>NC_068280.1:46214186-46571442 GCF_025860055.1 Xyrauchen texanus
TTACATGCCCAGGACACTTCTACAGACAGAAAGAATAAATCTTTAACGTCTGGCACCTAAAAGCAGACCTCTGTTTTTTAGCATGGAGAGAAGATATCTAATGTTGCCTAATCTCTCAGAATCATGGTCCTCTATGTCTCTTAGGTAGCTCAGAGTGATCCAGGAAGATGATTATTCCCAGCTGTAGTGTAGTGTCCACAGTGAGGATCAGATCTCCAGTATGTCTGTGGGAGCTTTGATTAATGACACTCAAAGTGAAGGGAACCCCCACATCCACGTCTAATGAACGTCTCAGGGAGCAGGTAAAGCTAAGCCTCGCTTACCTCCACACTGAGATGATTTTGACTTATGGCTTAGAAGAGTATCTTCATGATCTATTTTTCGGATGGTTGCTGCAGCCTCTTGATCTTGAGACTGAATCCATAAGAAAAATGAAACTAGATTTGAATTTCCAAAAGGAAATACCAGTGATTTCAAGGGCTTGCAAAATAACAGTGTTTAGGTTTTAGGCTTTATTTCTGCATAAATTAAACGTTGAAACAATGCCAAGGCCAATAGTGTGCAACAGTGCCCACCCACTTTTTTAGCCATCTTGGTTCCGGAAGGTATTTCATAAAATCCTTAATAAAAGAGGTCTAAGCCATGAACCAAACCAACCAGCTTCGAGGTGAATCACAACATTACAAACTTTGATTTGAAGCAAAAAAGTATTTAAAATTGGAAAAAAACACAGATGTACTGTATAAGACTGTGCACTTATCGTCTTTCACAAGGGCATGAAATTCAATTCCATTGTGAATGACATAACTGTATTAAAAACAATGGTAAAATATAAAGCTATTGATTTAAAGTTGTTGATAATGTAAGATAATAATATATTTCATTTTACTACAAAATATTCAGACATTAACAATATACATGTAGATATATGAGTAGTTTAAGAGCAGGAGCGGGGCCAGAAGGGTGCATGGGGTGACAGCTGCCACCCTAAAAATGTGCTTTGCCACCCCGACTCAGACCCCCCTCACGTCCTGGAGACTGTGCGCAAAGGCGCATCTCGTCCATGTAGACAAATCACTCCAAACACCCCCCCCCCTCCCCCAAACACACCCGTCAGACAGACTCCTTCACCCATCCCCAGCCATCCCTCTTAACTTGTACAGCACTGAACCCAGAATATTCCTTTAAAGTGCATGAAAATGCTCTGACTGACTGTCCAGTGTAAATGCAGCTATAGATAGCTAGACAAATCCAAGACAGAAGAGCAATCTTAAATCAGTTTTCAAATATTACATTCATTTTATTAAAACTATCAAATATACAAATCAAAGTTTGAGTGTAATTTGTAGTAGAGGTTGACCGATAGTGGATTTTGCCGATACTGATAACAAAGATGGTGGGAAAGGACGATAATCAGTTTATTTACAGATCATTTTTAAAATGTATTTATAGAAATGTATAAAAATGTCTTGCTCTTTTCTTACTATGGAAGGCACAGAAATATAGTCCAAATGCAGTTTATTGTCCAACCAAAATCCCCATACTAACCAGAAACAAAATGAAGATTTGGTGCATAACACAGGACTTAAAAGTATAAACAAGCCCAAAACACACCTGGGGCTATTATTTTGAAAATATGAAATGATGAAGCAACTATTGCCATAGATTTTTGCTGATAACCGATAGTTCCAAAAAGCAACTATTGGCACTGATTAATCGGTAAAACCGATATATCGATCTACCTTTAATTTGTAGGTGTACATTTAGCTCAAAGGTAATAACCATGCAAAGGTCATCGGTTTGATTCCCAGGGAATTCATAGCTTGATTTCACTGCACTGTGAGTAACTTTGGATAAAAGTCACTAGCAAATGCATAAATGTAATTGCAGACAATTGTGGAGAAAGTTTGTGTAATATCCATACAGTGATAAAATGTTACACTATCAATTCAGGGCTGCCTTAAAGCACTGTAATAAAACAGGCTTTAGTTTATTGTTTAGATTTTGCATTTTGGAAGCAGTTGTATAGGAAGTAGGGCTAACATCCTAAAAATGAAACAATAATACAATTTATTTCACTTATAGTGAAATCTTCTTTATTCTAAAGTGACAGCTGAAGCGAAAGCTTGACACTTTGAATGTTTGGTTAGGGAAGTCAAGTCAAAGAGAAAAACATGGTGGTAAGACTACTGATCAAGTGGTCTGATCTATCCGAGCAGCATATTTCAAGTCAAACATATCACAAGAGCAGCGTTTGCGTATATATATTTTCTTTTGCAACTTTCCACAGCCACATATTGCATGCAGGCCACACGCAATACCTTTCAACGGCCATCCAACAAATCTACACTTTCGATGCCATGCCAGATTCCCTTTGACCCAAGACTGACTCCAAAACTCAATAAACAGGAATGACATATTGATCAAGAGGACGCTTAATTGTTGCTTTTGGCTCTCTTATCTGGATTTTGATCCTTTTTTGAAAGGCCTTGAGTGCTAGACTAAATATATGCACCTCCCTCATTTAAGTCTTTGCTCTGAATTTGCAGTTCTTTGTTGTGAAACTCAATTTAATGAAAATCTGGTGGTAGCATTTGATTGATAGAAGTTTCATCCAATTGGAAACCAGCTAGCTATTGATTTCACTTAAACCAACAGTGGCAGCAAAGTTCTTCATTACATGAAACATTCAGTCATTCTTTCCATCTTCTCTACAATACAAAAGAATGCTCTAAACACCAGAGTCTGACAGATTCTAAATCAGATGTGCAACAGTGTACCTAAAGTTAAATTGTTTTCATTATTAAATGACAAACAGCAGACGAATTAAAGTTTTGCATATTTGTACGAATGATTTCTGGCCAATGTTCGGGTCATGCTCCTCGGGAAGCTACAGTGAAGCCTCAGTAAATATATGTTATCATTCTTTGCTGACACATTATTATTTGAAGTGGGGGTGCACCAATCCATCGGCCACTGATCTAAATCGGCTGATCTTCGTTTTAAGTCTGTGATTGACGAAAGGCTGATTGTGCCTAGAATCAGGGCCGATCTTTTTTGCAGCATGCAGGAATCACACATACACTGTTACTCTATTGAATGAGTGCTTTCTCAGCCCTTGATACATGACAGTGTGGCCTCTGGAGGGTGAATTGTTGGCAATTTTAAGTATTCAAAAATTTTAACTTTCAGACATGCTGTTATTTGGATGAATTTGCAGGCTTGTTTTTAAAATGTATGAACACGAGTATGAATATGGTTGCCCATTTTCTTGAGTCATTATGGTAGTAATTCTGTCTCGCTGCACTGAGCACGGAGAGGATAAAGAGAGTGCAAACGGGAATAAAAACGAATAAAACAAATAAACGTGTATACAAATATGAATATACGTGATGTAACATGAGTCATGGCAATCAGACGTTATGTTGAGCGATGGAGACTGTAAAAGGATCATGAGCACTTTTGGCTTCACTCCCTTCAATATGCTCTCTTGTGGGGTCAATCAAATATGCGGCTCTCCAGGTGCTCTCAATATATCATCAGTCATTCATCTCAGCGCTATTTTGTGAGGATCCTAATTTAAATCACATTAATGTTGGTCACATTACCACTAATCACAGCGATTACATTTTAAGCATAACGGCACGGCGTCTTCACGCATTAGCTTAATAATTAGTGATTTGCGTTACAGCAAAATGCTAAAAGACAGTAAACAATTCATTTATATTAATGATTTCTTACTGTAGCAGTTTTAGAGCTTGTAATGGATATATTTTTCAAAGTTTTGAACGTATCTCTACTGTGTGTGATGCTCTCATGTTTTTTATTGCTTACCAGTGTTTAAGAATTACCTTTTGATTTTGACAACAGAACTATTGAGAACTGTATGAAAACAACAAAATGTTAGAAATTCAAATTAATGTAGTTTTAATGTAATTTTAGTAACTTTATAAAAAGGTTCCATTCATTAACATTAGTTAATGCATTAGGTATCATGAACAAACAATGAACAATATATTTTTACAACCTTTATTAATTGTAATGTTAGTAAATAAAGTTACAATTGTTCATTGTTAGTTCATAGTGTGTTAACTAATGTTAACTAATGCCGAGTTTACACTACAAGATTTTAAGCCTGATATTCGCTCGCCGACAGTTTTGTGGTGATCACCGAGAAAAGCCTGAAATAGTAGGCAAATCAGAGCTCGCTCCCATGAGCGACGATCGCAATGTATGAACTATTAAAGACACGATTTGAGAGAAGCGCTGACGCGTCGCATATGTCCGTGAGATATCTAGAATGTTAAATATATGGACCTGTCTGCGATTCCAAATCGTGCAATGTGAAATATGTTTTGACTGAATACAACTGCAGCGTTGACCTACAGCCAATGAGAGAGCAAGAAACGGGCACGGGAAGTTTCAGTGGGAGGAGTCATGATGTACTTGCAACAGAACATTAACTAGCATGGCTGAGGTATTAAGAAAGTCTCATTGGACCGAAGAAATGGAGGAAAAATTTGTGGATCATTGGCAGGAGCACCAGTGCCTATTTGATGTTTCCTCTGAACTGTACCACAACCGGGTGGAGAAAGAGAAGAGTTGGAGAGAAATTCCAGTCAGGTAAGCAAATAGGAGTAGGAGTTACTTTTTCATATTGTAACCAATAAAAGATATGATTAAAAAAATGTAATAGCATATGTTGTAACAATAAGTTAATTTGTTTAATTTGTTGTTGAATAATGTTAACAAATTGAACCTTTTGTAAAGTGTTACCATCATTTAACTGTGTGGGGTGTAAACTTATAACTGCACAAAATAACAAAGAAAAGTGTGTCAAAGTCACTTGTAAAAAAAAATCGGTTTCGGCTGATCTTATTGTCAAACAAATTGGAGAATGGTATCTGCCTCAAATATCCTGATCGGTCCACCAATAATTTGGAGGACGGTTGATGCTTGTATTATGTTTCTCTCCATGTTGCTCTGCCCCTAACCTGCTGTGCTCACTCATAATGGAGAGATATTTAGGACTTCATTAGTTTTTCCCAGGAAGAGCCACAAGGCTGATTTAGCCGTAATCTTGTCTTTATAGAAGCCAGATCTTCCTCATTGTACAGTATGAGTCAGAAGATATAAGCTCTGGGATTGAAAGACTATACGTTGTTACCCAAAGTTACAATCCCTAAGGAAACAAAGCCATGCAGACAGTTCAAAATAAAAATCAA
The DNA here is from genome assembly GCF_025860055.1 of Xyrauchen texanus. NCBI lineage: Eukaryota > Metazoa > Chordata > Actinopteri > Cypriniformes > Catostomidae > Xyrauchen > Xyrauchen texanus. The sequence continues at coordinate 46,219,412 of NC_068280.1, forward strand.
GAGGTACATGAGGGGTGGAAACTTTATGCCTTATGCAGATGTACATACCACTCAAAATGGCTTGAAGATTATTATAATTATTTTTTTTGTAGTAATGAATTCTCAAAAGAGTATTGTTTTCCTTTTAATTACAACATGCACACTGATAATTCAATTATTGTATAGGTATGAATTATTCTGACATACTAAGCCTTCAGCCTCCAAAGGTGCATGCTTCAATGTCATCCGTACCATTCTGTAATGCAAGTTTGTGTTCTTCTTTCAATCTTCATTATATATAGATTTATAACTTTTAATCAAAACAACCTTCTGTTATTATTTTTTCACACAAATGATGTTGCTTCATCAACATTCAATAAAAAGAAATGCACCTTTTTATCTCGATACACTTTCCAGTCAGAAAAGTGTAGAGATATCGCAAGACAAACCTTTGCATGCCTGTGCAAACATAAAGAGACCACTAAAACAGGCCACAAAACTTACAAAGCAGCAAATCACACTATTTGGGTTATCCCGATAAGTGTAACAGTTGCAATTCACATTTATTCCTTGGAATCAATTGATTATCATCAACAGACCATAATGGAGTTCGAAACCCATACGATTTTCTTTCAACCATGGAACACAAATTGCACCTTAAAATTCCCTTTAGAAACATTAAAAATTTTGACCTCTTGAAAGTCACTTTACAATTTGCACAATGTCTGATTTCTGCAAGTTTCTGTTTCAACGTTTTTGACTGGTGAATGACAAATGACCTTCATATCATTTGAACTGCATATGAGAAAAAGGGAACACATGAAAAGCACTTTGATTGTATTTGACTGTTGTAACCCCTGTGGTACCTTAAATACACACTGCTACTTGCCCTGAGACAAATGAACAAGCTTTCTATAAAAACCAGCTCTTCTGTGGAATTCAGCCTCAACTTTGAACAAACTAGCTTTGAACAAACATTGCTGGGTGTGCGACAGTGCAGATGGTGAAATACTGCATTTTAAGGTATTACAGTGGTCTATTTGATCTGACATTGAACATAGCGTATCTATCTTGGTAATGTAGAGCAGAAAGGACTAAACCGACACGATCTATCCCCAAAACAGACCTCAGCAAATATTAAAGTAACTCTTCTCTTTGCCCCTTTAATAGTATCAATATGGACATTGACTTGTTGGTTTTAATGGCATATTTGATTTAAGAAAATTGAAAGCATGTTCAAGGGATTGAGCAACAGAAATCCAGGCATGTACAGTAGCTCACAGTAAGAGTGAACTGAGATTGCCTTTGAGAAACAACCTCACTGACACATTAACCCCTCACTCTTTCTATGGTAAATAGTGCAGCAGAATGTTGGGAATTGCAACAGCCTACTGTCTAGTTAGATGACCCAACCATGTGATTTGTTGTGGTAAGTTTTGTGGCCTGTTTGAGTGGTCTCTTTTTGTTTGCACAGGCATGCAAAGGTTTGTCTTGGTGTATATCTACTCTTTTCTGACCTTGAAGTGTATCAAGATTAAAAAGGTGCATTTATTTTTATTGAATGTTGATGGAGCAACATCATTCTCTTGCTGCTAACCATCTCATTACTTTTAAGATGTAATACATCTTTATCGTGGTCAGATGGTGGTTTTGGCTGAAATTAATCGTAAAGAGTTGAAGGCAATGTGTGTAATTTTTTCGATTAATATTTTTGTGTTATTGTGTGGATTGCATATACATGCTATTGTAGTAACTGAGGCTGGATAATATAGTATACAAATAATACATTCTTCTATTGAACTTGTACCTGCCATATCACAAGGTTAAAATCTTAAATGGAAAATTGTAGAACAGTTCAAACATTAATAAAGAGTGTCATGTCAGAAAAGCGTTTTAAGTGTACAATTAATTCAAATTTGTAAATAAGAGTGTTGTTTATCGTCATCAAAATAAGTAATATTTCTGCTTCTAATTTTTAATCGTATAACATAATATCAACATGAAAATAGCACATTATGACTCTGGCTCAATCATGATCAAACACAGGCGATGTCCATGTAAGCTCAAATTGGGAGATTCATCTGTCATTAGCAATGCCAGAAAACACTGACATAAAGTGTTCTTCTGCAAATTGCTTGCAATTTTAATTTCAACAACAGATATAGCTAGAGAGCACAAAATTATGTAGTGTGCAGCTTTAATATCCGGGTAAATTTAACCTTGTGCAAACCCGCTTCCACATGTGTGGGCATGTATTTTGGCTTCACTATAAGCAAAGCATAGTTCCCATCTGTCGCTCACTTCAACGTTGTGTCGAAAAAGCGACACTAGGGGTCTCTCTTGAACACCGAATATGCCTCTGATCTATGAAAAAAGGCCAATGAGAAGTAGGCAGACAGTATTTGCATACCCCGCCCCCAGACATACGGGTATAAAAGCGGGGAAAGATGTCGAGTTCATTCAGAAATTTTCTTCGGAGCCGATGGTCGTGTATGCAGTCAGCTGCGAGTCACACACCTGTTCCTGTTCCTCTGAGCCTTGCCTGCTGTTGGATCTACAGCACACTTCAGTGACTTTTCTCCTGCTCTGCACGGCAGAGCAGTTTGCCCCTAGGCGCTTCAACAGCGCAAAAAACTTAAGAGTTTATTTAAAAGAGTGATTTTCTCTATAAAAGAGTATTTTCTTCTAAAAGAGCTTTGCACAGCGGCGTTGAACGTCCTTTTCAGGACACATCTTTTTAATGATGCCTTTCCACCCCTGTGTAGTTCCTGGATGCAGTAGAGTGCTCTCCGCTTCAGAAGGCCACAGGCGTTGTCTCGTGTGTCTGGGCTGCGATCACACCGAGGCAGCGTTTGTGGATGGTTCATATTCTCACTGCGAAAGCATGACCATGGCAACGTTGCGGTCGCGGCTCGCTTTCAACAGAAAGCATGCCACTCAAGCTCCCCCGCATTGCTCCTTCTTCCCACGGGATTGAGGACGATGCGGCTGGCAATGGAGGCGATCTGGGGATGGCAGCGGGTGCAGCTCCACCGGGAACGCCCCCTCAGACCACCCGCCACCCGGCACGCTCGTTGACTCCCGTCCGTGCTCGAGGCAACAGTGGCTCGCCTCACAGCCAGCCTGCCTATCCTCTGGAGTTTGAGGTGGATGAGCTGACCGCTGCATCGGAGAGCGCGGCGTCTGACGCGGATGACTCCCCTGGGCTGCCGCCTTTGGGCCAGCAAGCCCAGGCTGAGGCTGACGCACAGATGTCCAGTATGCTTGCCCGGGCCGCTGCCAGCATGACAGCCCCTTCGTTGCGGTGTCCGGTACGTGCTTTGCGTACCTACTTGGACCACATGCAGAGCTTTAGACGTTCTGAGCAGCTCTGCTTTGGACAGCGGAAAGGGAATGCTGTCTCCATACAGAGGCTTTCCCACTGGGTAGTGGACGCCATTTCATTGGCCTATCACACCCAGGCCATGCACATCCCCTTGCGGGTCCGAACACACTCAACAAGGAGTTTGCATCCTCATGGGCACTGGCCAGGGGCACCTCCCGGGTAGACATATGTAGAACAGCGGGTTGGGCAACACCTAATACCTTTGCGAAGTTTTACAATCTCAGGGTTGAGTCAGTATCATCCCGTGTTTTCTCAGGTGCGAGCCGGTAGAACTCGGTAAATGCTGACAGACTGACCAGGTGGATCGCTTGCAACTAGCACCCTTTCCCTCGGCTGAGGTAAAACTGTGCGCTTTCTCTCCCAGGAGATCCCGTCATTCGGATCCCTGGATGACTCCTCTCTAGCCCTGTGGGTCCGCAATTCAGCGGAGGAATTCGCCGACCCAATACACTGCGGGTACTTGAATCTACCCTGTACTGGAATAGGTCCACAGGCCGGGACTCCTGCGTGGACTCCTCCTGTGTGTATTTTTTGTGGTACGGTGCCCTTACGAGTGGACCCGCATCTACCTTAGGCAGTTCCAGCTGCTCTCCGGTTGCCGTGTTGTAGCAACTCCCCCCTCCTTGAGGCTGGATCTACCACCGCGCCATTTTCCCACATGCGACTCGAGTGGCCCATTTGATGTATTTTGCCACTTTTTACCTCCCCCTTCCTGGGCAGGTGTGGTCTCCGCAGGGTCTTTCCCCCCTGAAAGAATAGGAAACTGGGTAGGACCCCCTTCCAACAATGCATGTAAGGGCCCCAGCCGTTTTTTGGCTCTATTCGAGAAACATAGAGAGAAAAGAGGCCCGGTGAGGCTCGGCAAATGTCACCTTGTTCCCCTGTTAGGGTAACCAGAAGGTTTCCGACGACTTTTGGAGCATTGGGGAAGGGTACGTGCAGTCTGACACAGCTGGTCACCTTTGCACGCGAAATACCTGCCCACTCCTGTGTCAGCAGTACACGTACACGGCTCAGCGCATGGTGTGATTAAATTGGACCCCTAGTGTCGCTTCTTCGACACAACGTCGAAGTGAGCAACAGACGGGGAATGTCTAGGTTACGTATGTAATTTCCATTCCCTGATGGAGGGAATGAGACGTTGTGTCCTCCTGGCCACGTCGCTGAGCCGAGCCACTGTGGTGCCAGACCTTTTCCGGCTCCTCAGAAAAATCCTGAATGAACTCGACTTATTTCCCGGCTTTTATACCCATATGTCCGGGAGCGGGGTATGCAAATACTGTCTGCCTACTTCTCATTGGCCTTTTTTCATAGATCCGAGGCATATTCGGCGCTCAAGAGAGATCCCTAGTGTCGCTTCTTCGACACAACGTCCTGTTCCCTCCATCAGGCAACGGAGGTTATATACGTAACCTAGACGTTTTAATGAACTTAAACTGACTGAATACTGTTCAGAAGACTCTAGACTGTCTTAAATGATGTGATATTTATTTTCTTAATTTTTTTAAATTTATTATATAAATACATTTATTAATACTTAAATTTGGTGCCGGAAAGACTAGAATCATGAAATGACCTAATGTCATGATCAAACTTCAAAAGAATACTATTTAATTAAATAAATGCATGTACTGTGTCCTTCAAAGTGAAAATCTGGCACTGTATTTTCTTCAAGAACAGGGGTGAGTGTTTCCAGCTGTTGCAGTCATTAAGCAATATTTAAAATGTATGACAAGCTATCACTAAAGATCAACGTTGATGTTGATAATGATGATATAATGTTGATGAAATATATGTTATATAATGTTTACTTTTAATTGTTTATAGTGTAATGCTGTAGATCATTGTAGGAGTGCACATTTTATTTCCCTTATCTGTTTGAATGAGCAGCTGGAAGCAGTGAAGCAAAAATATTTCAAAATAAGAGTCCCCTGTGTATTTCAAAGTTAAAGTGCCTTTAAAGTTAAAAGTTATGCAAAGTTCCATGCATAAAGTGCATCTGGAATTTAATTAAATTTGGAGTCTTGTAGCCTCTGTCTGGCCCTCCCCATCACAGGAAGGAAAGACTAAGAATATTTAATATTGGCTAAACATTTTATAAAACTATTGGCCGACTAACTGGCTTCTTTCAACACATTATCAAATCAGCACAATCCAATATCGGTTGACCACTTATTTGTATCTATTTATATAATGGTACATAAACTAGTTTTAATGTGATATACTGTATACAGTGCTTCCAGAAAGTATTCACAGTGCTTCACTTTTTCCACATTTGTTATGTTACAGCCTTATTCCAAAATTTATTACATTCATTATTTTCCTCAAAATTCTGAAATCTTTGCAAATGTATTAAAAATAAAAACGAAAAAAATCACATGTACATAAATATTCAGTCTTTTCCATGACACTCAAAATTGAGCTCAGGTGCATCCTGTTTCCACTGATCATCCTTGAGATGTTTCTACAACTTGATTGGTGTCCACCTGTGGTAAATTCAGTTGATTGGACATGATTTGGAAAGGCACACACCTGTCTATATCCCCCAGTTAACAGTGCATGTCAGAGCACAAACCAAGCCATGAAGTCCAAGGAATTGTCTGTAGACCACCGAGACAGGATTGTATCGAGGCACCGATTTGGGGAAGGGCACAGAAAAATTTCTGCAGCATTATAGGTCCCAATGAGCACTGTGGCCTCCGTTATACGTAAATGGAAGAAGTTTGGAACCACCAGGACACTTCCTAGAGCTGGCCGCCCGGCCAAACTGAGCGATCGGGGGAGAAGGGCCTTAGTCAGGGAGGTGACAAAGAACCCGATGGTCACTCTGACAGAGCTCCAGCATTTCTCTGTGGAGAGAGGAGAACCATCCAGAAGAACGACCATCTCTGCAGCACTCTACCAATCAGGCCTGTATGGTAGAGTGGCCAGATGGAAGCCACTCCTCAGTAAAAGGCACATTACAGCTTGCCTGAAGTGTGCCAAAAGGCACCTGAAGGACTCTCAGACCATGAGAAACAAAATTCTCTGGTCTGATGAAACAAAGATTGAGCTCTTTGGCCTGAATGGCAAGCGTAATTTCTGGAGGAAACCAGGCACCGCTCATCACCTGGCCAATACCATCCCTACAGTGAAGCATGGTGGGGGCAGCATCATGCTGTGGGGATGTTTTTCAGCGGCAGGAACTGGGAGACTAGTCAGGATCGAGGGAAAGATGAATGCAGCAATGTACAGAGACATCCTTGTTGAAAATCTGCTCCAGAGCGCTCTGGACCTCAGCTGGGGCGAAGGTTCCTCTTCCAAAAGGACAATGACCCTAAGCACACAGACAAGAAGTGGCCCAGCCAGAGCCCTGACTTGAACCCGATTGAACATCTCTGGAGAGATCTGAAAATGGCTGTGCACCTACACTCCCCATCCAACCTGATGGAGCTTGAGAGGTCCTGCAAAGAAGAATGGGAGAAACTGCCCAAAAATAGATGTGCCAAGCTTGTAGCATCATACTCAAAAAGACTTGAGGCTGTAATTGGTGCCAAAGGTGCTTCAACAAAGTACTGAGCAAAGGCTGTGAATATTTATGTGCATGTGTCATTTTTTACTTTTAATACATTTGCAAAGATTTCAAACAAACTTCTTTCACATTGTCATTATGGGGTATTGTTTGTAGAATTTTGAGGAAAATAATGAATTTAATCAATTTTGGAATAAGGCTGTAACATAACAAAATGTGGAAAAAGTGAAGCTCTGTGAATTCTTTCCAGATGCACTGTATGTGGAAAACATGTCTTGAGTATTTTAAACTTGCATATATCCTACCCTGTTTTACTGATAAGCAATGTTAAGGCCATATTGAATGTGTCGTCCTGCCTGTTTAGGTAAGTGTCTGTGATACATTATTTATTTTGAGATTGTGTTGGTTTTGGTATGGGGATATGGTATTCATTTTATTTGTTCAGGTCTTGAAAAAGGTCTTAAAAAGTCTTAAATTAGATTTTAAAAACTCTGGAGCAACCCTGCTCTGGTTAGAAATATGTGTGTGTGTTTTTTTTTTTATTGAATCCTGTTTTGCCGTAAAGAGTTGCGTCTCTTGTTTAGTTTGAAATGGCGCTTTAAAAAAATCATACATTTTTTCTGTGTCAGTGAGCTGATAAACATGATGTCCACATATGTGGATTTTCAGACATGTTCATCATTAACACATCTGTGTGTCATTTCACTTCATGTTAATATAAGATTTGTTATATTTTATTTTGTTATCACTGTACAATAAGGTTCTATTCATTAACATTGGTAAATGCATTCCTATATTCACTTTTGAATTATTGCATTGAGAATCAATGGGTTCATCCAAAAGCTAAAAAAAATATTTCAGAGGATTTATATGGAGTTAGCATGAAAATAAGGTACATTTTGAACTGTTCTGAGAGCAGTGTAGACAGACAGCACACATTAAGTCATTCACTAAATAGCTATCTATGCAGCTAAGTGCATTTACTCCTTAATTCATACCAAAAGTTCAGTTTCAGGCTGCAGACGATGTTTGGACCAATCAGTACATTCAGAATGTATAATGTATAATATATATTTTTTTTTTACATGGTTGGCAGTGATTGGTTGATGCTGGCCATTACTTTGAATCAGAATATCCAATGTTTTCCAGCAACACTCCTGGAAACATAATAAACAATTTGATTAAAAAAATAAATCTGACTTGCTTTAGCTTGGTGTTATTTCACATTTCACAACTTAATTCCGCTATCCACAGATGTGGACATCAATTTTTAGGAAACGAATTGCTCTAGAATTGTATTTATTTATTTATTTAATTTATGTATTTAATTTAGGTGCTACTAGTTACAAATTAAAAAGGGATATGGAAAATGTACACAGCAGTCATGCTCGGGTCTCATGAGGTTAATAACAAACTACAATATCTGGTTCCAAATATAGTTATTTAATCACTGCATGATGACAAGACTGTCACCATCAAAGCAAACATTTTGCTGATAATGCAAATTAAGGGTACAATGTTTGTTAATCAGTTGTTGAGAGATCTCTTTTGGTAGAGAGAGAGAAAGAATAATAGAAAGAGACAGAGGAAGAAGAAAAGAGAGAGAAAGGGAGAGCAGTTTAGTGGTTGTAGACATCTGAACTTTGGCTGAACCCCTGACTCATGGCAGACTCCTTTAGGGGGCTGTATGGAGACGAGGCATTCGGGTTTGCATCTAAGGGGCTGACATAAGGCCGACAGAAAGACATGATATCTTATTTTCCTGAGCCGTTCTGACACAAATTCCACCACACTTATTATTCTCTTATGCCTTTTTTCCCCTTCTTTTTTAAAAGTTGCACTCTAGCAACTCTCTATAAGTCCTTTTCCACCGACATGGTTCGGGTGCGGGTTCCTGAACCAGTGCGAATTCTCGAACTGTTCGACGCATTTCCACCACAGAAAAGATTGTTCCGTGGCCGAAAACCTGGTTCCACACCGGCCCCAAAAGCTTGCTGGTCTCTACACAGGAACCGATTATGTCAGGGGACGGAGGGCGGGATAATGTTTTATCACCATGGTAAAGTTTCCCCAAACAGCAACAGTAGCTACCATCTGCAACAAGGAGTACTTCTTCACTCTATAACAACAGTAAAAAACCCTCAAAATATTCAGACATCAAAAGCGTTCTGGTGACGTGACAAAACGAGTTCTCTACTTGTGATACAGTATTTATGAAGATCCGAGATAAACTAGAGAGATCGCAAAGGAAAAAATACGAGAATGAAGATACAGCAGGAAATGATCATGTTTTGACAATCTTATTGAGCAATGTAATAATGATGGATTGCATTAACCCGTATGTTTAAATATGTCCTCAAAAACAAGAGTAAAAGCTGTATACAAACACACTGTGACGTGCCATGTTTGTTTATGTTTGAGGTAGTAACGTGAAACTACCATGTAGAGAGTAACCTGTTATGTCACCGTTCGGCCAGCTTACGATAAGCTCCAGATTGCCTATATGAACACATGTGCCTGAGAAGTACTTTGAAATTTATGGTGACAATTTGTTTATTCTGAGAGGCAGATGAAGACATTTACTAAATCTGATTGGGGATCACGATCCTGTAGAAAAGTTTGACACTCAGGAGTCTTCAAATTAAGCAAAGTTGACTCTTAAGCATGTGCATGCAATTGAGCCTGCCAATCTTAAATATGGTGCACGTGGATAGTATCTGTGAATATAGGATGTGGAGAATGAGTCAGAGTGAGCAAGAGACAGACAGACGGGGTGGGCGGGTGCAATAATATATACATCATTCGGGTTCTGACAAATGAATTGTTAAAAGGACAGCAATATGAACCAATCTGTTCATAAATTTGCCATGGGTTCTAAAATGCGAAACAACTGTCATTGCACCCAATGATCTTTCAGTGGTACGGGAAGACTAAGGATATGCTTGGCTTCTTGTGCAATTTAATGTGTTGATACTGCTTTTTATCATATCTGTCCAGTGGCATCCATGGTGCAGCGGAAAAAAATTATATACCGTATATAAGATAATATACAGTTTTACAACATGAATGCTGCTCAGATTGCAGTTTGTTGAAGAACGACGACGAAGGCTAATTCTTTCAGGCGAGCTCTCATGTAAACAATGGAGAATATATCAATATTTCTCAGATTTATAACTTTTATGGACAAAAAGTGCCATTGGAGGTTTTTCAATGAACATTTGACATGGAAAATTGACCCAAGTGTGGCAAACTGGATTCATCTGGCGATCACATTTTCAAAACAAAGGTTTGAAGTCCCGTTTTGATACTGCATGTTTTCATTTGTTGTCCTGGCACAAATAACTAAATTGCTGTTTCTGGTGCATTGCTATCGTGAAACAGAGATCGGATATTAATGTTGAACCCTTAGACCTTTGACAAGATGTATAATTTGTTAACATTCATTACATTTATTGATGGTAAATTATATATTAAATGTAAGCAGAGTGATGTCACCACTACATGTGGGGAAATGCGTATCAACAGGTTAAGCTCAATCGACAGTATTTGTGGCATAATGTTGATTACCACAAAAATTATTTTGACTTTTATTTTGAAAAATTGGTTACAGTAATGCACTTACAATGGAAGTGAATGGGGCCAGTCCATAAACATTAAAATACACATTGTTTCAAAAGTTAAGCCAATAGATTGTCATGATTTTAGTGTGATAAAACCACTTACAAACCTTATCAGTTTATAGTTGTATCCAGTATCAGGATTACTGGGTTTACCAGTGTTTGGTCGTCATGACAATTAAATTGTAATATTGTATTTAATAGTTAGTGAGAGATTTTTATTATACTAAAGTCATGTTACCCCCCCAAGTCCTATTCGTCCGCCTCACCGTGGTGGGGGGGTGAAACAGGAGTCTGTCGTCGATGTACAGCGGGAAGCAATTCCTGGCAGGTTCAACCATGCTGAGAAGATGACAGACACCTGGCTAAGGACGAGGGCACAGACCTAGTGGCCTTGCAAGCCGAGGTCTGAACCCAACTGCAACGACAACGACAAACAAGGGCCTCAGTACCCTGCACGCCCCTGTGCCCGTTCTACGGCGGCGGAGCGATCCGGCTAGGGATGAGAGGCTGCTAAGAATCTCAGGTACCAGGCCGCCATCTGGATACCAACCAAAGGACCAGACTACCAACACCATGGCGCTCGACATTGCTACCTTCAACGCCAGGACTGTGTCGAATGAGGCCAACCTGGCTGCCATCCTGGAAGGCTTGAACAGCAACCGCTGCGACGTGCTCGGGCTGTGCGAGACCAAGCGCCGGGAGCCGCTGCACGTGCGCCGCGACGACGGCAGGACGGTCATCTTGGGTGCCAGGGAAGAGACGCGGCCTGTCGGTGGCGTCGGCTTCATTGTATCCAAACGATGGTCGCCGATGATTGACCTGGTCAACGTGACCAACCCCCGAGTCGGCGTGCTCACCCTGCGCCTACACAACAAAGCCACCATCCGGATCGTGCAGACATATGCACCAACAGCAGCGGCTGCGGTAAGGGCCAAGCTGGTCATCGACGGCAGGACCGAAAAGCGCGCACTGGCAGCCAGCAACCGGGCAAAGCAGCCGGCCACCACTGACCTAGCCGTCTTCCACACTCTGATCGACCACACCAACTGGGCCCAGCTTGAAGCCGACATTGACCAGGACTACGACCACTTTATAGGCCTGCTCAAGTCAAGCCGCGATGCAGCTACAGTGCCGACCAACAGCCGGGCCAGCCGAATTTCGGATGCCACCAAGGCCCTGATGCAGAGGCGGCGGCAGATGCGCGCTGACGGACCCACACACGTCGAGTACGGCCTGCTGTGCAAGCAGATCCGGCAGCAGCTCAAGACCGACCTCGACCAGTACAGACAGAGGCGCCTGCTGGCGACAGCCGAGGGCCGCAAGAGCCTGAAAAAGTGCAGGTGGGCGATGCAGCAGCAGCGCGGCCAGATACCAGCACTGAAGACGGCCGACAGGCGGACGACCAGGACTCGGTCCGGTATTGAGGCCGAGTGCAGGCGCTTCTACAGTGACCTGTTCGCCAGCAAGGTCCCCGTCCCCCCACCTAACCTTCAGCTCGACCAGCTGCCACCCATCCTGCCAGTGCTGGAAAGCGAGGTCCGACATGCAGTCGAGCAGGCACAGGCGGACCGGGCGCCCGGCCTGGACGGCGTTGAGATCGACCTGCTTAAGGCCGGCGGCCACTCACTTTGGACAGCCATGGCAGCCCGATTCAGCAGCTACATGGCACAATGCCAAATCCCCAAACAGTGGAAGACGGCCAAGACAGTACTGCTGTTCAAGAAGGGCGACCGCGAGCTGCTCAGTAACTACCGGCCGATCACAATGCTGTCGGCCGTGTATAAGATCTTCACCAAGGTGCTGCTCAACCGGTTGGCCAAGCAGCTGGACGAACAGCAGCCCGTCGAGCAGGCCGGATTTAGATCTGGCTTTAGCACCATGGACCATGTGCAGGTACTGAACCAGCTGCTCGAGCAGGCCAGGGAGTATAAGATGCCGCTGGTCCTGGCCTTCGTCGACTACGAGAAGGCCTTCGACTCGGTCGAGATCAACGCCGTGCTGCTCGCCCTCCAACAACAAGGCATCGGGGACGAGCATGTGGCCCTGCTGCAGGAGCTGAACAGCAACTGCGCCACTACCATCACCCTGTTCGACCGGCAGCTTAACATCGAGGTCGGCCGCGGGGTCAAGCAGGGCGACACCATCTCGCCCAAGCTTTTCACCGCCTGCCTCGAGCAAATTTTCCGGCAGCTCAACTGGGACGAGGTTGGCATCAAGATCAACGGCCGCTGGCTCAATCACCTGCGCTTTGCTGACGACATTGTGCTGATAGGCTGCTCGGCAGTCGATGTACAGCAGCGGCTCGACCAGCTCAACCAGGCTGGCGCTCGGTGCGGCCTCAAAATCAATCTGGCCAAAACCAAGTGGATGCGCAACGACCAGGTGGCCGACACTACCCTTCATGTCGGCCAGCACCAGCTCCAGCAAGTCGATAGATACATCTACTTGGGCCAGGAGCTGACTACCGACCACGCCGAGCCGCCTGGGTCAGCTTTGGCTCAATTGCCGAGACGGCCACTAACAGAGCCATCGACCCGGACATCAGGGCCGCCCTATTCAACAGCACCGTCCTGCCGGCCATGCTCTACGGGGCCGAGACCTGGGCAACGACGGCGGCCGACCGACAAAAGCTGGCCGTGACTGAACGCGCAATCGAGCGCCGCATGGTCGGGGTTAAAAGGATCGACCACGTCCGCAACGAGCAGCTGCGGGCCATGACCAGGGTGGCCGACGCGGTGGACCTGGCCAACAAGGCCAAGAAGCGCTGGGCTGGGCACCTGATGCGGCGGAGGGACGAAAGATGGACACGCGAAGTCACCGTCTGGTTGCCGATCGACATCAAGCGGCCACGCGGGCGCCCTGCAACACGATGGCGTGACTCGCTACGACAAGATCTGGGACATAATTGGATGGACTCGCCCAGGACCGACAGACCTGGGCAGATCGTTGTGGTCTGCGCTGACCACCTTTGGCCGGCGAAGACAGACCGATTCTGGATTCTGGAAAGTCATGTTAAAACATAATGTTTATGTCTTATGGCTATACCTTTGAAACAGTGTGTTTTTGTTTTTATATTTATGAACTTGCATTCACTTTCATTCTGTGAATAACCACATTTTTTCATTTATTTATTTGTCAATAAGTGAGTAGTCAGTAGTTTTTTTTTTTATTTTATTTTTTTTGGTCAACATTATGACACAAATGCTGTACAGAGTGTAACTTGTATTGAACATTCCATTAATTCCTTCTTTTGTTTATTCCTAGCATTCAATGGGTTTAGTTTGGGACAGGACTATCTATTTGACTGACCAATGTACAGTCATGGGGTACCTGGGGTACATGGGGTAATGACTGGAAAACTTGTTTGAAAATAGTAATTATTTTTTAAGTTCCATTTGGTGATGCTAGTGGTGCAGAAATTCACACTTCACCTTCTAATGTAGCTTTTAACTGTCTCACTCTATCAGGAAAAAAATTTGGTATCTAGCAATCAAACTTCAACACCACTGAGTAACAAATCAACTTTCAACATCAACTTGCACTCAATCAAACATTCAAACTTCATTTGTCCTGCAATCAACCATTAGATTTCCTTCTATCCCATAACCAAACATTCCTCAAAGAGGACAGAGAGGCTGCCAAGGACCGTGAATTAGCATAACTGCCATGTCCCATACATCAAAAAAAGGACTTTAATGATTTCTGCCCGTTCTCTCCTCCCGACTTGGCCATGTTTTGGAAGGAAGTCATGAACCCAGCGAAGGGAGCGGCAGCATGTTTGGACTGATATTCCTCTCTGTGTAATTCAAAGCAGATTCTGAGGTTTGGGGTATTGAGCTCATCATAATTTCCTTTCATGCTCATCTTCAATCTCTGAAGTTACTCTAAATACAGGCATAAGGAGGCCACATGCAAACAAACATGATCATTACGTTTGTATGCGCACCACAGCTAATCTCACACCTCGGAAAATGTATATCTGTGACGTGCTATTCTAAGGACACGTCAACAATAATACTTTTTCATTTGAAGATGTATCTTTTTTACAATGTTTTGGCCTTCTGTCCACACTGAGACAGCCTTTTTGTCTTGCAAAATTGAGCTTTTTGAAAACACTCTCCTATGCAGATAAACGTAACAATGCCTTCTTCACATGTGGACAGGGACAACAGAGATATATAAAAACTATGACGTATTTGTTGTCTTGCGATGCAGTCATGTGATCCATTCAACCCAAAACAATCAAGATGGCACCCCATGTTGTAGCGGCGTTATAGTAACATTGTATTAATTAGTAACCACAACTGTAGTAACCATGTTTTGTTTTTTGGAAATGACTATAATTCTATGTAGTTTTAACACCTGACATTTTATTCAAATAGGTATATGTACCATTTTGCCCTTCGCACAAAGAAAATTGAAAAAATCTGATTGGTTCATCTAAGCACTGATCTACAAATGCCCCTAGCCAACAGTGGCTAACCTGCCAGAAATTAATAACAGTGGATGAGGGCATGCTGGTGAACTAGTTGTCACTGCCATTCTGTGTTGTTTGTAGAAGCATGTAGAACAATAATGAGATGCTCTGTTATACACTATAATAAGTCCAGATGTTTATGTAGATAGTTATATCTTACATTATATGACTTGCGTGATAGTTGTAGAATGACCATATGCTGATAGCACAATGTTAACAAGCAAATTTACAGGTGTACATGCTCTGTAGGTTTTGTTTTTATTCTTATAATTTGTTTTAATTCCAAGACAAGATTGAGCATAAAAGCAGATTTAGACAAAGTAGGTTAATGAACAAATATTGCTTTGTCCTTATTATAGGGGATGAGGAAATTACTTTAACCCTTACCTCTTCAAGTCACACAATATCGAATGCAACATGCTGCTTTAAAAATGGAATAAAACACAGGGCATATTCTACTTGTGTAATATTGTTGAATGCAGACACAAACAACAAAAACGGTCTGATTTAGATTTTAATAGATACACAAAAAGGAGAAACCTTTTTAAACACAAGATCCTGCAGTTGAATCAATTCAGTGTTCCAGTATTATCATCGTCAATGGCTTAACAGACAAATTATGACATGTGACATAGGGCTATGACGATTAATTGTCTCTTTAAGAGCTTTCACGATTAATTGTCATACAAATTGTCATATTTCTTAAGGTGTGCTTTTTGACTGTGCGCTTCATACACTTTAAGAAGTCATTTTTACATATTTAACTTGAAATATATAAATCAAATAATAAAATAGAGATATGAGTTTTCCCTTTAAGGCTTTAAAAACTCATGAATGACATGAAAAATTATATTTAAATATCAAAATATTTCTTAATACTTAAAATATATCTCTCTTTTTGGTCAACTTTAGTTTTGGTTAATTTAACATTTCCATTTTTGTTGTTTTTTAATGCATATTTTACGATATATATATATATATATATATATATATATATATATTTTTTATTTTTTATTTTTTTCTTTTTATAAAATATTAATAATTTGAATATATATTTTATTATATTATGCAATAGTAAAATATTTCTGTCCTAACTTCTTCACTTTCACAGGTTACTTTAATGCTCTGATTAAGCCCACAAGTCCTTATTTGTCATGAAGTAAAACCTTTGGTATTTCCTTTCATCATTTTATCTCTCCACATAACTAGAGTAGCCTACATGTATCTCCTCTGTGTCACTGCGTGTATGAACCAATAGCCTAACATTTGCCATTACACAATTGTTTAAAGTGAAACCAGAGAACTTTTCGTTGACTGTCGAAGTTTATACTTGTTTGTTTATATTTTCACAGGAGTTTGGAGCAAGCGTCTGCTGACTTCATGCACTCTTCCGGACAGGACCTGGTTGACATCCGCGGTGCTGCTCAGTGATGCTTGGACTCAGAGTTTAACTGAAAGACACACAAACATGCTGTTCATGGCATTCATACAGCATAATTGCTTAAAATTCCCTTATTTGGGCATTAAAATATGATTGGAATTAGAATGCCCAATAATTGCGGTTATCTCAAATAACCGCGTTTAGATCAAATATATGAGATGAGACAGTTATTTAATAATCGGGACAGGCATAACTTCAGCTAAATATCTTTTGGTTAGTAATTAAATAAAATTAAAGTTTCATAAATGTAACAAGCAAAGCTAGAATTGTATTCCGCATTCCTTTTCTGATACAAAGAAAAATATAAATTTGATAGGTGTAGCATAGAGAAGTGGACTGTCTGGTTAAGAGATCATGGAACACTTTGAAATTCCAGTCTTTACTATCAGAGCAGTGGCTGTTATGGCTCCGCTGCTTGTATGCCAGCAGGCATCTGTTACTGATCTGGTTGGCTGGTAAGTGATTCCTCATAAACATCGCTCACCAGTTCATTAGCAGTGTCTATGTGTGTGTGTGTGTGTGTGTGTGTGTGTGTGTGTGTGTGTGTGGACTGGTAAATTGTCCTGATGAATGCAGTGTGGTAATGCCCTTCACAGCTCTTCTGTCTAAGGGCTGTTTTCCCAAGTGAAATACTTAGAAAAAGACACACAGTTGAGAACAACAAACAATGGCTTTCTTTACTTTGAATCCTGAAGAATTTGTTTGTTAATTTATTTCACAAGAATGTTTCAGATTTTCCCTAACTATGGATGGTAGAGAAAATCACAGATCTCTTTACAAAATCGCTCTATTTTCTGTTTAAAGTAGGCCTATATGATATTATGTGTGCCCTTCAAGTGCAGTTGGAAATATGGTTACAGATTAAAAGTCCCGAGCACATGAGTGACCCAACAAAGTCATGTTTGTGAGTGGGAAATCTGAGTGAATTCTTGATGATACAGGAGTTTCAGAGTTGAAGGGAGTATGAAGGGATGTATAATTATAATTTGTTTTTTGGATAAATCATCAATTGATACAGGTACTAAAATATAGCAAGCCTAAACTATAGGCAAGTGCTTTATCTTTCTTGATTAGCTAATTTACTAAGGGCTCTCAGGCACACAGTATTTCCACTATGTGGTATTCACTAGACAGGTAAAAGTGAATGAGTGGCAAAATGACATGGCCATAAGCATTAGTCAGACTATATTGTGCAATAGTCATTATTCACTCAGGTTATATTAGCGTGCATGCAGATAAGATGTTTCACAAAAACATTTGTCTGAAGATGTTTATTAATATCTTCAGCTTTAGTGTGTCTAATATAGGAAATATAAATGTTTGACTCCAAAACTTTCCTTTTGCAGATAGAATAGAAACGTAGAACAGGGAGCCCTGCAACAGACAGCATGGCCCAAGCAGAGCCCCACACAGGATCCTGACTATGCAACATTTTCACAAGTGCCTATGACTTTTGCACAGTACTGTGTGTGTGTGTGTGTGTGTGTGTGTGTGTGTGTGTTTATGTGCTTTTGCTCTTGTACATGCATGCATTTACAAATGGTTATGACATCATCACCATTCTTTCCAATGTTCATTTTGTAAGCCTCAGTAAAACAGTCATGTCTGCTCTGCTATTTTAACTGATTTGCAACAGATAGGTTAACAAGCCAGGAATGTCGCTGGTTTGTTTTTGAATTTGGCTGGAGCTTCCTTCCACATCAAAGAGTGCTCAGGCCTGTTTGTTAACAAATTATGTCCTGACAAATGTGAAATTGAGCTTAAACACTAAGTTTAAGTTTAATAAAAAAGTGTATTTATTTGAATGGAAGAAATGTCAGTTTTGATTTCATTAAGCTGACACTTCCAATGAAATGTATAGACAATGTATACTCTTATTACAAGGACAACAGTGAACATACTATGGGCACAATGGCTTAAGGCACAATAGTTCAACTTTTAGGTCAACTGTTGTTAGCCTAATTTCAGTTACTGACTCAGATCATTTTTGAACCCTAAATCTTTAATTGTTGCCGATGCCAGTATGCTACAATTTTATTGCATACCTTTGCAGGAAATGTTAAAATCACACTATTTATTAATTTATTCAAATTTCTGTCTCTTTATCTGGTATACCCCAACAAAAGTATGAGGCTATTTTTTACTGTGTAATAAATAATAATTAGTCTGACAAAAAGCTCAAAAGCAAAAGTTTTGTGAATCCAGTTCAGTTATTCAGTATCTTGAATTTAAAAACGCAGTATTGTCCTCTATCTAACAAAGTAGTAAGTCAAGTCTGCAATCCTGCATAAATGTACTGTATACTATGCACTGTAAATCCAGCTGATTTTATGTGATGTTGAGTGACACTTTACATGTGTTACATCAATTTAGCCTACATGCACTTCACTGTATGTTAGCTCATTGCACATTTAAAATGACATTAAACGTACACACTTTCCATTTTACAGTCTCTGCACAAATTATGACTACGAAATGACACAATGTAGTTGTATATTGTACATTTCTGTCATTCTAATAGCCAAATCCTTACAGTCTCCTCATTATCAGTTCAATCCATGTGTTTCAACTTTTCACCCTTCTCTCCTCAGTGGGGCCCAAATGCTAACACAAGTACACACCTGAGTTCTATTAGGATATCAAGCCATCCATCCCAATAGCCAAAGATAGCACCATCTCAATCAGTGGGAACACTGGTAGCTGCAGTGAGCTTCCATGTGAGTAAACATATGAGGCTCTGGTTGAAGGGAGGGTCAAATTGAAGACAACACGCAATAGAATAGAATAAGTACCATACTGTGTATTTATCAGGAGCAGCAACATATTGTCACCACATTTTAGCCATCAGCCTAAAATGAAGTGAATTTTCACAGAGGTAATTGATTCTGGAGATATGCATGGAAGAAAATATGCCCTATGAATTTTTTAGAATAGCACCATTTTTAGAACATTTTTAAATGAAAGAATCAAAATGATTACAATAAAGTTCTTAACAAAGATATATAATTCCATTTCATCAGACCACAACTCAATTTCTTTAAATGTGCACTCAGTAACTTTTACACATGTGTCATCTTGGACCTACAGTGACACCTAGCTGCGTGGATGCAGCATCTTTCAAAATTAATAGTTTTTACTTATGCCTCCTACGCACTACACGACTTTCAAAGACGTCGGATTGTGGTATCGTTCATATTACACAACTGTCTGTCTTGTCATGGAAGTAGTAGCATTTTCAAATTACACAACAAATCGGCAACGGGGTGAACACATTACAAAACATTTCACTATTGATGAATCCCCGACAACACTGCCTGGACTCCAAATTAAGTTTCACAACAGAGTGCACGCGAGAAGTGATACGAGATACGAAAACAAATGCATGATCATATGTTATGCATTTCAGAATATGATGTGTATGCCTTTATTCATTTATTTTATTGGTTACAATATGAAAAAGTAACTCCTACTGAAAAATCTACCTATTTGTTTACCTGATTGTCCAAGAGAATTGGCAATTTCTCTCCAAGTCTTCTCTTTCTCCAACCGGTTGTGGTACAGTTCAGATGAAACATCAAATAGGCACTGGTGCTCCTGCCAATGTTTGACAAATTTTTCCTCCATTTCTTTGGTCCAATGAGATTTTCTTGATACCGCAGCCATACTAGTTGATGTTCTATTGCAGGTACATCAGGACTCCCCCCACTGAAACTTCCAGAGCCCCGTTTCTTGCTTTCTCATTAGCTGTAGTTGCATTCAGACAAAACATATTTCACATTGTGCTATTTGGAATGGCAGACAGGTCCAGATATTTAATGCGTCAGCGCTTATCTCAAATCGAGTCTTTGATAGTTCAAACATTGCGTTCATCGCTAACGGGAGTGAGCTGCGATTTGCCTACGATTTCAGGCTTTTGTCGGCGATCTCCACAAAACTGTCGGCGAGCGAAAATCTGGCTTAAAATCGTGTAGTGAAAACTCGGCATAACAGATGCCATCGTAGAAATTCACTATACACGGTCAGCCATGATTAATATAATCCAAGATTGAAAGTGTGAAGGCGGTAACTGAGATTAAGTGAGTAGAATTAGACTGGTCATGTGATACTAACATGGCAGCCCCCATGAGGAAACCATCTACATGTAGAATAAACCTGCTTCTATACGGTTACTAATATGACTGGAGTCTTCATCTCATGTTATTGCTCATGATTTTATATCTATGTTTCAAAAAACTTAAGATAGAAAATGACATAAATATGTATCTTTAAAAGAAACATTACTGTAGTTATGCCTACTGTACATTGCTTGATATGTCTCAAAAAGTGTAGAAACAAAATACTTCGATGATTTTAAATAGGTCCTGTTTTTATAAAATCAAATATCAGAATGTTGTTAACAAAAAGCTATGTTTTCTTTAAGATTGCTGTCAGTCAAATTCATTTTGTCATCATCTGTTCTCCTGATTGACCTTTGACCCACTGACCCAAAGTGGTCTCCAGTGAGGTATTCAGGAAAGTAGAGGTAGATACTGTCAATAGAAAGAGACTCTGGGGAGCAGGGACTAATACCACACTAACACCATGGATTATGAGAGGATTAAATGCCTGAATGTAATTGATAAATTTGCTTACTGCACTTTGTAGCTCAAGGTGTCAGAGTTTGATAGGACTGTGGAACCCTGGCAGTAGGAACCCTATAGCTTATTATAAAACATACCCCTTATATGAGGGTCTACTACATAGAGATTTATTTATTCATTTAGATTCACTTAGATTCACATTGTCATTTAGCAGATGCTTTTATCCAGCATAAGCAATTTGTCATACAAAATGTTGATTACCACAAAAAAGTAATATTCACTCTCCTTTTAAAAAAAAAAAAAAAAAGCTAAGATCTGGGTTACACTGAAGCACTTACAATGGAAGTGAATGAGGCCAATCTGTAAACGTTAAAATACTCACTGTTTTAAAAGTATAGCCACAAGAATGAAACAATATGTGTGATTTTAGTGTGATTAAAAAACGATTTGGAACAGATAGGTTAACAAGCCAGGAATGTTGCTGGTTTGTTTTTGAATTTGGCTCATCTGAGTTCATCTGACTGGAACAGAAGTATGCTGCAAAAATGCTGATTTGAGCAAATTTACATGCAGCTCAAATAATACACAAGCTTTATCAAAAGAATTGGAGAAATGGAGACTGAAGTTCAAGTTCTCAAGAGCATCTTTGCGTTTCTTTTTCAAATCCTTCAAATCATTATGCTTTATTATTGCCATGACCTTCATTACATTAACGTTTACTGGCATTCAGTTATTTTGGCAAGATTTCTGAAAGGCTGCATTACTTATAACAATATAAAAGTGCCTAAATGGCTATTTAGCTATAAATTAACATGAACTAAGAGCTTTCATGGCTTAGGTGGCATTAGCCAAAAAGGACAGTTATTTTAGATGTTGAGAAAGTCAATGCATTCTGATGAAAGATTCGGAATAGCTTGCACTGATGGATCATGCAAAATAACACGTGCATTAAGAAATTAAATGGGCTTCATTTCGATTTTCTGTTTACTTTAAATGATCGGAGGCAGCCATGTTCACGGGTGCTGAATCATCAAGTTAGCAATTTCTCTGGAGTGGGGATGGCTTCTTGCAAGTTAGAGGCCAACATGACAACTGGCCAGATCAGGCTATTTAAACTGGGGGAAATGCATTTATCTAGGCCTGCAGAGGGCAGAGAGTGTTGGAGAACAGGCCTGGAGAGATTTCACGCTTCAGGCTGTCCAGATGATTTGTGCCGACCAAAAGCTGCAAGCAAGGCTACTTGCACAGAAACGCTCCCAGTGGGTTAAACTGATGCAGATGTATCTTCGTGCCACACAGACACACACTCATTGTGAAGCATACTGATATTCACACACTCTTGCACACATATTTAGAGACAGACTTCAGACATTCACTCCCAGACATCACATGTGTATGCACATTAGACATGAAGCGGCACACAACAGATGCAACAGATTCACCAAACTTCCACTCTCAAATGATGGAACTTTTTCACCTAAGTAATACAATTCTTTATTTATCATTGTTTTAATTGGACTGTTTTCATCTAACCTCTACACTAACTGATTGTTTTGGGAAAAATCAATACTGATTTGGTGTCCTATTCAAATCCTTTGCAAACCAATCAAGTAATCTATTTACTTAGTCAGGCTTCAAAATTAAAATAGCATTCAATTGCTTTGCATCAGGTAAATCTGTTTACATAGTAAGAATTAACGATTACACTCCTTGTTTTGGGCGCTCAATAATCTCATCAAGATTAAAGAAAATATTTAGTTTACATTGTCATCAATGGAGGGCCCATCCATTCATTCATCTTCTATAGCCACTTGTCCTATGCAGGGTCACGGGTAGTGCTGGAGCCTATCCCAGCTGTCTCGGGCCAAAGGAAGGGAAACACCCTGAACAGGTGGCCAGTCCATCACAGGGCAAATGGAGGACCCATCCATTGACAATAATGGCTTTCTTTACAGTCATTTTTCCCTTTAATAATATGATATTGATCTGTAGTCTGTCACTTAACAGAGGATGGACATTGAACTGAATGTGGATCATGATGGTCCATATTTAGTTCAAATAAGAGAAAACATTTTCTCAAACCAATATGCATTTTTCACTACTTATAACTAATATGAAATCTACTTTGACAAGAAGAGAAGGTATTCACTGCTGATGCCATGTTTAAAGTGCTGTCCTCTAATTCTGAGAATAATATAACTGGTGATGTTACCCCAACATTTGTTGTCAATGTTTGGAAATATGTAGTTTGAAGCACTTGAGTGGATGGCTACTCGTCGGTTCACGTTGACTGGGTAGAGTTAGTTTTTGTGAAATTACGTGGTGTGCATTCACATCTGGCTGGGAGTTTCTGCATGCCCCCGAGTCTATATAAGTGTCTCTTAACATCTGTGTTTCCAGACCCCACATTGTTTTTGTACTTCACGTTAGGTTTTTTTCGAACGTCTCCCATGTTGCCTCTCTTATTTCCCTGGGCTAACCTTTGCAAGTATTCTCAGACAGTTTGCAGCCTTATAGCATCTCTCATGACTATCACATGAGTATGGCAGATTTTATTTAATCTATTTGAGTGTTTGTTTGTTTGTTTGTTCATATTGTATTCTGTGCTGAAGTGTTCAGGCATTTTCCATGTTTGCACAGGACACTGCAGGGTAAATGACAAATGTCAATTTTACATGAAAAATAAGCTAGACAGGCATTTCATTATTATTAGCATCAGACCTGAAACTGCATACAAACTGATACTGTTAAAAGCAAATTCCTAAAACAACAATATCTATTTGTCTAAGCATGTTAGAAGGTTTCTTCAACTGACATTTTCATGCCCCAGTGCTTTATTTTTATGCAAACAAACAGATTTCAACTTGTGCATACGCATATTTGTGCATATTTAGGATTAGGGCTGGATATTGATAAAGATTTCTCGATTCGATTCCGATTTCAATTCGATTAATCGATTCAAATGGATAAATTTTAATTATAATGTCCCTTGTGCTTACATTTGCACAACATTCTCTTCAAGATAATGCTGTTAATTATACAGAGGACCCTCTAGGTACATGAAGAAAATATAAATTGCATACATTTATTTTTCATCATTTTGGTTACATTTTAGATTTTAAAACAAACAAGTCCACATTTTTTTTCACATGTTTATCATTTAATAACATAATTTGTACTATTTACATGTATTTTCATCGATTTGTTGAACACGTAATAAAAACTGTTACTGTCTCTTTAAGAAAGACTGCATTTCTGTAAACAGCGTCTGCAAATGAGAACATGTTAAGGAGAGAGACTCAGATGGCTTTATATCATCTGTCCTACACATGATTAGAATTAAATGTTTAATTTTGGCTGTTTTTGATCAACAACTGACTGTAGAGGACAGAAATTATATGAAAAGAGACATTGTTCAATGATAAATGGGTCATGTGGATCTCGTCTTTGGAAACACATTACTCGGAACAACTTTTTATCTCAAAACGCTATGAAAGGATCTCGCTGCTGCTTACTCCACCACTACACAATCACTAGTGAAATCTAAACAATTACCAGCCAGTTGCCAAATATATACATTTAGTCGCATAGCATGAAATTTGGTTGAAAATGCGAGTGATTTCCTCTCATTGTGTAGAGGGTTGCGCATAGAGTAAAAGATCACGTTGATATCGAGATCGTTCAAATGAAGATCGCAATGGATCGGAAAATCAACACCTTAACCACCCCTATTTAGGGTGTACAACTATGAAATTAGCCTTAGCAAGTCCAATGAGTCGGCCATTTAAAAAAATAAATAAATAAATGAAATTTTGAAAAACAAATGACATTTTGAACCAATTCTGATGCAGGGTTATCATTGTGTTGAAGAGTGGAGCTTTTGCTTAGCTTTAGGACGGGTACAAAAACATTATGATGCATTGGCATTTATCACTTGGATTCAATGTGTCTTGGGATAGAAATGTATGCCAAATGCTTAAATGCAATGCAAATTATAACTTCAGTGGAGGGTACATATAGACATACTATTGCGAATATAGGCATAAGCATATATATTGCAAACTGATCTTAATAATATCTAGCTATTTTTTAACCTATCCTGTAATCTTTTTAGGGTGTTTTCACTAATTAAGATTCTTCTGTACATGATGTGCTTTGTTTGTTTACGTGAACTCTGAACCACAATGATCGACTGTTGGAGTTAATGACTTGAGGGTAATGGCTAATGAATAGAGGATCGACCTGTTGCCTAATGTTTACACTAATGGAAAACCAGTTGATCAGCCAACCTCATTAAAGCATTTGGAGCTTATAAACAAGGCTGGTATAATATGATTAGCTCATTACCTGAGGAATGGGGAATATACGTTGCCAAACGAACCTTATAGAAATATCAGGTTTGTTATCTCCTCTCACATTATGACACCAAAATGAGTGCTGCTTTTCATTTTTTTTTCAGTTAAATTTCACATTTTATTTATTTATTCTTTTGTATTTATTTTTATGTCAATTGGGTAATTCAACATTTTGGGGAATTTTCCGCTTTGAAACTTTAAAAAAATGCAACATAGGTATCTTTAAGTTTCATCATAAATGGATAGTTCACCCCAAAATTAAAATGCTCTCATCATTTACTCACCCTCATGCCATCCCAGATGTGTATGACTTTTTTCTTCTGCAGAACACAATCGAAGGTTTTCAGAAAAAAAAATCTCAGCTCTGTAGATCTATACAAGGCAAATGAATGATGCCAGAACTTCAAAGTTCCAAAACTTATATAAAAGGCAGCATAAATAAATCCATAAGACTCCAGTGTTGGTATGATAGGTGTGGGTAAGTAACAGATCAATATTAAGACTTTTCCCAAATAAATTCTCCTCCCTGCCCAGTAGGTGGCGATATGCACAAAGCATGTGAATTTCCAAAAACAAAAGAAGAAAAAAGTGAAATATTTATCAATTATGTCATAAACATCTGAGATGGCATAAGGGTAAGGAAATGATGAGAGAATTATCCTATTTGGGTGAACTACCCCTTTAAAGTGACATAGAACCTGGATTTTATAAATTACAGGTCAAGATTAAATTCAGATGTCCATTGGGTTAGATAGGCAGGGTCAGGGTAGAAAGTAACAGGGTGGACAATTAAATGAGCAAAATTAGCCACTGCATGGTATGTAATTGTATTTTTCTTAGAATAAATAATAAATAAATAATTTTCCCTATATCTTTCCATCACAGGGTGGATATGAAACACCCTTCAAATAACTCCAACATTATTTTGCTGAACGGCTGATGTCCTCTCTAGTGTGTGACGTAATTTCATAACATGGATCTTCAGTTAAAGGTCACAGTATCATGACAATCAAATCAAGGAACACACAAAAATGTCCACTATCAATTTTAAAATGACACATTTACCACAAAAGAATCAGTCCAATAGAGAGAATGTAATACTAAACACTTAACTGTATGGAAAATTTTGTCAAAGATGTTTAAGAAGTTGAATGCAGAAGTCACCAAGTTGTAGGAATTACCCATTTACAGTATGTGCAACCTGTACATTCAAATGTAAAATGTTTTCAATAAACATATAAACATTCCCACTTATTAATTGATTATTGTGGTGCCAGTGAAACTGCAACAGTTTATACATCTCATTGCACCAGTTAGTCTAACCTCACCAAACCAGCATACAGTAGACCAGAATGAAGATTTATGCTGTTCTAAGCTGGTCTATATAGTCAAGAAAGCCAATATAATTACATTGTTGCATGTGTGTAAATAAATTTTTGTGCACACTGTCACACTCTTGTATGATTATTTGATTGCTTGTAGTAAGTTGTATCAACAAATGTTAGTAGATACACTGAACATGTAAAAATGTGTGGGATATTTTAAGTGACAGCTGCCAAATATTTGGTTTGATGTGGTCATGGCTGACAAGTGCTCTTGTGTTCATTTAGCTACAGGTACAAGATAAGACAGAAAGGGAGAGAGGGTGGATGTGAGCATATCTATGTGGAAGTGTGTAAGGATGATGGAAACAGAAAAAGACGAAAAAGCAAGCATGTGTAGGTTTTAGTGTGTGACTGAAAGTGAGAGTGAAGAGAAAGAGAGAGAAATGCTTTTTAACATGCTGCACTGTGGACACACACTGATCTTTAAACACAGACTGATGGAGTAATGTCATGCTGCTTGGAGGTCAATTCTGTAGAGGGCTTGAGGGAGAACAGACATCCGGTCTTCCTCCATAAGTATTTTCATGCTAATTTTCTAAAAAGCTATCTGAAAAAAGAGAGTATAAAATTGCTTTTTTTTCTCCTTAAATTGTAAGCAAACCTTTTCTGATCAAACATTGTTTACATGCATAAGAGTGACTTGAAAAGGAATGTGTGAAGTGTGTGACAGATCGGCTGTTGATTCAAGGTAGATTTGGGCAGCAGCTGTGTGTGTCGGGATCTCTTTTTTCAGATACATCTGCAACCGCTCTATGGTAACTTGTTTTAACCAGTCATTTTTGCTTCTTTAACACACCACATTTCACTTGACTCATCACAACCAAAACTGGCTACAATGTATATATTGGGGTTAGACAGAGAGATGTTTATATAATGCCACTGTTGTTATATACAAAACCCACTCTGACATCCATACCAACACACCCACACAATTTTAGCCACATCATTTATTCAATTGGCCAGCAGTGCTCTATAATACAGCTAACAGAAAATAGGAAAAAAGAATGTACTTGCTCCATAGGCTAAACATGGCGCCATCTGGTGGAAAATATATACAAAATTACATTTTGAAGTCAGGGCTCCGGAATGAAAGCATAATGTCTTTAAATTAATGATTTTATGCTTTAATGGCACTGGGATCAAATATTGCAGTTTAATGGATTTAAATGGGAATTTTTTTGTCCTGAAGGTCCTGAGTGTAACTATTTTGTGTACACCGTTTATACAGTGTATTATAGATGTATTATAGGAAATTAGATTAAAATATCAAAATTCCACACAAAATACAAACCTTTGGCAAAATGTATTTCGTTGGCATTACCAAATGAAAGGTTATAAATTAATTTTGGCCTCAAGAAACCTTTGTCGAAACAGTACTATTTGTCCACCACTGAAAATTGGAATCAGGACTAAAGGTGTCTGACCCCGGCACCTGTTGTCATGGGACAGATGAGGCTGAATTCCGATAAACCCTGATGCATTCCAGCATATTACCCACTCTACGCTGCATGGCCAGCCATCCCACCCTGATCCCAACACAAACTTCCTGAACATCCATAAAACAATTTACTCACACAGAACAGTTGCTGCGCTAGTGTGTGTGTGTGTGTGTGTGTGTGTGTGTGTGTGTGTGTGTGTGTGTGTGTTTCTTTCTTTAAGACACAGACAAAGAAAGAGGAATGGAATAGCACCCTTCAGACCACACATCTCGCAGGCTGTGTGTAAAAGGGCTTCTTCATGCTCAGTGCTGTGCTGCTGCCACAGAAATCACTCAGTGTCATGAGCTGGTTCTGGCTGTCATGTGAGTGAGTGAATGAGAGAGTGAGTGAATGAGCGAGTGAGGGAGGTGTTGTGGCTAAAGCTCAGGGTTGGTGACCAGAAGTTTGCTGGTTTTGATCCTTGCAAAGAGTATAAATATATTGTTATGATTTAAAATACAATTGCTGGCAACTTTTAGTCAGTCTTTGAGTTAACAAGTGAGACTGAGAGAGTGCATGTGGGCTCAGGGTGAAGGATAATGGTGGTTATTTTTGTGGATGTTTTCTCTTTATTTTTAGGGTACATCAGGGCTAAAGCACTTTTGATTTTAGTTTTTACCAAAACAATAAATCGTAACTAAGCACTGCAACATGTTCCTCATACATGAGGCCATCGCATGCGAGTTTGAGGTAATTTGATCTAATATTTAATAACATTATACATTTTTTATTATTAAAATAATCATTCAATAAGTAATAGGATAGTATTTGGGGGTTAAAAGCCCCCCTGTTGACTCATCCAATCACATTGGAGATTCATTTGTTAATAGAACACTTGAGATGTTAAGAAATACCAAAAGTGACTGAAATTAACTGGAAATTGTGTACCATTTACTGAAGAGATTATTTTGAATATTCATTATGTGCATTTGTTAAATTTGGTTTGTATTTATTAAAATATATGTGGCATTTTTGCATCACATTTTTAAGTAAATTCAACTTATGGTAATTTTATGTCAGCACAACTAACAGTAGTGAGATGTACACAAATGCATCAGTTCATTCAACTTTATTTACATCAAAATGTATGTCACATACATTTTGAATAAGATTTAGCAACTAATAGCAAATTGTTTCAAATTAACATTCATATTACTGCTTCTGCTTAATTTACTCTAAAGAAAATAAGAGGTCAGGCATTAAACTTAATTCCACAAAGAAGTGCATATAAAGCTGCACTTCAGCTATGCATATTCACATGTGCAAATAAAACAACATGGACTGAACAGGATCCAAGTTGACCACTTATTGAATCACCCTAATGGTGACTTTACATGAAACAGCTTTTTACAGTATAACAACACCAATAATACTAAAAGCTCAAATCTATATTAATTCTTAAATGCTCAAATCTATATTAATTCTTAATAACAACAAATTAAATGCCTACATAAGATCCTTTTGACCAAACAAACATGCTTAAATTATTCAAGTGCAAGGGTTTATGGGTATTTCCCACAACCTCAGTTCTGTACTTGATTGTTTGAGTTAGAACTATTTTAATTTTGTTGATTTGTAAGAAAGAAGTTCAAAGAACTCACAATTATTCATTTGCTTTATGTAACTCCAAGTTCACCTTAAAATATTTTGTGTTGTACACATTAATGGAAATTAGGTACAGCTTAAACATTTTTAACTATTTACAATTTGTATTTATTTTTATATGTTATGGTTGTCAAATACCCTGTTTTTGCACAATGCTTGGCTGGTATTTTTGCTATAGGAGGCCATGGATTGGGAAATCCACATATCGACATTATACTGTTAACCCCCTATATCTTTCTTAGTTCCCAACAAGTATCCTCCTCCTCCTATGATGATGATGATGATGAAACAAATATATGAATTATAAACCAATGTCCTATCATTCGTTTATTGCCTGAAATACAGTATACTGAGAATATAGTAAATTGAGCAGCAATTTTACTTTTAGAAATAGGAGAACATGCAGATACAGCAAATATGTCTTTATATCTTGATTTACTGTTTTCTGTTTTCTAGTTTTAAACTTAGTTTCGCGATGAAAATAGACATATAAGCTGATAGAGAGAAGCAAGTTAAGAAAATGGCGGATCCTCTCCTGGAAATAAAGATAAACTACTTAAAGAAACTTACATTTTTAACCATTTCGTTTTCCATCAGTAGGCTACTACTGTATGTTTGGTTTGTTCGAATGCGACAATTTGCACACGCATTTCATTATCTTAAATTAAACTATTTAATTATAATCAGATATTCATTGAAACTTTTTCGTTAATCTTCTTTACGCTTAAAATGAAATTATTTTCTGGTGATGACTTCACACTTCTCTTCTGTCTGCTTTGCGCTTCAGTTGTAGCGTTGATGGCGCCCCTTGACCCAAACCGACGCTCAAGTTTATATTCCAGCGGGTGAAAGGCGACGCCGCAGACCACCCCTTCTGTACGGTACTCCATCAGCCCCTGGTACATATTAATGTTATTTTCGGGTCATTTAACTGCTCTGTTCTGGAGGGCTAGGGGCTGACGTTAAACCATAAATCATGGAGCTGTGGAACAGGATGGTGCCATAAGAGATTATCATTATGGATTTTAGGTGAGGTTAAAGTACAGAACCTTATTGGGTAATGATAACGGTACATTTAGATCCGTTGACAGGCATGTTTCACCACTGAGGCATTTAAGCAACATATATTCAGGCCTACCTCATTTAACAATGGTGTACAGTAATGGTTAAAAACAGGCATTGACACAAACACACTTTCAAGCCATTAGTAATACTTTTAAAAATGATAAACCTTGACCCTCATTGTCAACCATAAAATTAAACTGTCATCAATAATCCGAATAGGATTTAAATTCCCATTAGTGGCTACATTGGGGACAGAGGAGATTTTAGAAAGACTTGATCAAAATGTTTTGCCATTTAAAATTATATATAGATATGGAGCATACAATTGCAACATTAATTAAGAAAATGTACTTACAAAGCCTTAAACACTTCATCTGCTCTGAGGAGAAAAAAAGTTTTGTTTTGCTCTTGATAGACCATTGCTGCATTTTCATGAGACAAATGAACATGTAAAACTGGTAAAACAAGACAAACTCTCTTGCAGTTTTGACTTTGTGAATAAAGTTTGTGGAATCAAAATGTGAAGACAAGTTGGCCTACTTTATTAGTCAGTTGGTTTTTAGCTTATAGAAGCCTTGCAATGGTGAGAATTAAAGGAATATTCAGGGTTCAACACTATAGTTAACCTCACTTGACAAAATTTGTGGCATAATTTTGATTACCACACCAATTAATTTCAATTTGTCCCTTTCTTTTCTTTAAAAACAATCTGGGTTACAGTGAAGCACAATGGACGTGAATGGGGCCAATCCACAAGCGTTAAAATAGGCTTCTCACTGTTTCAAAAGCATGGCAACAAGACTTAAACAATATGCATGCTTACGTGATTTTATTGTGGAGAATAAAAAAACACTTACCTACCTTTACTGTGTAAAGTTATATCCAATTTTACAGCTTTGTTGCTATGACGATGTAATGTCCAATAAAACAATAAATTAAACAGCTTTACAGCTCAAATAATACACAAGTTTTAACAGAAGAATTTATATAAGTGCCTTTAATAAATTATAAGCATCAAATTTCTAACTTTTAAACCCTGAAAAACGGGCCCAATTCACTTCCATTATAAGTGCCTCACTGTAGTAAAAGTCGTAGGATTTCAAACGAGTGCAGTTGCACGATATCATCAATACAAGTCAGCCAAATTTAGACAAGTCGTATGAACCCTGACGATTTCAATGTGAGTGTGTTGTCCTCACTGTAATCTATTATTTTTTTTTCCTTTTAAAAGAAAAGGAGAGATGAGTAGAAGTGTGTGTGTGTGTGTGTGTGTGTGTGTGTGTGTGTTAGCCTAAACATTTTGCCACAAATGTTGTCGATTGAGATTAACCTATATTGAATACCGAACATGCCTTTAAATGTGTAATTTAATCAAAATAATCGACTTCCGCATTCAATTATAAACATATATGCTTACAAAGATGGCCAATGCTAAAATAGCATTGCACTTAAACCGTGTTTGTGTGCTACGTAAAATGATTAGGCCTATAGGTGTATTGTCCAGTGTTACCTCAGATCATGGATTCTCAAAGGTAGGACAATCGTTCATCCTCTCTCGTGGGGAATGACATCAGGCCTGCTAAGAGCTGCTGTGACAACCGTGTGCTAATTGAATATGAC
Source organism: Xyrauchen texanus (assembly GCF_025860055.1). Taxonomy (NCBI): domain Eukaryota; kingdom Metazoa; phylum Chordata; class Actinopteri; order Cypriniformes; family Catostomidae; genus Xyrauchen; species Xyrauchen texanus. Next base: position 46,251,913 of record NC_068280.1, read on the forward strand.
GAACTGTTCTCAGGCTCACCTTTCACCGCCTCAGGACTGCATAGACCGCTATGAGAGACCGAGAAGGACATTTTGTGAATTCTACTGCTTTTGAAGTGCAATGCATACGGTGAAAGCTTAGCAGCTAATGCTAGCACACATCGCGGAAGACCCTGTCTGCCTGCGTCTGCTAGAGACGGTAAAGTAATAACACATGTGAGAGGCACGCGGAGTAAAGATCCTCTTGACCACCCATTGCATATGATGATACCAGGTGTCCCTCTCTTTGTTCTTTTTGTGCGTATACCTTCATTATATAAAAAATCGGCCTGACAGAGATGGGCTCTGAACAATCTGCACAGCAGATGCAATTGTGAACTGGGTGTACACCCACCGCTGTCCCACGATAGGGCCCCTTCTGTTTGTACTTAGAACTCTTGTCAACTCCCCTTCTTTTCATTCCGTTTTTTAGAGGTGTGAAGAAGCGAACAATTTGTTTACGCCATAAACGCCTATCAGTCCAGTTTCAAGCACTTTGAGAGAGAGGTGACCTGAAAACCACTTGTGTTTAGATGGAAGCTATTAATAGCGTTTAATAAAATACCAAAGTGGGCTTGTGCATGTATGCGCTTATAAATTATTGACAAGAATAAATTAACAGAAAACGTAAATGCCAACTTGATTGTAGACATAGGCTACGTCTGGTCGCGCACAATAATTAAGAATATTCTTAAATATAACATTTATTTAAAAACTTTTGAATAAATGTCAAAGTTTTGTTGGAGTTGTTAAGACTAAGCAAATAATTGATTTTCGCATTATTTACTTTGGGGCCCTTTGTTTTTTTCTTTTGGAGAAATGCAGTAATTTATTAATGTGTTTCTTTATTTTGGGACTTTTTACATATTACAGAGTCGTGTAACTGTAGCAATTTCATAAATATTTCGTAAATCTTCAATTTCATAAATTCAAGACAATTAACATAACTATTGGTAATGTTAACATTTTAAGTTTAATTATTTTGTGACTTTTGTGTTGAAATATTCTTTTTTGCTGGCTTCAGCCAGCAAACACCAAGCTTTGCAGATGGTATCAAAACTTTGATATATAATATATATATCTCACCATAATACTCTTATTTTTTTTGCAAAGAGTCTGGCTCTGTGCAGCTGACCAGTTGGAGTGGGTTTATGGGAATGGAGGTAGGCTACATGGTTATATCCACCATGTAATGTTCATTTATCTGCTCCACATTTGTGGCTGCTCGCCCAGTGGTCGTAAAGCCCACCCTGGCGCATTGGAAGGTTGGCATCCAATGTCACCCTTTTTTTGGATCACCACACCAGTATCTGTATACATTTGTCGCACATTTTCAACAGCAAAAGCTGAAATTATGTGGACCTTGAAGGAAGGGGGCAAACAGGTTTAGAATAGAAAATAAGTGAATTTTTGCAATATGGGTAGACCAATGAGAACAATAGAAAACGGGCGTTTTGACCTCTTGGGAGCACGTTCGTACATTGAAGGGGCAGCAGTTTTCACAAAATATTCACTTGCATTCTACGTTTAGATTTCACAGAGCATGGATAACCTTCATCTCTGATTATGCTTTATTTTAGAAGTAACTTTAAGAGGTTAAGAGAACATTAGGTAAACCTTAGCAAGACGTAGGGCAACGATCTCCAAACCAAAACTTTCCTGGCGAACCAAGAGAGAACGTTAGAATGTCCGTTCTGGGTACGTTCTGGAAACCAAAATTGTTAGCTGGGTTTGTGTCCAACAGAACAGCATATCTCCAATGCAATTGATTGTTTGACCCTTAAACGGAAAACAAAACGTATTACCATAAACGCTGGTTCATAAAGAGGATTATACCAGGTTGTAAGCAATTCAACAAAGCATGTTTGTGATCTAAGCCATAGTGCATCCGTGCGCACGACAGAAAAACATGCTGTCTATCTGTAGCCTATGCAAGCACATTGCAATGTGTAAGCGTCGGGCGCTAGCAGTGTTATGACGCTAAAGCCCTTGAACCTCTGGTCCCCCACCCACGGTGTGTTCTAATAGGATTACCAATCACTTAGCTCCTATATATGCATCCTTTATCCTATTCACGGTCACAGGCCTCTTCCGCTGCCCTTTGATCAATGGTGCGCGGTTGCCTCTGGTCAACGAGAGCACAAACGGAGACAACCAAGCGAGGCTGTGAAATTTGTGCCGGCGATGCAGCAAGCTGTTCCTCCCAACCCCAGTGCCATGACCTTCGTATTTTACACTGTTTTCCCTGAAGTGCATCTCTTGGAAAATTAAAACGTATTATCTGCACCACTCTCCCCTTCTGTTCAACTCAAAATGTGGTTGTTCGCTCACCTTAATGTGAAGAATAAGTTTAGATTTCGTTCACAGCTGCCCTGCTAACAATGTGCAATTTCCATAGTTTCTTTTATTGCTTTAATTTGCATATATATTAAATACACGTTGTATGGTATGCTCGCTGTAGGGCAGAGCCTATTCTGAGCATGCGCTGATCTTAGCTGTCTTTTGTTTTACTGAAGCACCTGCCGAAAGATGCAAGGCAGATTTTGTGCCGTTTTTGAATGTGTGATGAGCTACATTTTTACTGAGTGATCACGTGTAATGTATGTTCCTCGCATAAGGGCATCGATTTCCAACATTTTATGTGGCCCACATCAGAACACTGCTATCGGATGAGTTCAAAACGAACGAGCAAGACGAGGATTTCTTGTCCTATAAACACAAGTAAGACGCAAATAAACGAGTAAAAACGTGAAAACAATGAGAAACTGAAATCTAATGTTGATCACGCGCTTCGCTCTGATTTTTTTTTAACAATTCAACAAATGTAGCTATAGACTAGTGTTTTCACCAGTCAAAGTGACTATTTACTATTTGAGAACGAGAGCATCCAGTATAATACAAAATCAAAGATTGTTTTAATTTACAGACTATAATTTGCATCTATTACAAACTATTGCTAGGCCTTATACTACAGTTTTGGCTTATACTGGTTCCTAAATATAATCCAAATTACCATATATTGAATAGCTAATATATTTGCTTTTAATATTGAAGTTTCTAATTTGCAATGGCATTATCATTTGAACGAAATTAGTTTTTTTTTCTTTCTTTATTGTACATCTGGGAGGGCCGCACCAACCTCACAAATTAATGGTATAAGAAGCGGCATTACAACAGTGTTTTATTAAATTTATAGATGGTCACGCGACAAGAAAACACGAGGGATTGGCTCCTATACTAAAGCAAATTAATTTCATATAATGAATGTTAGACAGATTGTAATGAAATAACCCCTTTGTCCTCACCTGTTTAAATAAGTAATGTCAATCGGTTTATGGGAATTCATATTTAATGTTCCGGTGTTTTGGAAATGGTTCTCTGTGTGCTATGTGTGTTAATTAAATTCACTGAATAGAGAACGCGCAGCAGAATAATAACAAATAAAAGCTGCCCGCGGGCTGCTGTGGTTGCAAAACCATTTTAGGTTGGCAGTAATTATATAAATTGAACGAAATGTCTGAATAGTGTTATTTATTCTCTATTTCAAGAGTGAAACAAAGTAGAATCCCCCTTTAGATCATTTATAAGATGTGATTAGGAATTTGTAGTATTCCAAAAAAATGGAATTAGTCATATAGCTCTGCTGTTCCATTTCCCCCTATTTTCTGCAAATTCAGGAACACATGTTCTCGTCATTACACAAAAGGCAGGTAGTAGCAGATTCCTTCAAATGTGTTAACTTATTAATAGGCCCTATATTATTGACAATTTCCAGGTTAAATTCATCAGCAATAACCTACATAATAACTGGTTCATATTTAAGAACTGTAGGGTTAAGTAGGTTTAAGTAAACGTAGTCGTGCAGTAACAATTGTCAAGCAAGTTGTAAAATTGGTTACACGATTTTAAAAGAAATTTGTGGTAGTCCTTCTGCAACATGCCCTGATGACTAATCGTCCAAAAAATGCAAGCAGCACCAAAGTAATGGCTAGATCCCTGAAGCTTATAAACCTTAACATGGCGTGACAAAAGTTGGTGTTCTTCTTTTTACTTAGAAATTACAACAATGAAAATGCCCAAAAAGTCAACATAAGAACAGTTATTTCTGACTATATGACTAAACTGTATTTATAGAAATCTTTAAGTCTAAATGTAAACACACACACCACACACACACAAACCAGGCCTGTTGTCGTATAACTATAATGAAGCGATGACAATAGAGCAATACAATCTGGATTGGAGAGTCTGACTTTTAAGCTTAGACACATAATCCTACAATGCATTATTGTCACAGATAATATAAACTTTAGCTGAGTTTTAGTTTGTTAGGAAAAAAGAGTTAATAAAAATTAGGCAGTTCTAAGTTACTTTCTATAAAGAAAGTTTATATTCTGAAAATCAGTATAGACTATAAAAATATAGTAAAAAGAAGAAATCTTTCCAACTGTTTTTAGTGATTGCTGCATGTCAAGCTTTTGTGTAAAAACGCCTTTAAACATGAGTTGTAAATATGAAAGTGTATTAAAGATATGCAAGTCTGATGATCACTGCGTTTCACTTCAAACGACTATTGTGGAGAATATGCAGATGTTCACAGGCCGGCACAAATGTGACGACAGCCCTTCATTGCCTGCGCTTGATATTTTAAAAACTAACATTCATGCGTTAAAATAACAAGTGAACTGCTCGGAAGATCCGTGGTTTTGTTTTGACTGCTTAACTTGACCTTTTAACCCGCTGGGAGAGTTTCCTGAACCTGTGCTTTGATCCCTAGACACGCACTCCTGCACACATTGCCTCGTGAAGACTCTTCTATCTGGAGCTCAACGCTGAGCTCTTTTCTGCACTGCTGTTGTCATCGCAGCTGGAAGTCAGGGATGCGATGTGCGACGTCAACATAAGAAAACGATTTTTATGGATGGTTATCGACATTCAGACAGTCTATTAAAATACCTTAGATGTGGTGATGTAAATTCGGCAGGCCACTTTACCGTTGCCTGTAGCATTCTAAACCTTATCATTCAAGTAGGTCTATAGACAATACAATCCTGCAAATGCCGAGATTAATGCACGAAACCGAAGGCCTACGCATGAAACATATGTAAGCGTTTAAATATACCGTTCCTTATGGAATATCTCAGATCTTACCCAGTCTTATTTTAAACATATCAGACAGATTCACAAAGCACATTGTCATGCGTACAATAGTGTAGCTGCTATTGCCATATGTAGAATACAAGTCAATAACGGGCGTCATGAAGAATATTTGTGTCCAACGTCTGCGTGCTTAAATTTAAATATTTCGGATTATAAGATTATAAGATATACATGTACCTGCTTTTTGAAAAAAATATAATAATAATAATAATAAAACATATATAATTTTTTTTTTTTTTTTTTTTTTTTTTTAATAAAACACGTTTCACGTAAAAGGACTAATGTTGAGTGAGGCTATTACCCCCAAAATATAAAAAAAAAATATATTCAGATATTTACAGGCCGGACAGCCACTGTCAGCCAGACTCAACCGGAATATAGTAGCCTATATTAAAGGTAAATGCAAAATGCCCTTAAACTGTATATTAAACTTTAACTTTAATGTTTTCAATATTTATCAAAACAGCATATACTTTCCTTCAGATGATAAGATTATCAATAATATTAATAATGATAATTCTAAATTAAAAAAAATTAAATTTAGATTTGTGCACACTCACATATCTTTTTTCTGAAAAAGACCCTATAAATTCTATATCCGATACTGAAAATACGACGTTAAAAAGATATCACTCTTCATAAAATAATTGCAATACATTTGAATATATACGGAAACCCATTTTGCACTCATCGTGTAACCATAATCAAAATATATCGTTTAATAATAATAATAATAATAATAATAACAAATTTGGTATTTGTGATACATTCATAAAAAAAATAAAAAAAATAAAGTTAGGGGGTTGGGACCAGTCATCGTAGCGATTAGCTACAAATTGCATGAGAGTTTGTAGACTAGAAAAAAACAAAACAATTGCACATTCGACCTTTTTTATTTCAGACAACATAATCTGAACATATTAAAATCTTTGGCCTGAAGCGTTGGTTCAGTCACGCATTTGAAGAACTGTGAGATAAGGGATTTAAGAGACAGAGCTATCACAAAAACTAACAAGCCTGACATTTAGGCCTACTGGAACGGTGAGCAACCACATTGGGAAAAGAGATAAACGTTAGAAATATTCAGCAAGTAAGGAGCAATATAGACATCCCCTTATCTGGAATTAAATATACACATCTTACAATTTTGGCTATATATAAATTTTATATAGTGTTCGTTAGGTGCATGTCCATATACTGTATGATAAACAGGAATTTGTTTAAATAGCGTCCTTTCCTTCGATTCGCAGAATTTGCAGAATTTTCCTTTTCATTTGAGCCATAAAAAAAATATCAAAATCACTTTTGCCGGGGTCAGCGTCCATGGCCTTTTTAGGAGTGAAATCGGGCCATTTTTAATCGCTATCCTCTTTTTCATCTTGAATTGTTGTTGTGGAATGGTTGTAGAGTCCTTGAGCCATGAGCTGAAGAGCTAGGCCGTTCTTATAACCAGTAGCCTTTTTGATTTTGGCCCTCTTATTTTGGAACCAGATTTTTATTTGCGACTCGTTGAGGTTGAGTTCCTGGGCCAGCGACTGTCTCCGCTGCTCCGTAATGTACCGATTCGCCTGAAACTCGGCTTTAAGTCTCTGCAGCTGTTCAGCCGTGAAAGCGGTTCTCGGTCTCTTGTCTTCCTTCTCGCTTTTCTTCTTTTTCAATTTTCGTGTCCTTGGGCCTAGTGTAGAAACAACAATAAAACGAAGACATAAATATCATGAAGCATATGAATGCCTCTTATCCACAGCTGATAGAAAATGCCTTCCGCGCAATCTCATTGGCAGTTGGAGTGAAAAGACTGATGCGGTGTTAACATAAAGGCCATACCTGAAACTTCTGGATTGGGCAAGCTACTTTGGCTGCACTCTCTCCGTTCTTTATAAACACAGAAAAAAGCTCGTATCGCAGTTTATTACGCAACGCTGTTTCTTGCTGAATAAATAGGCAACGGGTTTGTAATGAACCATCTCTGAAGGATCACGTGTGTGTGTTTGGGTTTTTGTAAAGCACTAAGAATACGTCAGCTGACTTTTTGCTGAAAAACTCAATTGTAAAATTCAGTTTAATGTGTATCTGTTCTGTAAAGATGCTAGAAAAAAATGCGAAAAGGAGGGTGATAATTTAGTCAGCTATTTTGATTAAATTACTAAATTACTGATTACATTTTATAGGCCCTATACAATATGCCATTTATAAAAGTAACCCTTTTAAGCCATTTAATTCAAATGTTTTCCGTTTTAATCATTAGCTATTCGTGGACCCTATACTGTCCTCCTTTAGCCTACTAAAAGAACGTCATATAGGCCTCAGTCCTCGCTGTCCCTTGATCTTACACTCACCGAACATAGCTTGGAAGACGAACGAGGCTTTGTCTGGGACTGCCTATTCTCAGAAAAGCTGTTATTCAATTTCTGATTTTTAGGATGCATAACATGGAAGACGCGGAAGAATAACACCAACAAACTTGCAAGTTTAATATTACCAGTATCTGAGACAAAGTGACAGCATGCCTGCACATCAGTAGGCCTATATTTCATCCTATTTTCCCAAACAATGACGTATCGAGTTTCGAAGTTCAAATGCACCTCGTTACTGTCAGTCACACGATAGGTGACTAAAAAAATAAATAAATCGATATGTCAATCAGTCTTTCCTGTTCTATAGCCTCTGTCTTTATGTGAATAACATGTCATTTATTATCCGCTGCAGACGAGTTGTGTTAATTGCTAAAGATCCGAGATAGATATTTTAATATTGCATTTCTATTTAAGTAGATTTGTTATGTTATTGTTTTCAAAATATATTGTTTTCACCTTTAAAATGGCCATGGATAATACAGATTCAATATAAACCCATCCGTGCACAATATACGTGAGAAAAAAAAAGAAAAAAAAGAAAAAAAAAAAATATATATATATATATATATATATATATATATATATATATATATATATATATATATATTATTCAAAGCAAATATCACCAGACATATGTGATATTACACGCACGTCAAGAAAATAATGTTCTGCATTATCAATCAACAATTGAACAGAACTTAATGTCTTCCCGTCAGGTAACTCTACCGGTTGATCGAAATTCTGCTTGCCGTCTGTGAAAGTCCAGATTCTGATAGCTCAATCAGCAAGTCAATCAGTGAAGTCAATCAAAGCATCTTTTCCAACAACCCAGCTGACTTTGTGTCAGGTATGCACTAAAAAATGTCTTACCTGTCTTACATAAATATTTAATTATGTACGTTGTGAAATAAATGTATTGGTTTTAAATCAAATTAATTAATACGGCTGAATCAACCGGACATTGGGTTATAGTAGGTTTTAGGGGTCAGATTGGGTAGAAATAGTCCCTTTAAAGTCAACAATGGCACACTTATATAGGCTACTGTTCACAGTGATGATTAACATGGTGACATATGGAGATTCACGAAAGGCAGCTAAATTCATTCTACCAGCTGTGATTCTCTCTCTAAAACTTGACATGTCAAAAGTCAGTTTCGATATATAGCCTATAGAATCTCATATAGCCTTTTCAATGTAAATATGGCCAGCAGCACATGGATTTACCGAATAACACCACAAAGCATAGTTAAACATCGTTACGTCTCTTCTTCTTTTTCCTTCATAATTGAGGTCATTTTACTCAAATTATCAACACTTTCATATGAATTGGAATACTTTATAGATTTCCAACCGCACATACAGACACTTGAATTAGAAGCTGCAATAAAGAAATTCACCATAAAACCAATGACAAGCAGTAACAACATTATTATATATTAACAATATTATTTCAAACACATTTAATTTCATATGAATACACATTACCTTTATATTTTTAAATCATTGTTTTTCTAATTTCAGTAACTATAGGGCCTATTAATTGGAATTAGCCTAGACATTAGACAGGAATTGCAATTACCCAGGGTAGAAATATGATTTTTGCGCATCCCGCTGAACGTACGCTATGCTACTTTGCGTATTTTTTTTATTTTGTTTCCTCTCCAAAAACGACTTAAGTGAGCCAAATGTGATCCCATTTTAGTCTGCGGCCTAAGTGACAATTGTTCGCTCATGCCCCTCCAATTTCTAAAACTGTTGGGAAAATGTTGTGAGGTTGAGTTTTTGGACTCTATAAAACGAGTAAACGTATTAAACCCTGCTGTCAAATAATCAAAGGTCGCCATGTAGGCTACGATGCACCTCCAAAAAAGTTTGATAGGAGCAGCTTCACGTCAATTAGCTAAACTCAATGTAATCATACAATGGAATTAAGAAACTAGCGCCTTACCAGATGAAGGTCTGTCCGAGTACCTGGTGCAGTACACCCACGCAGGCCATAGTAAAGGCTGCGAATCTTTAGCCGGCGGAGTTCCCCCGTTAGCTTTAACCACCATTATCGACGTCGTATTCTCTCCGTACCTTGGTGTGGTAGTTCCATTTCCTTCGACAAGCTTCGCCGAAGACTGCTTTGAGGATGGCGAAGAAGACGAGGAAGAAGAAGTGCTGTCACTACTACAGTTTGAATCCTGGCAAAGGCTGCTATTATGCGACGGCCTTATCACCATAGGGTTAACGTTCTCCCTGCCCGAGGTTTGTGCTCGGTCCCTACTCCCAAGATCTTTCTTACAGCCGAAGTCTGGCCTTAGAATATTGTCAATGAAAAAGTTCGTGGTTCTGTGGGCTTGCTGCGCTGCCTGGTGAGGTAAAATCGGAGGAGATGGAATATTGGGTGACAGCGAGACGCTCTCAGACTCAGTCGAATCACGACTATTTTGATCCTTTTGCTCCTCCATGACTGGGACCGCTGGATCGTGGTCTTCACAGCAAAATTCCACTTGTTGCAAAGAAAAATATCCGGATAAGAGACGACAAACAAGAATACAGTCTATAATGTTATTATAAAGGTATACGAAATACCTTCAGGAAACCGACTGTCATACCATCGGAATGCTTTCCGCGATCAAGGCGTTTCAATTGTCAAAACACACCCGTTATTCATGTCAGACAATACATGGCGCGATGCTCCGCAGTCCTTGTCTCGCTGCCCCGTGTGACAGCTCCCGCTTCCCAAACTCTTTCTGAAATCACTGTGCCCCTCACATACTTTTTTCCTTAACCGGAAGCACGTGAGCAAGACACACGTGCAATGGACCAATAGGGTACCAACATCCTTAGTGTCACAAGAAGAGAATATCCAATAGAGTTTTACGATCTTATGCAAATAAAGAATAGGTGCGAGTTCCAAGACCAAGTCCGCTGGTGAACATGAAATCCGCTCTAATGAGGACTGGATGTTTCTGGATCGGCAAAGGTTTTTGACAGAGAAGATCTGACATTGCAGACATACAATTCATTATTTTAGTTGGTCCTTGTGTTTTTACCAAAACTAAATACACCAATAACATCGCGGAACAGCTCTTTCCGACATTGTTAGTGTGGTGTGCACGGTGTCAATGAAGGATACCAAGCGTTCATCATAAGATTTTGAAATTGAGATAATAATAATAATAATAATAAAACACAATGGCAATTATGGTTGCATTTGTTTTAATTAGTAGTATAGCCATTATTTGTGATGTTCCGTATATAGCTACTATGTTTTACTTAACTATTGCAACACCAAAGTTGGTTTAAGCATTCTCCTCCACTAACCGTTTTACGCTTCACCAATGGAGGACCAAATCAACACAAAGTCAACACAACACCAAATATATAGGCCTAATGGTCTTTTCTGAATTTTCACACGACCTTCAGAAGCTGCGTTTGCCTACACTGAGAAAACAAGCGCATTAAAAAATCATACAATAATGCTGGCTATACGTAGTGTTTTGAATAATAAAGTAAAACGCAAGACGGGTTTATAACAAGTAGTGGCTTTTAATGTAAGTGAAGATGCAAATTCAGTTTTACCAATAGGCTAATGCAAAATAATACACAATGAAGCTACGCCAAACAAACATTTATAATGATAATTAGTCCAAAAAAGGAATTTTAGTGCATGCGGCATTTATTCATATAAAACAGGATGGGTTGAAATCTTTATTCGAAAAGCTCGAGTGGGTACTTAATAAATTTCTAATTAGGACACTATCAATATGCTATTTGAGCCAAGTAGCCATTGTGAGGCACGCTCCTTTTCAGGCGGTAAATTAGCACTCCAGCTCTTATCTCGGCTGCATGCGACGTCTTGAGAGGGGCTGCAAAAGATAATTTATAGGTTTTAATTAGCGCCCATTCCGCCTGATCAGCTTGGCGTTCATCACTAGCGAGTGAATAAAAGCCGGTCAAAAGCACTGTCACTACTTGCTGGCAGGGCGCTTTATCAAGGTAAGCAGGGCCGTAATACACGAGGTGCAGAGGCGACGTAATTTCCCCAGTGCTGATAAAGCCCGTTGAATAATGCCGGAGTCACCTGAGACACCATTTACTGAAATGACTTTATTGACGACTTAACGCCGGTAATTCATTTTACCCTTCATGTATCGGACCTGGATTGGGCACAGTAATGGGATGATGAATGTGCAACGGCCCGCACCTCGTATTATTGAATATAATACACACGCCCTTCTCTAAATGTCTCGAAAATCATGTAAAAATCGAAGTTGTAACTATTTTAATTTCATTACGGACAGGTTGAAATATTGTTCGGTCTTGGATAGCTCTGTTGCAATGATGGCGAACGGGATATTTAATTAGAAATAAAAGAGGCGCTCATGAGCATGATTGAGTGGTGTACAACACAATGGGATATTAGTGGATAAACACAATAATATTCGACATATAAAAATGGGGAAACGCACGACAAATTTTCTGTTTAAGCATTTAGACAGGATACGGCTGATGCTATAATGTCTTCTATAATTATTCATTGAAGTTTAACCCAGTTTTATCCCAGGTGTGATTTAGGAAATGAATTGGGCTAGTTACTATCATCAGAGTTGTTTCAGCCAATTAGCTAACAGCATAATTGCCTTCATTAAAGTATGAAATATACACTGCTTTACAAGAATATACACCTTGTCATGCAAAATAAATCAGTGTACGCCGGCATTTTCAATTAATACGTAAGACCTTATTGTACATTTGACATTATATAAATGAAGTATCTAATCAAGTCTAATCTATTTAGTTTGAGAAGCCTAAAAAATTTGTAAACCGACGTGGGCAGAAAGTTTCTATTAGCTAAGAATTTTAGCATATTTTTACATTTGTTTTTTGCAACACACTGTTAGTCAGCAGACTGTTATTGCTAACTTGTACACCAGTCTTCAAGTCAAAGAAGGGCTCACAACAAATATTGTCCATATTTAGACCATTTATTGTAATTAAAAAAAAAAAAAAAACCGCGAAATCGTCTTAGTGATTATATAAAATAGCTCCAAAACGAAATAATTTTAGTTATTCCTATTACACGTAGGCGTAATCACGACATGACTTTTAACTATACAAAATGTTACATTTAGCTGACATTTTCTTGAGGAAAGTTGGAGGCGCTTCTTGTTTTGTAGCCTATACGATCTTTTTCAACATTTTCACGAGTAGGCCTAATGACTTTAAACAAAATGAGCACTGTATTGCAAACCGAGATGTTCAATAACATGTTCTTTTCATGTGCATTAAGTTATTAGGAATACAAATGATATGCAAAGTGTCTATCCGCCATTAAGGCACTAGTTCTCAATAACTGAACAATATAACGCCATTAAAATTGTGTTTTCAAGAAATAGCTTATTTATTTTGCTTCTGAGTTCACATCAGCAACTCACTAACACGCCTATTACTAATACAATGTTTAATTGACAAAAATGGTTATAACTGGACATCTTAAAGCTTGGTTACCCTACTTAATCTTAATTTAAGATTTATTTGACTTAATCACACGCGCGCTCCTCGTAAAAGTGAAGCCTATTCTGTTGTCCTTTTTTATGATGTAGGCTCAAGTTATTCAACCATGAACGGGCTCCTTGTAAATGACAGCAGTCCGTAAATCTTTGCTGTTTCACGTGGTAATAAATAAATGTAAATCTATGTATAAAACAGAGGTATCCACCACTGACACAGTAGACCCCCGACCTGACGAAAGCCTGCTGCATCTGACAGGTCGAAAGGTGTTGTTTTTATCAACGGTTTTACTTTTTGCAATTACAAGAACGCCTCCCAATGGATGTTCTGTGTAGTCTACAACAGAGAGAGGTCTGTCGAATTGGCCTAATCAAAAAGACTTCACCAACCAAGGATACATTAATGATACATGTGTGGTTGATTAATAATAAAAAAAAGTTAAATAAATTACCTAACAACAAGTAGCCTATCAAATAATTCGTTTTTTGTTTTATTAACTACATATTATAATTTTAGTATTGGATTAAAGAGTGGACCCTTTTCAGCAAGTCACATGCCCAGCTGCACCATATTGCTGTCACCAAAATGTTCTGATCTTTGTAAACAGTTCACTGCGATTAATGTATCAACCTAAGAGGAGAAAGTAGAATAAAACAAAAAACAAAACAAAAAAGGCAACACAAATGCCCGTTTCCCAACCCTTACCTTTATGACGAGACTCCGTCATTATTTAACATAATTGTGCCATTTGGAGAACCTCGTCTGCCATCGTGTGGTCAAGGGAATACGCCGACATAAAGAATGCTGACACGCCATAGTTTGTCAATGCCCCTTCAACAAGTGCAAGATCAGCGTGAAAACGGTATAGGCCTACTACCTGTAGCCTATATATTTGATGTTTAGGGTAAAACGTGGCAAAAGACACACCTTAAGGATTTTTTTTGGTCACAAATTGTATTAAGATTAAAAATATATATATATATATTTATTTTTATTCATATTAATGGAGCAACATAATTTGTGTGCACATAGGACAATAACTGTAATAGGGACAATAGTGCAAAATGTGTTAACTTTGGCCAGTTGGGTATCTTGTGACAGCAAGATGCTTTTTGAGGAACAAATTATGACAATGCTCATTCAAAATAACCACTTCAGAAAAGGGTTAACCATTTTCTTTTCTTTTCAATCACTTTTGGTAATTCATTTCAGATATTCTATAAACAAATTAATCTCCATTTACATTTACATTTATGCATTTGGCAGACACTTTTATCCAAAGTGAATTACAGAGCCCTTATTACAGGGACAATCCCCCTGGAGCAACCTGGAGTTAAGTGCCTTGCTCAAGGACACAATGGTGGTGGCTGTGGGGATCGAACCAACAACCTTCTGCTTAACAGTTTAGTGCTTTAGACCACTACCACCACCACCACTCCATTTAAATTGGATCTGTCAATGTGAGCCCACTTTGAACATTTTTCATCACAAATCTATCCCCCCAACACAAGACTGGACTATTATTGGACAGTTATAAAAAAACAACAAACATTTGATTTAATCACCTTGAACCAAACTGAAAATGATAAATATGTATATGTATCAGCTGTATGCAAAATTACCTACATCTGGTTTTTGACCACTGAAAGTGTGTACAGTTTAACATTGGAGCCACATGGAGAACCCCATATATCTGGGATTGAACCATATATGGCCTTAAAAATGTAAATATCAAAAGAAAATGTCAGATTCTGAGTGTCTGTTTACACTAAGTGCAAATAGCCCATCTTGTTGGCAGAGGCTCTTTACATTAACTCTGCCCACCACTGCTCAGACCAAATTCATGACAGTTATGACAGATTTATTTGGGGTCAACTTGATCAGCATCAAATGAAGGTGGGCATATTGGATTTTTCGAGATGGAGCAGAAACATTAAACTGGTAACAGGTTAGACATTTAGTGGATTAAGAGATTGGATAACCTAGTGACTATTTGCACTCCAATAGTCTGGTGGAAACACAGGATTTTATAACTAAACCCATGTGCAACTGTAGTAGCTCTGGGTGTAACAACGGTATGTGTTGTCATGCTAGAGCTCCGGGTTCGACTTTCACCCCTTAACATACCTTTTCCCCATGACTCTAATTTTTGTATTTTTTTTATCCCCTTTTCTCCAAAATTTGGAATGCCCAATTCCCTATGCGCTCTACGTCCTCGTGGTGGCATAGTGACTCCAGGTGGCGGACGAATCTCCATTGAATCTCAGTCCGTGCATCTTATCATGTGGCTTGTTGAGCATGTTACTGCAGAGACATGAGGCTTCTGCATGTGGTGGCTTCACGCTATTCTCCGTGGCATCCATGCACATCTCACCACGCGCCCCACAGAGAGCGAGAACCACACATTATAGTGACTACGAGGAGGTTACCCCATATGAGTCTACCCTCCCTAGAAACCGGCCAACTTGGTTGCTTAGGAGACCTGGCTGGAGTCACTCAGCACACACTGGATTCAAACTCATGACTCCAGGGGTGGTAGCCAGTGTCAGTACTCGCTGAGCTACCCAGGCCCCCATGTCTCTACTCTTTCAGATGAAAATTTGTATTGGTTGATTCTCAACATTACACACAACAAATCAAAACATTCATATACAGTGACAACCAGATTCAACCCCCTCCCGATCCCCAACCTCAATCCAACCCCAAACAAACATCCCTGTGGCCAAAGCCTGAGTACACACGAAGAAAAAAAAAATATATGAAATAAATAAATAACAATAATAGATGTTTTCTTATAAATGTAATGACTACTCTGCTCTTCCTTGAGCCAGCACTAAAGTCCACCCCATATCCACCCCATATCTTCCCGAAGATGAGTTCCTGCACACAAAAAAAAAAAAAAACGGGCCGTTCAGTTCAGTTCGGGCAGTCAAACTCACTTCAATGTCCTGCAAGAAATATTCAACAAAACCAACTCCAGCCAACAGCAGGCATAAGCACCAAACACGTGCAGATGTATCCACAAGCTGACCCAAATAAATTATTCTACACAAAACAAACTCACCCAGTTTTCGAGTATATGTTTAATGAGACAGGTCCACTATAGTCTAATACTATAGTAATAAATAAAACTCACAGTGATTTGGTCACAGTAAAGGTCAGGGAGTTGAGAATTAACCATGGTTTTACTGTAGTAATATTGTTTTGGTGGAAACTACATAGTTCTGATGTACGACGGCCGTGGTGTTACTACAGTAACATGTTGTTTATAGTAGTTAATAGTAACCATGTTTAATTTTGTGGTTACTATGATTTTACTAGAGAAATATCATGGTGATACTATGGTTACTGCAGTAAAACTATGGTTAATTTTTATAAGGTAGGGTTAGGGGTAGGGGTTGGTGTAGGGTGTCTGTGGAAAATGCTGCAGTGATGCCACAATATGCATGCTAGTATTTAAACAGGGGTGTAAGTGTATCTGCAACTATTTGCACTTAGTGTAAGAAGATGCTTTTTGTTGCTTTAACACTGTGAAAATAGCATCTGCCAAAATTTAAAGGCATACTTTATCTTACCTTTAGTTTATCTTGTGTTCTCCAAACGCATATGACTATGTTTGTTTGTTTGTTTCTTTCTTGAAACACATAAAGGAGTTGTTGGGCAAAAGGTTAGCCTCAGTCACCATTCACTAATTTTTCCTACTACTTTTCCCATGCAATGAAAATGAATAGTGACTGAGGCTAACATTTTGCTTAACATCTCCTTTATGTATTCCAAGATAAAAAGTCATACAGGTTTGGAATATGTTTTGATGTCATCCTGCTTTATCAGCTTAGTGAGGTGCCAGTGGATCATCTTATGTTAGTTGGGCAGCCATATGCACTGTGCAGGTTCTTACCTGTGAAATCCAGCTCTGGTAACTCTTACAGGAGTACACTTATGTAGAGGACTTTGGACAAGAGAAAAACAGGATGGTTAGAAAATGTTTTTGCATGACTATATCATTGTATATATCGCTACACCAACACTCTCAACTGATGGTGAGGCAAAGAAGACAATTTTAATGTAATCTTCATTGGTATCTGTAAGCAAACAAAAGGAGACAAAGTTTGTTTAGCTTCGGTCCTTCTCACCTCACTGAGCATTAAAGCAGAGGTTTGCAGCCATGTCCGATTCACTTCCTGTTCTTTGGTGACACATTCTTGATCACCAGATTCATATCCTACCATAATCAGTCAGAATATAATGCTAAACACAAATAATAAAAATGCAACTAACCAAACAATGGTGCATAGCTAACAACTTTTAAAAAGGAGGAGAAATTTACATTTTGTTGTCGAAGCTTGCCAAATTACAGGGCCTTGCAAAAGTATTCAGACCCCTGACCAATTATCTCATATTACTGAAGTACAAATGGTGCAATGAAATTTCATTCTGTTTGATATTTTATTTTAAAACACTGGAACTCAAAATCAGTTATTGTTAGGTGACATTGGTTTTATGTTGGGAAATATATATATAAAAAAATCATAATAACTGAAATATCTTGCTTGCATA
Organism: Xyrauchen texanus; assembly: GCF_025860055.1. NCBI lineage: Eukaryota > Metazoa > Chordata > Actinopteri > Cypriniformes > Catostomidae > Xyrauchen > Xyrauchen texanus. The sequence continues at coordinate 46,269,504 of NC_068280.1, forward strand.
AGTATTCAACCCCATGTGCTCTGGAAGCGGCCAGGTTACTCTGATGAAAGAAATTGCCATAATGAGGACACAATTAATTTACCATTGGCGTCCACCTATGAATTGTTAAAGTTGCAATCACATTTTATGGATGAAAACCCCATTGTTGAAGGATCATTGGTCAGGCTGTGAATCTGAAGGAAAATGATGACCAAAGAGCCACAGAAGTTAGAGATAAAGTAATACAAATGCATAGATTATGGAAAGGGTACAAAATGATATCCAAATTATTAGATATCCCAGTGAGCACAGTTGGATAAATAATCAGGAAGTGGAAGCTGCACCACACCACCAAGGCCGTCCCTCAAAACTCAGTGCTCTAAAAAAAAAAGGAGACTCATGAGAGAAGCCACAAAGAGTCCAACAATCACCTTGAAGGAGCTACAGAGTTCAGTGGCTGGGAGTGGAGTAATGGTGCACCAGTCAACCATATCAAGAGCACTGCACAATGCCTGTATGGGAGGGTGGCAAGAAAGAAGCCGTTACTCAAAAAGTACCATCTGAAAGCACGTCTGGAATTTGCCAGAAAGCATGTGAGTGACCAAGCTATGATGTGGGAGAAGGTTTTGTGGTCAGATGAGACCAAGATAGAGCTTTTTGGCCAAAACTCAAAGCGCTATGTGTGCCACAAACCTAACACTTCCTATGCCTCAAGACACACCATCCCTACAGTGAAGTATGGTGGTGGCAGCATCATGCTGTGGGTATGCTTCTCATTGGCAGGGACTGGGAATCTTGTTAGAATTGAAGGAAGAATGGATGGAGCAAAATATAGGGAAATTCTGCAAGAGAACCTGCTTCAGTCCGCTAAAAAAACTGAAGCTTAGGAGGAAATTCACCTTTCAGCATGACAACGATCCTAAGCACAAGGCCAAAGCAACATTGGAGTGGCTCAAGAACAAAAAGGTAAATGTCCTACTGTGGCCCAGTCAAAGTCCTTATCTCAATCCTATTGAGAATCTGTGGCACTATTTGAAAATTGCAGTCCACAAGTGTCACCCAACCAACCTGAACAACCTGGAGCAAATCTGCAGAGAAGAATGGGCCAAAATTACTTTGTCACTGTTTGCAAAGCTGGTACATATGTACCCCAAAAGACTTAAAGCAGTTATTGTAGCAAAACGTGGTGCAAACAAATATTAATGTGTGGGGTTGCATACTTATGCAAGCAAGATATTTCAGTTTTTTATTTTTCATAAAAATATTTCCAGACAAAAAAACAATGTCTGTAATAATTGATTTTGAGTTTCAGTGTTTTAAAATAAAATATCAATCAGAATGAAATTTCAGTGTACCTGTAATGAAGACTCAGGTTGGTTGGGATCCATCAGCGATTTATTAAGGTAGGCAGTGTCAAGTACAGGCAAAACAGGAATGTACAGGCAGGCAGAATCGTAGTCAAACAGGCAAGGAATCAGGGCAGGCAGTAATTATCAATGGTAGAGGGTCAGGCGTAAACTCAGTAAATGCAGGCGGCAGACAGACGTAGACGGTATAATCAGACAAGGGTCAAAACACAGAGAATCAGGAATAACAGTGATAAACGCTCAGAAATGCAGCCGGAGCAAAACAAGACTTCGCAATGAATGAACATGAAAACACTGTTTAAGTAGTGTGACGTTAATGACAGTCAGCTGGAGCGTAATCACGCCAGGTATGTGGGTTTATGGAAATTGTAATCTAATGGTCAGTACTCGGGTGAAACCGATCTCCGGTGGCCGGTTGAGGAGGCGCCTTCACCGGCGTTCGTAACAGTACCATTTGTAATTCAGTAATATGAGAGAATTGGTCAGGGGTCTGAATACATTTGCAAAGCACTGTATGTCAGTGTTGGGTAAATGACTCAAACATATTATTCTACTTAAATTAGTAATTACTTCTCTAAAACTGTAATCAGATTACACAGAAAAAAGCTAAATGATTAAATTGAGCAAAACTTTTCCACTTAATGAAATAATATTTTTTTTCTATCAAGTCTTGATGTTTGAATTTAAATAAATGTTTTCATATCAACTTGATAAAATATTATCAAAGACATTGTTTTTATTGCATAGAGGCAATTTATTTTTTACAAATTCCACTGTTGTAAGAGTAACAAGCTCTCAGCAATAGGAGATAACAACTTGCAACGAGTAAAGCAATTTATTAGGCATCCAGAGTCATTAACATCTAAACCCTAGGTTTATTTCCGTTTTGACACAAACGCTCCACGTCTGCGTGCAGTCGAACATGAGCCTGTCAAAGTGTGTTCATACACAAGAGGTTGGCGCATGCGTGCTACGACTGCAATGAGACACCGGACCTTCTCTTTAGAAATTATAGACCTGTGAAGATGTCTTGTCCTTCAGACTCGAGTTATACAAATGCAGGTATCTCCAGACCTCCTCACACATGCGCTCTTGACATGCACATCCACTGTTGTTGTTTTTACCTCCTTCTAGCACTTCTTTGTGACAGAAATGGTTCAAAATGTAAGTGTTGCCACCTTGTGGATCCACTAATTAGTGCAAATAATTCAGACGCATGAGTATTCTGCTCATTCAAAGACACGCAGTTGGAAATATAGGGCTGCATTCAATGCACACATACCCTGTTAATGGCGAGATTTACGTCACACATCTTGTATGTCTGACCAAAATATACTTTGGGCTTAACACACAAACCACAATGATGGTGACACCAACAATCATTTTTATGAAAATAAATACACCCACATAATTCAAAACTCAAAGGAACAACAAACTCAACACCACCGGTGCAAATACAGCAAAAAAAGGGATGGAGTCAATCTCTCTTTAGCAGGTCAGGTCTACCCCAAACAATTCTTCCAATTGTCTTTAAATCCTATGCTATTCTCCAGTCACCACTCAGACATCCAGCACTTCAGTGACACTAATCTTCTATAAACCTCTTCACCACGGTGAGCAGGAAGGGGGCCAGAGCATATTACAGGTCTGACATCATTTTTGCAAGTTCACACACCTCTTTAATATTATCTCTAGTGACCTCTGACTGGCGAAGCCGGACATTGATAGTGCCGACATGATTAACAATTTTAGAAAATCTACATTTAGCATTAGCCAGCAGTTGTAAATTTGATCTGATGTCAGACGCTCTGGTACACGAAACGCATTTGACAATAGTGGCTGGAGTCTGTATTTCCACATTCCTTACAATAGAATCACCAATTATTAGGGCTGATTCACTGAGTGGGGTGAATCGATTGGAAACCTTACAGAAATGTGAGAGTGGTGTCGCTTTGCTGAGCTAGGATGCCACCGAGACGTCATCCAAACGCCCTGCTGCAGGGGCTGTTCAGTCGGAACCAAAGTGTGTGTGTTGCTCGCTGTATTACCAGTATTTGAAACAGTATCTACCAGCTTCTCTTTCTCACTGACCTCCACTAGTGTTCAGATGCATGTCTCTATCTCATTAATCTTCTACGTCAACTTGGCTAATTCCTTACATTCTCACATGTAAACCCCTCACTGCTGATGGAAGAAGCTAATGTAAACATATGGCATGTAATGCAGGAAGCAATAACTTGAGCGGATGACATGACTTACCGCAATGTTTGTGGTTTTACTTGAGCGGTGAGGGTTTGAGATCTATATGGTTCCTAATCATCAGATGTTTGAGACTGATGCAATAATCAGTTTAAAACACAGTGGAGAAAACAAATGCATGCAGTCGAGATGCGAGAAAGAAAAGAATGAAAGAAACGGGTGCGTGCAGTAAAATACACACAGATGAAACAGTAGAAAAGGGGAAAAACCCAAAGCACATGGTAAAATGGCAAAGCATAAAACTATGAACGTATAAGAATAAGCAATGCTAAGCAGGCTAGCCAGTTACAAACACTCGTGCAGCGTGCCATCAGCAACTATGCATAGCATCAATGAAATCAATCAATCCACTACATTGTATTGTCTGAAAGCTGTGAAATTATCTGTTTTTGAATTCAAAATAATTTTGGTATCTTAACAATTAGACTATTTAGTATATATTTGTTTTTATTCTTTTTCTTACTTTTTTTGAATTGGGAACATTTAAAATTTTGTTAAAAAGAAATCTTGTAGAAATGTGATTTGAAGTGTATTTGTATGCAGTCTTGTACATACATATAATAATAATACTTGCAGTCATGGCAGCCTCCCAGGCTCCTGAGTCAACCTTTGTGGATATTGATGCACCTGATCTCGATGCACCTGTCTAGCCCACTGTTCATTACCATCATCCTGTCCCAAATGTTCAAAAATTTTCCAGACCCCTACGCCATCCAGTAACCACTTGTTCAGTTTTCAACACCTACTTTGGCCAACAATGTTGTTCCAAACCCAGTTCCAAACCTCACTTGGGATCCACAGGACCAAATACAGTTATGTACCCCTCCATCTGGAGTAACTGTCATTGCCCCTCCATCACCTGCTGCTTCAGTTACTTAATATGACTTGCCAGGAACTCTAGCCATGCCTTGCAGAGGACTAGGTCAGCTTACTACTCAAATCCAAAGTAATGGGGATTAAATAAGTAAGTTCATAGAAAAGCAGGAGGAGGAGATTGGTTATTCTAACACTGAACTCAAAGCCAAGTTTTCCCACTACAAAAATGTATTTGACTCCCTTGCGGCAACAAGATGACTATTGCCACATTTATACTAGCCTATCCTCCTACAAAGAGCAGATCGAATCTGGGATGGACCAGGTTATGAATGCCATAAAAGTCATCGTCTCTGATGAACTTCAAAATGTAAAGGCCAGATTGAACTCTGTAAACCGTAACCACTGCAAACAGAGGTCCAAAAAGACATCAAAGATATCTGGGAAACGACACAAGCAAGTGTGCATCAACCTTTATGGCAGAACCTTGGTTACAACCTGGACAGAATGCAAGCCTGCATTTCTCTCAGCTTTCCTGACAGACGATTATGAGGATGAGCAGGTAGAGCAGGTATGGACGAGAATGCAAGGTGAAAAATAATCTATAAGAGATTTTCCTTTTTCATATAGAGCATTGTGCAAAATATGGAAGCCCAGTTTAGAGGAGGTGGAGTTAGTAAATATCATCTTGAAAAATATCAACCCACACCTTTCTAGTGAACTGCGCAGCCGATTCAGCACAGTGGAGGAGCTGGTAAAATTAGGGCATCAACTGTAAAAGGATTATCAACATCAGTTACAGTATAACAGCATGAAACACTTGTATGCAGCACCCAAAGAACTTCCTTCTCTCAGACCCAGAGTAAAGCCTACAGTTCAGTATTGGAGATGCAAAGGCCATCATTCCACTGGGAAATGTCCTTTTTTCACAACACCAGTAACCACCCATCCTCAAGGAAATGGCAAATGCTCTTTTCAATTTCCAAAATCTAATAGCCAACCCACCAGTAATTCCATCACCACAAAATCAATCCCTACCAGTCCAATGGCCAAGACAAACAGACCCATTTTCCTAGACATAACAAATACTGTGTCTAATCCCATTGATGCCATTCCCCAAGAACTGATAGTACCCATCAGTATTGATGACTGGAGAGGCAAAGCAATCATCAACACAGGTGCTAGCTACACTCTTGCACATGAACATTTGTGAAAGGAATTTGACCGACCCCTATCTGACCTCCAACCTTGGACCCTTGGTCCACTATATTTGGCAAATGGGGAGGCTGAAATTCCTCTGGGTTGGGGGCCAAAATATCAATTAGCTTTCATGGTCAAGTGTTTGACATGCCCGTTGCCATCCTTGCCTCTAAAGCATTAGCCTATGCTGTGGTCCAGGGACTAGACTTCATCTATTGTAGTGGACTACAATTCACCTTCAAATAATTTCCTGAGCATCACTACCTTTTCCAACCAGGACAGGAAAGTGTTCCAGAAAACTGACTTTGGAGTCATCAGAAATTAATGAAAAAGGAGTAAAATAAACAAAGTCTATCACTCTTGAGTTCCATTCCTCCACCTTCCTTTGTTGTAACTCCTAGTTGTATGAATGCTCAGGAATTCATTGACATGGTGGTTCATGAACCTCGGTTACATGATAAATACAATAAACAATTATGTAAAATTCTAGCATCTAATGCAGATGTTTGTACACAACAGCTCAGCAAAACTGGCATTCGTGAATATAGATTGTATACCTCACATCAAGTACTATCGGAAGGTCAACATTGTCACAGAGAATGATGCATACCCCTTACCAAACATTACAGAAATCCTGGAGTCTCTTTCAGGGTCAGAAATATTCTCTACAGTGGACCTTAACAGTGGGTATTGGCAGGTCAACATGGAGTCTGGAAGCAAAGACAAGACAGCTTTCATCACTCCATATGGGTTGTTCCATGTCACTGTGATGCCTTTTGGGCTTAAAAATGCCCCAGCCACATTTCAAAGGTCAGTCTTGGGAAATTTATGTCGGCAGAATATTTTTGTCTACATAGATGGCATTATCATTTACTCACCATCCATCCCTCAACATTTCCATGATCTTCAAAGTGTCTTCCATAGGCTAAGGGAAGCTGTCTGTACACTATCCAAAAAGACGAGATTATTCCCAACTCTACGGATGTAATATGGGAAGGAAAGCACAAAGATGTTGACATTGAGAAACATTCCCTAGCAAAAGGTAGTAATATACATATGGACCGTTTTGAAATACTGAAATATAATACTTTTGTATCACAAGAAGAAATTGGCAGACAATAAATCTCACTACCGGGTCTACATTCCTAAAACGCCTCAAGTCAAAGATCTTTAACCACTATCATGCAAGCCCATAGACTGGTTGAATGCAGGTATTTTCAATACTTTTAAATGGTTGCATGATGTAAGGCAAGGCAAGGCAAGGCAAGGCAAGTTTATTTATATAGCACATTTCATACACAATGGTAATTCAAAGTGCTTTACATAGAAGAGATTAAAATAAGAATAAAAAAAATAAGAATAATTTAAACCGTTTTATTTTATTTATTAATTTAATTTATTTGACAGGGACAGTGTACATTAATTAGCATTACTGCAAATGCACCAGAATTAGACAAAAGGCTATTTTTCATCCGTTGTCCCTGGACAGATCTTAATATTGTCTACCTTAAAAAGAAAAACAGCTTTAAAACATTACAAGGAAAATACAAAATATAAAAACAATAAAACAATATAACTCGTTAAATCCTTTAAATTAATACAGTGTACAAATTCACTATATTTTCAACATTAGGTTAAAATTAAATATAATAATGTTGAACACAGTTACCCAACAGGGACACAGATGACAGCACGATCGGGTAGAGGGAAATTATAGCCTATATACTTATTAGTGTTGACATGACTGGTGTAATATGAACCAGTTTTTTAGGTGCTTTTTAAACAAAGTGTATGTAGTGAGTTCTCTAATATTCTGAGGAACAGAGTTCCAATTCTGTGCTGCTGAGACTGAAAAAGCATGCTGGCTGAAGCTTAGAAGAGTTTAGAATAAAATAAAATAAAATAAAATACAGTACAAACAGTCGGACACACAGTGGCACAGTGCTCATTCAGTAAATGCACAGCTAAACAAATGTGTTTTGAGTCTGGATTTGAATGTGACTACTGTAGGAGCACATCTGATCTCTTCTGGAAGCTGGTTCCAGCTGCGGCTGGCATAATAGCTAAAAGCAGACTCTCTTTGCTTAGAGTTAACCCTTGGTATTTATAGCTGATGTGATCCTAATGATCTGAGTGATCTGTTGGGTTTATATTCAGTGAGCATATCTGCAATATATTGAGGTCCTAGCCCATTGAGTGATTTATATACCAGTTATAATATTTTAAAATCAATCCTAAATGTAACTGGGAGCCAGTGTAAAGACCTGAGGACTGGTGTGATATGTTCATATTTTCTGGTTCTGCTCAGAATCCTGGCAGCAGCGTTCTGTATGAGCTGCAACTGTCTTATGGTCTTTTGGGAAGGCCAGTGAGGAGTCCATTACAATAATCCACCCTGCTGGTGATGAAAGCATGCACAAGTTTCTCTAGGTCTTGACTGGAAACAAAGCATCTAATTCTTGCAATATTTTTCAGATGATAGTATGCTGATTTAGTTATTGCTTTGACATGACTACTGAAACTAAGGTCTGACTCTAGAGACACACCAAGATTCCTGACTTGATTTTTAGTTGTTTGACCCCTAGCGTCAAGGTATGCATTCACCTTGAGAACTTCATCTTTGTTTCCAAACACAATGACTTCAGTTTTGTCTTTGTTTAACTGAAGAAAGTTTTGGCACATCCAGCTGTTAACTTCATCAATGCATTGGCACAGGGAGTCAATGGGGCTGTAATCGTTAGGTGATAGGGCTAAGTAGATCTCTGTGTCGTCTGCATAGCTGTGGTAAGCAATTTGGTTCTTTCTCATTATTTGGCTCATTGGGAGCATATACAGGTTGAACAGGAGTGGCGCAAGAATTGAGCCTTGAGGGACTCCGCATGTCATGGACGTTCACTCAGACTTATGGTCTCCTATACTCACATAATAACCTCTCCCTTCTAAGTATGACCTGAACCATTTTAAGACCATCCCAGAAAGCCCCACCCAGTTTTCAAGCCTGTCAAGAAGTATGTTGTGATCGACAGTGTCAAATGCAGCACTGAGGTCGAGTAGTACCAGTACTGATAATTTTCCTGTATCAGTATTTAAGCGAATATCGTTTATTATCTTTATGAGCGCTGTCTCTGTGCGGTGATGCGATCGGAAACCAGATTGAAAATTGTCAAAGTATCCATTTGAGTTCAAGAATTTGTTCAGCTGATTAAAGACAACTTTTTCAATGATCTTGCCTATGAAAGGAAGATTTGAGATCGGTCTATAGTTGCTTAATATGGTCTTATCCAGATTGCTATTTTTCAAGAGGGGCTTGACAACTGCAGTTTACAGGGAGTTTGGAAAAGTGCTGGGAAGTGCATCAAGTGCGCAGGTTGATGTTTTAAGGTGCTGTACGGTTTCTTCCAAAATTTTGCCATCAATTTCTTTGAAATCAGACATAGTAACTACTTTCTCAGGTTATGGGTTGATTTGTCTGACCCCAGCACAACTCAAGGATGTGCTGATCACCTTTCTGATATTATTGATTTTTTCAGAGAAGAAAGAAGCAAACTCACTGCACTTGCTGTCTGAGAGCATTTCACTGGGAATCTGGCTTGGGGGGTTTGTCAGTCTCTCTACATGTAGCGTTCTGGCCAAACACACAAAGGAGAAAATTGAAAATACGCAGGTAAACTACAGCACACCACAATAACGCACCCAAATGAAATGCTGGGAGGTGACAATTTGGGCCCTTTACCTCACAGTTCCAACCAACATGAATATCTGCTAATATCTGTTGACTACTACACATGCTGGGTTGAATTGTTTATTTTCTACAAAAAGAAATGCTAACAAGATGTGGGGTACCTGACATTATTTTGTCAAACAGAGGCACCCAATTTGTTTGATAAATTTTCAAGGAATTATGCAAGGAGTGGAATGTAACCACTAAACTCACCACTGCCTACCACCCACAAACAAACTTAACGGAGAGTGTGAACTGGGTACTAAAAAGCATGATATCATATTATGTGGATGACAACAACCAACGAAAATGGACCAATAAAATTCTACATGGCTGAAATCTCTTACCAGACGAGCCATCATATGATAACAGCAAGAAAGCTCTGAAAAGACATTTGAGAAACTAAAATTAAAGCGTGATGTCATGTTTAAAGAACAGGATCAGGTGTGGTTAAGAAACTTTCCCCAATCCGGTGCTAAAGTAAATTTTGCTGCCAATTTAGCTGGGAAATGGAAAGGACCTTACAGATTCATAAGCCAGTTGGGACCCGTGAATTAGAGTCGCCCTGGAATCCACAGGCGAAGACGTTCGCACTGTCCACGTCTGTAACACGAAGCCTGGCTAGAATTGATAGACTTCAGAAACGCAAGAGTCTGGAAATCTTCAACACATCTATAGATGAAGAAGGAGGATTCTTATGGTTTTAATCTATGGAGAGAATATGATGTGTGGGTTCTTTAAAGATCCGCCACAGTGTCATCAGGACAATGTCGTGGAAAATCTTTGAAGAATCTCTCTAAGATGCAAAAAAACTCTCAGAGTCCAGGGTTCCAGATGTCAAAAGTAGAAGTTTATTGAGCAACCAATAAACCTTTGAAGGCCAGCTGTCCTTTCTGACTCTCTTAGTCCAAATGCACCAGAATTAGCCAAAAGGCTATTTTTCATCCGTTGTCCCTGGACAGATCTTAATATTGTCTACCTTAAAAAGAAAAACAGCTTTAAAACATTACAAGGAAAATACAAAATATAAAAACAATAAAACAATATAACTCGTTAAATCCTTTAAATTAATACAGTGTACAAATTCACTATATTTTCAACATTAGGTTAAAATTAAATATAATAATGTTGAACACAGTTACCCAACAGGGACACAGATGACAGCACGATCGGGTAGAGGGAAATTATAGCCTATATACTTATTAGTGTTGACATGACTGGTGTAATATGAACCAGTTTTTTAGGTGCTTTTTAAACAAAGTGTTTGTAGTGAGTTCTCTAATATTCTGAGGAACAGAGTTCCAATTCTGTGCTGCTGAGACTGAAAAAGCATGCTGGCTGAAGTTTAGAAGAGTTTAGAATAAAATAAAATAAAATAAAATAAAATAAAATAAAATACAGTACAAACAGTCGGACACACAGTGGCACAGTGCTCATTCAGTAAATGCACAGCTAAACAGATGTGTTTTGAGTCTGGATTTGAATGTGACTACTGTAGGAGCACATCTGATCTCTTCTGGAAGCTGGCTCCAGCTGCGGCTGGCATAATAGCTAAAAGCAGACTCTCTTTGCTTAGAGTTAACCCTTGGTATTTATAGCTGATGTGATCCTAATGATCTGAGTGATCTGTTGGGTTAATATTCAGTGAGCATATCTGCAATATATTGAGGTCCTAGCCCATTGAGTGATTTATATACCAGTTATAATATTTTAAAATCAATCCTAAATGTAACTGGGAGCCAGTGTAAAGACCTGAGGACTGGTGTGATATGTTCATATTTTCTGGTTCTGCTCAGAATCCTGGCAGCAGCGTTCTGTATGAGCTGCAACTGTATTCTGGTCTTTTTGGGAAGGCCAGTGAGGAGTCCATTACAATAATCCACCCTGCTGGTGGTGAAAGCATGCACAAGTTTCTCTAGGTCTTGACTGGAAACAAAGCATCTAATTCTTGCAATATTTTTCAGATGATAGTATGCTGATTTAGTTATTGCTTTGACATGACTACTGAAACTAAGGTCTGACTCTAGAGACACACCAAGATTCCTGACTTGATTTTTAGTTGTTTGACCCCTAGCGTCAAGGTATGCATTCACCTTGAGAACTTCATCTTTGTTTCCAAACACAATGACTTCAGTTTTGTCTTTGTTTAACTGAAGAAAGTTTTGGCACATCCAGCTGTTAACTTCATCAATGCATTGGCACAGGGAGTCAATGGGGCTGTAATCGTTAGGTGATAGGGCTAAGTAGATCTCTGTGTCGTCTGCATAGCTGTGGTAAGCAATTTGGTTCTTTCTCATTATTTGGCTCATTGGGAGCATATACAGGTTGAACAGGAGTGGCGCAAGAATTGAGCCTTGAGGGACTCCGCATGTCATGGACGTTCACTCAGACTTATGGTCTCCTATACTCACATAATAACCTCTCCCTTCTAAGTATGACCTGAACCATTTTAAGACCATCCCAGAAAGCCCCACCCAGTTTTCAAGCCTGTCAAGAAGTATGTTGTGATCGACAGTGTCAAATGCAGCACTGAGGTCGAGTAGTACCAGTACTGATAATTTTCCTGCATCAGTATTTAAGCGAATATCGTTTATTATCTTTATGAGCGCTGTCTCTGTGCGGTGATGCGATCGGAAACCAGATTGAAAATTGTCAAAGTATCCATTTGAGTTCAAGAATTTGTTCAGCTGATTGAAGACAACTTTTTCAGTGATCTTGCCTATGAAAGGAAGATTTGAGATCGGTCTATAGTTGCTTAATATGGTCTTATCCAGATTGCTATTTTTCAAGAGGGGCTTGACAACTGCAGTTTACAGGGAGTTTGGGAAAGTGCTGGGAAGTGCATCAAGTGCGCAGGTTGATGTTTTAAGGTGCTGTACGGTTTCTTCCAAAATTTTGCCATCAATTTCTTTGAAATCAGACATAGTAACTACTTTCTCAGGTTATGGGTTGATTTGTCTGACCCCAGCACAACTCAAGGATGTGCTGATCACCTTTCTGATATTATTGATTTTTTCAGAGAAGAAAGAAGCAAACTCACTGCACTTGCTGTCTGAGAGCATTTCACTGGGAATCTGGCTTGGGGGGTTTGTCAGTCTCTCTACATGTAGCGTTCTGGCCAAACACACAAAGGAGAAAATTGAAAATATGCAGGTAAACTACAGCACACCACAATAACGCACCCAAATGAAATGCTGGAAGGTGACAATTTGGGCCCTTTACCTCACAGTTCCAACCAACATGAATATCTGCTAATATTTGTTGACTACTACACATGCTGGGTTGAATTGTTTATTTTCTACAAAAAGAAATGCTAACAAGATGTGGGGTACCTGACATTATTTTGTCAAACAGAGGCACCCAATTTGTTTGATAAATTTTCAAGGAATTATGCAAGGAGTGGAATGTAACCACTAAACTCACCACTGCCTACCACCCACAAACAAACTTAACGGAGAGTGTGAACTGGGTACTAAAAAGCATGATATCATATTACGTGGATGACAACAACCAACGAAAATGGACCAATAAAATTCTACATGGCTGAAATCTCTTACCAGACGAGCCATCATATGATAACAGCAAGAAAGCTCTGAAAAGACATTTGAGAAACTAAAATTAAAGCGTGATGTCATGTTTAAAGAACAGGATCAGGTGTGGTTAAGAAACTTTCCCCAATCCGGTGCTAAAGTAAATTTTGCTGCCAATTTAGCTGGGAAATGGAAAGGACCTTACAGATTCATAAGCCAGTTGGGACCCGTGAATTAGAGTCGCCCTGGAATCCACAGGCGAAGAGTCCAGGGTTCCAGATGTCAAAAGTAGAAGTTTATTGAGCAACCAATAAACCTTTGAAGGCCAGCTGTCCTTTCTGACTCTCTTAGTCCAAAACCTCATCTTCTATACAGTTTGTTATCTGGCATTACCTCAGTTCTACGCCCCTTCGTTATTTTTGTAACAAATGGATACTATTCGCCACCATTATCTCACAGAGCCTTTTGATATCTTTTTACTAGTAGAAACCTGGCTATAGTCTTTTTAATTACTTTGACCACTGGTTGTTTTTACTCTTAATCTTCAGCTGTGTTTCAAGGTCCATAGCCTCATTATTTTGTTATAGCTGGGTGCTCTTTGTGGTTTTCTCACACAAAGGCCAGGAAACTCATATAAGTAGGCTACTTTGATATAAAAACATACTATATTATTGAAAAATATACTATAACAACAGCGTAAGAGGGTGGTGACGAGTTGGTGTAGAGGAAGTTTGTTTGGAAGGGCGCGCTGAAAAGTTTGTTCATGTGTATGCTGTGCATAGAGTTTCTTTGGACTAAAGCTTCTGCCAAAACGAGAGTTAAATGAACGACTGCATGTGAGATGGTGCCCAGCGGGAGTAAAAAAAGTCGATTGATTTGCACTGATTGAGGTCTCTGTGTGGAGAGGTTGTGTGATGTGCGCTGCATTGAAGGAGACTGTAAAGGACGGTTTTGTTCCGCATGACTCGTCGACTGACCCCATGTACATAAGAATGATACTAACGCGACATGCAGCTGACCCAGAGCACTCACACACGCAAGTACACAAAGCCTTTTCCCAGTCCTGCTCATTATTTTTCTTCAAGGCCTTATTTTTAATTTCTCTCCACCTCACCTTCTGTTCCCCTCCACACACACCACACACGTAAACACTTAATTGGTTATGTTGATTTGGTTGTGTGGTGTTGTTTTCAAACTTTGAACTGTGTGGGTAACTTTAAAGTTATATATACTCCGTGGAATGTTTTTTTTTCTCATTGCCGTATTTTTGTAATTTTTTTATTTGTAAATCAAGAATTTAAAGCATGTATGGAAAATGTATTTGTATAATATACTTACAATGGACATGTGAGTTTGTCTCTGTATACATAATATAATATCATATTTCTGTTTGGAGTGGAAAGTTTGTCTCTGTATACATAATATAATATCATATTTCTGTTTGGAGTGGAAACCAATTTATCAAGGAAAAAATGCCAACCAATGTGACCTCCGGAGGACGCAGTCTTCCAAACGAGACAGAAAATTATATAATATTAAGTCGTTTTCCTTTATAAAGTATTTAATTCATGGACTGAATTTCTATTGATTTTGTTTTTTTAACTTTAAGTATATCATGATATGTATCGTGATATAAAATTACTCATAACATGATATAAGATTTTGGTCATATCGTCCACCCCTGAGTTTGGTCCTGTTCTTACTCAGAACCAATTAGATCACTTCAGAAGACATGGATTTAACCAGTGGAGGCTTATGGATTACCTTTATGATGACTTTATGTCCTTTTTAGATCTTGAAAATGTGATCACCGTTCAATTGCATTGAATGGACAAATAGACATCATATTTCCATTAAAATATTTTTGTTTGTGGTCCGCGGAAGAAAGAAAGTCATAGGAGTTTGAGACGACATAAGGGTGAGAAAAAGATGACAGAATTATTGTTTTGGGATAAACTACCCTCAAAAGAATAGCTTTGAAAAGAGTTTTCTTAACTTAATATTACTATATAATCTCAACACAAATATTTTGTGTAGAAAGAACCTATTGACTTGGGTAAATCCAACTAATTAAATGTGTCCAGGCAATTTAATTTCTTTGTGCACTAACTATTGAAAGTTTATGTTAGCATGCTAAATACATGCTGGTTGGAAGCACTACGGTGTGTAAGATTAGTAACTATGAAATGGTTTGCACAGCAATTACTTAACAAAGTAAGCATTCAATTTAATGATTGACATTTACCTGTCCTCATTATTAGCTCAAGTTCAACTCTTCACTGTAATGGTAACCCCCAAAACTCCAACATAGAGGAAACTCTTTTAAATCTAAACATAAAAAACACAAACACAAAAATACACAAAATAACACAGAATTTTAACATTTACTCTAGTCCTATGCAATGCATGCTGGGGTGTGGAAATCCCCTGTCCACTTTAATCAACTTGTAATCAATGTGACAACACATAACACCACACAATGTATCCATGTCCAACACAAATGGATTAAATAAACTTCCATTTTACAAATGTAAATGGATCCATTTTTACAAAATGTTCTAGAATTGTGTCGCTTTAGTTTTAATTAAGTGAATTGAACAAGCTTTTTTTTTTTTTCCTTTAATGCCATTACTTGAATGTATGCTCTCAGTAATAATGTAATGAGAAATGGGATGTCCTTAAAACAATGACGTTTGACATAATGTGCCCTATGTTAAACAGGCAATTTTACAACGAAAAATCTTCAGTAGCCTATGTAGCCTACTCCCAGAAATTATTTAAATAGCTTCGTGATAACTAGACGTTAAAAGTTAATGTGTCCTCTTTCTTAGTAGGCTACAGACAATTTTTTTTTTTTTTTGTAGATGCTTTACAAAACAACCCAGGTACACATAATACTCATACAGTCCGTCCAAAAGCATTAACAGTTTGTTATGGCGATATTGCGCTTTCGCGGAAGGCAAGATTTGAGTGGATAACTTTACAGAAGATGGAGTCTTGCAATAGCATTTATTGACCAGCAGGTGCCGCTATGTGTAATATAAAGGGTGGACCACCCATGTTAGCAAAGACAATCAGAGAAGATCCTTTAATTTTAGAAGACTGCTTTTCAGTGACGTTTTTTTCGCTGACGAATGTTACAAGCATGCTGGATATTCTCGTACATTTCTGACTCTTCTCCGCAATACTGTAACACATTTTGGTTTGCTAAGAAGACTGGTCTTCATTAAAGATAAAAGCCTATGAAAGTGCCTAGTATGCCTATATGATAAAAATAAAAACATATTATGCACCAGAAATTTCTATAGGTTGTGAATGTTCTACGTGAACTAATTCCAGAGCCAATAGGAATACATCTTTTAACTTCTTATAGATATTAAAGGAATAGTTCACCCAAAAATGAAAATTCTCTCATACTCATCCTCACGCCATCCCAGATGTGTATGAATTTCTTTCTTCTGCTGAACACAATTGAAGATTTTTCTAAAGAATTGCTCAGCTCTGTTGGCCCATACAATGCAAGTGAATTGGCACCAAAAATGTGATGGTCCAAAAGCACATAAAAGCAGCATAAAATTAATCCAAATGACTCCAGTGGTTAAACCCATATCTTAAGCAATTTGATAGGTGTGGGTGACAAAAATAATCAATATTTAAGTATTTTTTTTTACTATAAATCTACACTGTCACAGTTACATTCTTCTTATTTTGTTTTTGGCGATTACCATTATTCATGCATATCGCCACCTACTGTGCAGGAGGAGAATTTATAGTCAAATGGACTTAAATATTGATCTGTTTCTCACCCACACCTATCATATCGGTTTTAAAGAGTTCTATACAGATTTAACCACTGGAGTATTATGGATTACTTTTATGCTGCATTTATTACCTTTTGGACCTTACATTTTTTGGCCATTATTACCTTGGCACTGTATTGACCAAGAGCAGAGATATTTTTCAAAAATCTTAATTTGTGTTCAGCAGAAGAAAGAACAAATGCCATACAGTACATGTCTAGGATGGCATATGGGTGATGAGAGATGAGGGAATTAAAATTTTTGGGTGGACAATCCCTTAAGATTACCCCACTGATCAGCCACAACATAAAAAACCACTGGCAGGTGAAGTGAATAACATAGATTATCTCATTACAATGGCACCTGTCAAGGGGTGGGATATATTAGACAGCAAGTAAACAGTCCGTTCTTGAATTTCAGGTGTTGGAAGCAGGAAAAATGGGTGAGCGTCAGGATCTGAGTGACTTTGACCAGGGCCAAATTGTGATGGCTAGACGATTGGGTCATAGCATCTCCAAAACGGCAGGTCTTGTGGGGTATTCCCCATATGCAGTAGTTAATACCTACCAAAAGTGGTCCAAGGAAGGACATATGGTGAACCGGTGACAGGGTCATGGGCACCTAAGGCTCATTGATGCGCGTGGGGAGCAAAGGCTAGCCCATCTGGTCCGATCCCACAGAAGAGCTGCTGTAGCACAAATTGCTAAAAAAATGCTGGCCATGATAAAAAGTGTCAGAGATGGCAGCAGGATGCACTAATGGAAGAAGGCAGGCCGGCGGAGGCAGTGTGATGCTCTGGGCAATGTTCTGCTGGGAAACCTTGGGACCTTGTATTCATGTGGATGTTACTTTGACACGTACCACCTTGCAGACCGCATACACCCCTTCATGGCAACGGTATTCCCTGATGGCAGAGGCCTCTTTTAGCAGGTTAATGTGCCCTGCCACACTGCAAAAATTGTTCAGGAATGGTTTGAGCATCATGACAAATAGTTAAAGGTGTTGACTTGGCCTGCAAATTCCCCAGATCTCAATCTGATTGAGCATCTATGGGATGTACTGGACCAACAAGCCCGATTCATGGAGGCCCCCTCGCAACTTAAAGGATTTAAAGGATCTGCTGCTAACGTCTTTGGTGCCAGATACCACAGGACACCTTCGGAGGTCTTGTGGAGTCCATGCCTTGACAGGTCAGAGCTGTTTTGGTGGCACAAAAGGGACCTAAATGATATTAGGCAGGTGATGCCTAATACCATAATTGATGGAAATGTAATGCAGACGATATCAATATCAGGCCTATGTCAAATAACCATCCAGCAGTCAGTTATTATTAGTTAACAATGAACCCCGATTTAAATTGATCAAATTATAATTAGCTACATTTAGATATTATAAGCCTGAGACTGCTGTAGCAGGAAAAAAACAGTATTACTTTATTACTGCACCTAACCTAAATGCAGCCTGTCGATTAATTAAATCGTCCTGTTTAGGTGTACTAGCTGAAATGTTGCATAATGTTATGCTGAAATGTCCTTTATGTGTGTTCTAACGCTAAAGGTTTCAATTAAAATCCAAATAAAAGGCCTGATGCGTTCTCGCAGTGCTATCCGAATGGTTTATTATTCAAGCTCCACGCCGGTTGATGGCAGTAATCCATGCTAGTGTCGATCGTGACACGGTAAGAAAAAAAGCAAGAAGATGCATTCTGGGATCTGAGATCAGCCACCATCCATTTTGCTTTTTAACCCTACGAAATAAATGGCTCAGTGCAGCTAAATTACATTGTTGATATTATACAACTAATTTGCAGATAATAGCAGTCGATCATTCTCATGCAGTCCGGCTTGATTCCTTAAGTGTGCGATTAAGGGCTTGTTTTGAAAACGATCGAGTGCTTGTGCCGCCGGTAGTCACTTGTCTATCCGATGCTATAGAGGTCTTCCGAGTGTGGAGCTCCTGACTACTACTACTACTGTACTCTACCGGCTTTTAAATGGGTCGTTCGCGGAGCCGTAGCTCTTCCCGGTCCAAACACACCAAAAGCAGCAAGCACAGTAAAAAGCGCAGCCGCTCTCGGTCAAGGTCCCGGGACAAAGAGAGGAAGAGGCGCTCAAAGTCCCGAGAGTCCAAAAGGAGTCGGAAGAGAGAATCGCGCTCTGGATCCAAATCAAACACGGCCACGTCCCGCCGGGAGAGGGAAAGACCTGTATCGCCGCCCGAGAGAATTGATATTTTCGGCAGGGCTTTAAGCAAGAGGAGTGCCGTAGATGAAAAGCAGAAGAAAGAGGAGGAAGAGAAGAAAGCTGAATTGGAAAGACAGAGGAGAATGTGAGTGCCGCCAGTTTGTCCACAAATGTGTAGTAGGACATCACATGAGCTGTGTGAGACATGAGGACTCAAAAAAGTACTGTGGTGGTAACATGGTACCACTACCAATGTAATTACAAGTGTAGTGTGTTTTGGGCCATATACAATTAAGATTGTGTAGTTTGCTTTGGTTCCCTTTACAGGTATTGGTCCCTATCCACGAGACATAACATGCCACCAATAGAAGCCTACACATTCCCAGTAGAGACCCATAGTGACCATTCTAGTTTATTAAAACCATTGCAGTTCCCATAATAACCATTAAAACCATTAGTGTGATGGTTATTTTTTTCTGCAAGAATATTCCATGGTACTGAGTAATGACCACATTAACATATCATGGTATTTACAAGGTGCTCAAAAAATACCATGGAAAACCCCAAAACATGGTATTACTATTGCAAATGTCCAAAAGCATGGTATTGTTCCGTGACCTAAAAACAAGGTAATGCCTTGGTATTTATTATTATTTGTTTTTTGTGGAAGTGACTGAAGACACAGGATCTAGATTGTTGTACTAATAAATTATGATAGATCAGTATCGGCCAAGCTGATATTTTGCTATTTTAAGATTATAGCCATGTCTGATTATCCAATTTAAAAGAAGCCTATCTAGGATCAGTTTCAGAATCTATTCAAATGTAGTCTTAAAATAATTCATTACACAAATGCATTAAAGTTCAGTCATTTTGTGAACAATTTGACTATCACTAAATAAAATATGTTAGCATTATATTTTAGAGGTCAACCGATATGGATTATTTAATGGCTAATGCCGATATCCAGAGAGCAGTGTGGCCGATATAATGCTGACATATCACACAATTTAGAGCTTAAGGATGTAACTTTTTTTGGTATTAAAATACTTTCTTCTATCCCAGCTTAATATGCAGAGACAACTATAAGTCATTCATAGATAAATTTTCTGAAAAACTGTAAACATTTTGTGGCACTATAAAAGTCCCTCCGTTTGTTTTGAGCGACCCGCTTAGACCTGCCCCAACAACGTTTCTCAGCCAATGGTTTGAGTTGGGACGGGACTATCTGAATGTCTGAACAACTGCAGAAGGGGCGTATTTAGAAAGCGGTTTAGAAAACATTGTTTTATTTTTGCAATTAAATTCAGTTGTCATTTTTTATTAAAAATTTCACACTTCAGCTTTAATAATAGTAAATGACATGCACATAAATTGTCTAACTTTTATATAGCATTTTATATATATATATATATATATATATATATATATATATATATATATATATATATATATATATATATGATTTTGTGTGTTTTAGATGGTAGATAGAAGTTTTTCTTGGTTTCTGTTTAGTCTTGCCATTTTAGTGGGATAATTGTTTGCGCATAAAGAAATTGTAATACATTAGGAAGAAGGAAATAACAAGAGTGCACGTAGTAGTCGAGCAACAAAAAGACCAAATCAAACGTATTCACATACAGTGCTCAGTGAATAAGACATTTACTTAGAGCACAGCTGAAGCGTTTTTACTTTAAAGTTGATCTATCGCTCTCGTGTGGATTCATCGAGAGCAGCAATCTACTGACCGCTTCCAATTTACTCGGCCCTGATCACCTGTTTGGAGTTTCATGGACTAATGGTTGTGCAACATTCGTGAGTCAGAGAGTCACCGTTTTGATCCAGGCTATTATAAAATGTGCTATAGAGGAATATATGTGAGCGCTCCTTAGTAAAAGGAATGGAAAATGGATTTACGCATGTTTTGTGAGGTTTGTGAATTAAATCTGGTATATTTGCCATTTTATCATTAGACAAGACAGTTAACAGTTACAGGATACTAAAAATACCAAACACTGGCCGATATACAGAAATCAATGGTTACATGCACAATGTTTATTATGAAAAGAAACAAGTACAATTTCAGTTTGTGATACTAAATGAAACAATGCACATTATTTTCTCCTTACCCCTTAGTCGACAGCAGGAAATAGAGGAACGGCTGATAGAGGAGGAGACGGCACGTCGTGTAGAAGAACTGGTCGCCAAACGTGTGGAGGAAGAACTGGAAAAACGCAAGGATGAGATTGAGAGAGAAGTGTTGCGACGGGTGGAGGAGGCTAAACGTATCATGGAAAAGCAGTTGTTAGAGGAGCTGGAAAGACAGAGACAAACAGAGCTGGAAGCTCAGAAGGCCCGGGAGGTAACTTGCATTTGAACACACACACACACACACCCCAAAATGTACTACCTTCCTTTCTTCTGTTTATCCCTGTTCTGATCAACTTAGGGGCCTTTTGCATGGGATGAGATATGTTTTTGAATTGTTTTCCAGTGGAAACATGCGCTAGATGGTAGGGGTTGCAAGACTACAAATTTGTAATAGTCAACTAGTTGAGCCCATTAGTAGAGTCAAATTTGACAAATCGTAATGTCATCTCCCCCCACCCCTCATGGGTGGGCCAGAAATTCCTCTCCCCTACCTATTCAATTTCACGAAAGATTCATTCACTACAATAATGGGTTTTAGTTAGTTGTATGTAGTAAAAAAAAAATTGCAATGTAGTTATATGTTATCCGCCATTAGATAGCCAACTAGGCTGTGCCTGGGGTCCTATATATTGCCATGGCAACGCACAAATGTAGTTTGACACCTGAGGGGAAAATTATGAGCAACAATCTGAGCATTGTTTTGTATGTGAACGGATCAGATGGAAGAAACATCAACCAATATGTTATCTCCAGTGTTGGGTAAGTTACTCTAAAAAGGTAATTAATTACTAACTACTGATTACATATTTTTCTAATTAGATTTCTGTACTAATTACTCTGTCTGAAAGTAATAATTGCTTATTAATAATTACTTTCTTAAACACTTATCAACCTTGACCAGATGAAAAATACAAGGATAGACATGAAACTGTTCTCTTAATTCTTTCAAATAAATCATGTAAAATCAAATAAATTAATCATGAACTGGCCAAATAATTTAAGGGGGCGGCGTTAAATTAGAAAACGTATATTTTAACATTAGATGCAAAATTGTCATTTTAAATTCACTATTGTTTTTAAATAGAAATGTTCTATAGTCTATACAGTATTTAACCCAATTACATCAGAAGTAACTGTAATTAAATTACTGAAAATTAAGAGTAATCACTTACTTTACTTTTTTCAATGAAATAGTCATTTAATTACAGTATTACACCCAGCACTGGTTATCTCCTCGTAAGCACCAATGTAAGTAACCTAATCTTTAACAAAAGGTTACCTGTTTGATATTCAAGGACAGCGCTACCATCCTCTTATCTTTTTTTAATGTTTCCCCCATGTGAACATCATTTTTTTTCAAGGAAAAAAAAATTACTAATTTGAGAGCCTTTGTTGCAATTGTAAGCCTATGTACTCGCCAGAACAGTTGCTTACAGATAGAAGTGATGAAAGTTGTTCATGCTTCTGTTCCTCCCACACACCATTGGAGCTGACTGCTCCTCAGACGGCACTTCACTGTGTGACCTTTTTTCTGTGAGTGAGATGTAAGCAGAGATGTACCGAAAATACAGGTCAGTGGTTTGAAACAACCTCCCTTGCTGATGGGTGGTGTGTTTTGCTATAAAAAAAGAAAGTATTCCCAATTTGACTCCTCTAGGAACTCCATTTATTCATCAGTGAAGGACAAGTGTAGGTTTATCCATGTCTGGTGAGCTCAATGAATATTCATTATCTTCTCATTTATGTGTTGCTGAAGTTGTACTACTTGTTTTTTGGGAATCATTGTGAAGTCTTTACAATTCCATTTAACCAGTTTACTTTTGCAGGAGGAAGAGAATTCAAAGCGTGAAGAACTGGAGAAGATTCTGGTGGAGAACAATCGCAAGATAGCCGATGCTCAAGCTAAACTGGTGTGTATATAGAACAGTTTAATTCAGTATTATCGCCAAAAGGATGTATAAATTAAATACAACTTAAGTCAATTTAAAATAGAACAATTAATTTTCAACAAAACTTTGCATTATTTTTAATTATACCAAGTACTTTTATTCAGATCCTTACAGCTCAATCCAAAACACAAGTTATTTTTGTCAAATAAAGCATCAGATGTGATATAATGCTTAAATATAATACAATGAATGTTTGATTTTTGATTAATGATTTGTTAGTAGTATTTTTATTACAGAGATTATAACATAACTATACATTAGTGATATATTTCTGTTGTATTGTTTTTCTGTTGTAAATTGAGATTTTTATTGGCGAAAACTGAGTGAAGCCCTTCAGTTTGTATTTTATTGATACAGTTTCATTCCTCCAGAAAAGCAGGTGGCTACATGAACCAGTGTGATTATTAAACCACTAATGGCTGTGATTTAATTAAATTAATATATAGTCTGTATGTGCTGTGTAAGTGAATGCAAGCGCTAGTCTTTGTTGTCTACTACACCCAATAGTGCACGTGATGACCATCATCATGAGGTGTTTTCATTGTTTAAACAGCTGGCTTCATACATCCACTTTGATATGTGCAGGACATGCAGACTGTATATTTCATCAAATTACATCCTTTGTAATTGCTTGTTTAATCACAATAGGACATAACGTGTGCATTTAGTGTAGTCCTTTGGAATGTTAATATTGCATAAGCACTAATTAGCTCCTTTTCCACTATTGGGCCAGTGCGAGCCAAGGCTATCATCTAGCCAGCTGGGGCCAATAGCCTTGGACCTCAAACCTCGAGACCAAAATCGATCTGCGTTCCCACCATCAGGCAAATAGCCCCACAGCGTTGCCCTAAAACATGCATGTAAAAAGTCACCCTGGTGTCAATGTCACACACCCCGCCCATTTCACAAGCAAGAAGGAAGCTCAAGCCAACGTATCATGTTATCTAGAATATCGAGTTTATGTTGTTTGTAAACATTAGCTAGCTAGCAAGATAAGTTAGCGTTGATAACTCACCGACTGTAACTGCCATGGTGTCCCGAGCGCCCCGGTAGCGGGACGCTGTCTCAGCACACCATCCATAACCTCGAACCATGGAAAGTTCTTTCTTTGGGCACTGCTTTGTCCATTGTTTGTTTTAACAGATTTACCCGCAAATTAGTTTTTTGTTTTCTGAACCTGCACCGCTGTGCGCCTGATACACATCCTGCCAATTTCAGTGAAACTCCACCTTTGACATTGACCCCTCATCAGTCCCAATTGGCCTTGTTTGTCCCAAGGGTAATCGGTGGGCCAAAGGCCATTGGCCTCGAGAAGGCCTCAAGGCGGCAAGAAGAAGCCCCATAAAAGACCGTGGGAACGCAACTGGCCCTGGCACACACTAGCACACCCTCATTTGGCCCAATAGTGGAAACGCGGCTATTGACTTGTATTGTAGAGTTTTGTTTCTTGATATAGAAGATACAGTTTAGTTCTGGGTTTTAGTGCATCAAGATACACAACAAGAATTAGTTTCTGGATCTTGCCAACAAACTCTCCACATTGTGTCCTACAGGCAGAGGAACAGCTACGAATAGTTGAAGAGCAGAGGAAGATACACGAAGAGCGTATGAAGTTGGAGCAAGAGCGACAGAAACAGCAGAAAGAAGAACAGAAGATTATTTTGGGGAAAGGAAAGTCGAGGCCTAAACTATCTTTCTCGCTCAAGGCCACAGAGTGATGGAAACAAAGTGGCTGGCATGCCATGGGTTCTCCAGACTTTCTCAAGACCACTTCTTCATGTGAAAGAATTGTGCTGCAGCACGAGTTTTTCGTTGTAGGTCTCATGTGGTATGTTTCAAATTCTCCGAACAACGGGAACAATCAGTTTGTCATATACCCTTCAGTTTTTTCCTGTTTTAACTGTCTGTTTTGTATTACTGACTCTTGTATAGATAACCTCCACTTGTCCTCCATGTAGTCTCTGCAAACGCATTTGGTGTATTGCACGAGTAAGAAAAAAAGGACCGGCCTGACCTGCTGTCTCATCTAAATGTGCATTATGGTTTCCTGTTTCATTAATTCAAGACCTCAACAAATTTCCATACTGATTCGAATTTAAGTATTTTTTTTTTTTTTTAATAGTTTATTGATAATATAATGGAATTAAAATGCGAGATGGGCATGGAAGTTCGTTGAGTTGGAAAATACACTTTGAACAAAAAGGTAACCAATCTGATGCATTGTAAAACAAAAATAGCTGTTTATCATTTTTACATTACATTAATAATTGTACATTCAAGATGTAAATGGATGATGCTGTAATAAAGGGTACCTGGTCGTTGCATGTCAGTGAGCTGCGTATATGTCAGTGACGGGATACTTTTAGAGGTGAATGGGTGGAAGTTTGCAGATTGGTCAGAATTTGTGTTTGTGGTTAAATATTTAACAGTTATCAAGGATATGTCAGGAATCTCCAATAAATCCATGAATGTGTCCTGGTTCTGAGATCTGCTTACTTTGGCAAAAAGTTACTTGTATTAATCTGGTTATTTTATTAGATTAAGCTTGAATTTAAGTAAAAAAAAAAAAAAAAAAAAACTTGTTAGGGTACAACAGTGCTAATTGAGCCTTTTCTCTGGCCACAAAGTGTATCAAGATTGAAAAATAAATAAATAAATGTGTGTGTATATATATATATATAATTTTATCAATATATATATATATATATATATATATATATATATATATATATATATATATAAAATTGATGGAGAAAAAACATTGTGTGAAAAGAAATAATAGCAGAAGGTTGTTTTGGTTACAATTATTTAAAAAAATAAATCAAATAAAAGGTGGCTAGGGAGCCCAGTGGGGTTAAACTGATATTGTGTAAATATAGGGACAATAGTTATAGGGCAAAATTGGTCCGCTTCGGCAAATGCTTTTGAGACAGAAAGATGTTTTTTTTACAGTAACAAATTATGACAACGCTAATTCAAAATTACCACTTCAAAAAAGGGTTAACCATTTTCTGTTCCTTTCAATCACATTTGGCATTTCAAACATCAAGTACTCTATAAACAAATTAATCTCCATTGTAATTGGATCAGTCTGTGAACCCACTTTAAACAAATTGATTCGCCCCACTTAAAGGAATATACCGGGTTCAATACAAGTTAAGCTCAATCGACATAAACTTGATTACCACAAAAAATTATTTTGACTTACCCCTCCTTTTCTTAAAAAAAAAGAAAATATCTGTGTTCCAGTGAGTCATCTACAATGCAAGTGAATGGGGCCAATTCGTAAACATTCAAATTCTCTCTGTTTCAAAAGCATAGCCACAAGACATAAACAATATGCATGTTAACATGATTTTAGTGTAATAAAATCGCTTAACCTTTTACTGTGTAAAGTTATTTGCCAATTTATCGTTATAGTTATAACCATGATGATGTAATGTCAACAAACCCTAAAATAACTAAAAATGATGATTTAAAAACATTACAGCTTAAAAATGACATGAGTTTTAACAGAATAATTAATGTAAGTGCTTTTATAAAATTATACGCTTCACCTTTCTGCCTTTTAAACCCTCAAAAATTTTGCCCCATTCACTTCCATTGTAAGTGCATCTCTGAAACTTCAATTTTAACAAAAGGAGGAATTAGTCGAAATTAACTTTTGTGGAAATCAACATTATGCCACAAATGTTCTTGCGCTTAACTTGTATTTATCTGGAATATTCTTTTAGGAAAAAAGTTTTTATGAGGGCCTTTAGCCCTTGCAACAGGGGGCCATTTTACCCCAAATACTATCCTTTCACTTATTTGACAGTTAATACAAAACTTTTGATTTTAAACACCTGTACAAAACTGAAAAGGATAAACAAGTATTTTGTTTAAAAATAAATGTGATAATTTCAGGGATTCTCATTAGCTTTTTAAATTTGCAACATTTTAATAATTATTAAATATTGGATTGAATAATATAGGTGTAATTTTAGGTAGGGATGATACCTAGTGAGTGACATGTCCCAATCAACTTTCATACATTTTTTACTACACAGAAAATACTTTTAAATTTACACTATGTTTTTAATTTAATTCCATATCCTTAGTATAATTCTTAATGTGTAAAATATTGTCCTACCTCTTCTGAAGTGGTGCATAAATGGTGTCGTCGCATTACGCACCTGTTCCTTTTCTCAGTGCTCTTCAGGATGCAACCATCGCAGTCGTTTTTAAGTTATTTAAGTTTCTAAATACAGCACATTTAAAAACAAATGATGTTGAGCCAACGTGCTGTACAATAATAAAAAGGTCAAAACAAATAAAATAATACAAGAATAATAGCAACAATAATAAAAACACAAATAAGTACTAAAGGAATTGTGTTATCATCTCAGGCAACCTCAAATGCTAAAGAGTAAAAACGAGTCTTTAAGCTAGATTTAAAAATAGCAAGGGCAGCTACTGAAAATGCTCAATCACCCTTGGACTTTAAATGAGAATGTGGAATGCAGAGAAATAATTGGTTACATGTCCTGAGTGATCTCGGAGCAGAATGTGGATGATGCAGATCACAATTACATTGCGGGGCAAGACCTAATTTTAAAATCAACTCTAAAACTAACTGGTAACCAGTGCAAAAATGCCAGCTCAGGGGTGATATTGTCTCTTTTTCTTGAACCATGCAGTTAAAAATCTTGCTACTACATTTTGAACCATCTGCAAACATGCAAGGGAGGACTGAGGCAGGTCCACATACAAGGAATTACAGTAATCTTGCCTAGTAGTAATAAGGGCATGAAAAAACAGTTTCCAGATTTTTCATTGAATGAAAGGTTTTAATTTAGAAATGGACCTAAGGTGGAAGAAGCTTCCTTTAACAATGGCATCAACCTGCTTATTAAGGAGCATTGCTGAATCGAAAATGACACCAAGATTCTTAACATTGTTAAGCAAGTTAGAATATAAAGTAACTGGTTACCATTGTTCGAGATGCAAAACTGAGAGCAAAATGCAATCACTTCTGTTTCATTATCATTAAGTTGAAGGAAATGATGTGTCATCTAACACTTTATATCCTTAAGACAGGAATATAGATTACTTAATGAACAGCAATTGGTAGACCCATCAGGGAGATAATTCGTCAGCATAACAGTAAAATGAGATTGTATTTTTGAAAGATAGAACCCAGAGGAAGCATATACAGAGAAAAGAGTAGAGGACCCAAGATGGAACCCTGTGGAACAGCATTTGTAATGGGTGCGGAGGATGAAGAAAAACCACCAATGCTAACAGACATAGTTCTCTTTTTGAGATAATTTTTTTTCTGGAGATAAACATTGCTATCAATCCTTGAAATTAGTTGATTTAAACAAGCATAATTTTCATGTACAAAATGATTACTGTCAAAAAGTACAAAATCTTCATGAGTTTTAAAAGCAGCTCAATGGAAGATTCTGCTTTTCAGCCGGTAAGCGCCCTCTTCAGGAAAACACATTAAAAATGTATGTATATATATATATATACAGTGAGGAAAATAAGTATTTGAACACCCTGCTATTTTGCAAGTTCTCCCACTTAGAAATCATGGAGGGGTCTGAAATTGTCATCATAGGTGCATGTCCACTGTGAGAGACATAATCTAAAAAAAAAAAATCCAGAAATCACAATGTATGATTTTTTAACTATTTATTTGTATGATACAGCTGCAAATAAGTATTTGAACACCTGAGAAAATCAATGTTAATATTTGGTACAGTAGCCTTTGTTTGCAATTACAGAGGTCAAACGTTTCCTGTAGTTTTTCACCAGGTTTGCACACACTGCAGGAGGGATTTTGGCCCACTCCTCCACACAGATCTTCTCTAGATCAGTCAGGTTTCTGGGCTGTCGCTGAGAAACACGGAGTTTGAGCTCCCTCCAAAGATTCTCTATTGGGTTAAGGTCTGGACACTGGCTAGGCCATGCCAGAACCTTGATATGCTTCTTACAGAGCCACTCCTTGGTTATCCTGGCTGTGTGCTTCGGGTCATTGTCATGTCGGAAGACCCAGCCTCAACCCATCTTCAATGCTCTAACTGAGGTAAGGAGGTTGTTCCCCAAAATCTCGCAATACATGGCCCCGGTCATCCTCTCCTTAATACAGTGCAGTCGCCCTGTCCCATGTGCAGAAAAACACCCCCAAAGCATGATGCTACCACCCCCATGCTTCACAGTAGGGATGGTGTTCTTGGGATGGTACTCATCATTCTTCTTCCTCCAAACACGGTTAGTGGAATTATGACCAAAAAGTTCTATTTTGGTCTCATCTGACCACATGACTTTCTCTCATGACTCCTCTGGATCATCCAAATGGTCATTGGCAAACTTAAGACGGGCCTTGACATGTGCTGGTTTAAGCAGGGGAACCTTCCGTGCCATGCATGATTTCAAAGCATGACGTCTTAGTGTATTACCAACAGTAACCT
The DNA here is from genome assembly GCF_025860055.1 of Xyrauchen texanus. Classification (NCBI taxonomy): domain Eukaryota; kingdom Metazoa; phylum Chordata; class Actinopteri; order Cypriniformes; family Catostomidae; genus Xyrauchen; species Xyrauchen texanus. The sequence continues at coordinate 46,298,914 of NC_068280.1, forward strand.
TGGAAACGGTGGTCCCAGCTCTTTTCAGGTCATTGACCAGCTCCTCCCGTGTAGTTCTGGGCTGATTTCTCACCTTTCTTAGGATCATTGAGACCCCACGAGGTGAGATCTTGCATGGAGCCCCAGTCCGAGGGAGATTGACAGTCATGTTTAGCTTCTTCCATTTTCTAATGATTGCTCCAACAGTAGACCTTTTTTCACCAAGCTGCTTGGCAATTTCCCGTAGCCCTTTCCAGCCTTGTGGAGGTGTACAATTTTGTCTCTAGTGTCTTTGGACAGCTCTTTGGTCTTGGTCATGTTAGTAGTTGGATTCTTACTGATTGTATGGGGTGGACAGGTGTCTTTATGCACCTAATGACCTCAAATAGGTGCATCTAATTTAGGATAATAAATGGAGTGGAGGTGGACATTTTAAAGGCAGACTAACAGGTCTTTGAGGGTCAGAATTCTAGCTGATAGACAGGTGTTCAAATACTTATTTGCAGCTGTATCATACAAAAAAATAGTTAAAAAATCATATATTGTGATTTCTGGATTTTTTTTTTTTAGATTATGTCTCTCACAATGGACATGCACCTATGATGACAATTTCAGACCCCTCTATGATTTCCAAGTGGGAGAACTTGCAAAATAGCAGGGTGTTCAAATACTTATTTTCCTCACTGTATATATATATATAATATATATTATTATTAATTGTAGGCTATAAGCCTAAAGCCTAGGAGGTTACCTTAGATAAAAAAAATTTAAGAAAATATAAATAAGCTATATGAGGTAAGATTATGAGTGAGTGAGGGGAGTTGGAAAGCAGTAAGTAGGGGAAAATGTCAATATTCCAATGTTCCATTGTGCCCATCTTGTGATTTTGCTCAAATCACCCTTTGTTTCAATTTACTGGATAATATATTTAACAGAATGTCACTTTATTTACATGGATATTATTTTCTTGAGATAAATCTTCAAAGAGAAACATTTGATTTGATCCATTAACCTTAGGTTAGGTTTATTGCAGATCACATTTTTCCTCCTAACCGTTCAGTGGTCAGTTCTTAATTTGTTTATTCTTTAGAAATTATTAATACAAATGGCTAATATTTAATATGATGGGCAGAGATAAATACTGTAAGATATTAGACTTCTTAAATGCGGTAATCGTGTTATATTGCCTATATCACCAGACTGACTATCTCACGTTTTCTTAATACCAACATTTGGAATATTATCCTTGCTATATGTCCCTACCAAATTTCAGACGAAACCTAGGCCCTTGGATCGAATTTCCTCAAAATCAAACTTTAGCGTATAGACACTGCATGCAATAATCTTGTTGATCGTGAATATTTAGCAATGTATAGCCCAAACAGGTGTTAAGGAATGTACTGTGGTAGATTTTGTTGCTGTTAGTATTTTGGGAGAAACTAAAATCAAGTGCCTTTACCACTGGGGCCTTTAGCCACGTTGTAGGCCCTACCTTATTATAGGCTATATAAAGCATGGGACCAACATTAGGTACTAAGTGGGTTAACATTTTGATAACAGGATGTTATCATCACCTAAATGCTTTCAATCCGCAGCCTAACTAATAGTTTGTTTGACACCCGTGTTCCTTCGACACAAGTCCAAAGCTCAAATACACAATTGATTCACGCACGAACGCAGGCCAGACGATGAAAGTGCAAACGCGTTCACACTTTTAACACCGGTCGACATCCAATTATCTCTTACGTGTTAGTTTTCCCCTTGATTACTGTCCAAACACGCGACCGAGAATAAACAAAGATTGCTGAGACCAAATGGTTCAGTTTATTCGCTTTCGAAATATTTGTCTGAGGCTTCTAATCTTGAAGTCACAAATGTGTATTTTTAAAGGGGTCAGCAGAGAACGGATGACGAAATGCAGCACACTCGTGTGAATAATACAGATTTAGAAGATTTTAGTGACTTTTTAAGGCTTACGTGACTAAGCGGATAAGCTTAGGAAGTACAAGCTTACAAGTTTGGATTAAAATAAAAGATTAGTTATTTCATCGCAAGAACACTTTTCTTACTCGAATTCAGAAATTAAAATGTCTAAAAAAGACTTATTAAACTAATAGATTCATCCGTGCGCCTCAGTTAAACTTTTTATCATAATAGGTCGTTCACACTGAGCACGTATTTTTGTATTCGGTCTGCGCCTTTATTTAATATTTTTTTTAATTCTCAATATAAACATGCACTAAACTAACGTTTCTGAGCGGTTTGAAAGTCTTGCTGTTATTCATTTTAAACGCCAGGTCAAGTTAAAAAGAACGTCTAAGAAAAAAACTAACAAAAGTCCGCTTTAGTCCGCTTCAAATCGACAAGATGTCACTCATTCAGCGTCATCCAATCGAGAGTAATGTGGGCGGGGTCTACAAGTAATACTGGGTTGTCCTAAGAAGTCTCCGAGCACGTCTTGAGGGCACTCCAAGACTGGCGGAGTTGAATGCAAAGACGAAGAACAGGCGAGCCACTCATACTGCCTTTAAATGAGATACGTCAGTAACATCTGAGTTTCGAAAAACTATCCAAAGCATCCACTTTTTAACAATTTTTCTTCTTCTATATTCTTAGGAATGTAGGCTTCGCAGAGGATACATAAAGACATTTTAATATCCAAACAAACTGATTGCATGGATTTTCGCCCGCCGTCTACCGATTTTGTATAAATTGTCCGCTGCTGTGCCAGTTGCGCTGGAGCAGTTATTTTAGCTCGTTTTATCGAATTGTTCCTTTTATGAAGGGCTTCGTTTCGAAATAAATCACTGACTCCGTTTGCAACAGATGAGAGCGCTCAACACATCGGATTCTTCTCGCAAGTGACCGATTTGTGCCTGTGGATCTCCCACTTGTATACAGATTCAAGCGCAACCCGTTATAATATCACATTTTGACTGGAGAACTCATTGTACATCGCAATGGATACAACTATGTGGAGTTATATTGTTGGTCTTTTCGTGGTTGCTTGCCGAATAAAACTGGCCCGGTCTACAATTTTAGAATCAATCTATTGGAATACTTCGAACAGCAAGTAAGTGCATCTAATTTCATTTTAATTGTTTGATTTCTTTATTGATTTCATTATCGTGTCATAGTCATGTAACACAAGATAGCCCACTTAACAAATTCGTAATCAATGTCACTTTGGTGGAGGACCACCCACCTTTCCTGACTGCACGGTTTTAGTTACAATGATGCTTTATTGGTATTAACATTGAGATGTTGCAGAGCTCGTTTGATTTGCGGAATTGGGCTGAAATGAGTCTTTTTTTCTTTTTTTTTTTTTTGGGATAACGGTATAATCTTAATTCGAAAGCAGATCAAGTGGATTACTCGTGGATTTAGAAAAGAAGAAAAAAATCCATTCATTGATGGATAAATAGGTTAGATAGAATTCCCAACCCAAACATAGAAAACACTAAAGAGCTGAACTTTTTTTTTTCTTCTTTTTTTTTAAAAAAAAAAGCTTTATGAACTTCCAGTTTACTTATTGGAAGCGTCCAGATGTATTTGCGTAATTGATTTTGGTAACACTTTACAATAATGTTCCATTTGTTAACATGAACTAACAATGAACAATATATTTTACAGCATTGGTTGATCTTGGTCAATATTAATTTCAACATATAATATAATACAATAATACATTAGTTAATGCACAGTAAAAAAAAAAAAAGTTGGTATAACTTAATTCAGTTGTGAACATTGGTTCCACAAAGTGAAAATGATATGAAGTTTCTTTGATATGAAATTTAATTTAGGCTTTACTCAAATACTTTGTGTAGTGTAAACCTAAATGAATTGAGTTAACCTAACCTAAAATTGATCTGTTTAAATAATTCTATTGAACTTTGCAAACTATTTTTGGCATTCTTCCATGACTTTTTTGTAAACAACTAAATTATGCTACTGTGACATCATCATGAGTTACTACTTGCTACAATTACATAAAAGGGGGGGGGGGGTATTTCCTTGTTTATTTGTAGCAAGTTGTTGCTCACGAAAAGTCGTGGAAGTACGGCACAAATCTTGCAAATCTAGTGGCATTTTTTGTTTTGTGTTTCTTGGAACACCCTGTTTAGCTTTTTGTACTGTTTTTCTGTTATCGAGTTTATAGATCCCTATATCAGTTGTCACATTAATTATCCCTCAGTATTTGCTTCATGAGAAAAGCAATACACTGATTTTTCATTAGCAGTGTACCCAACCTCAACCTAACCATTAGCTCCACTATTCTCCACAATGGTAACCTCCAAACAAATTCAACATGACAGCACATTAAACACTGAGAAGTATCCTATACTTGCTTAATTTAGCTTATAAATAAAATAAAATAATGCTTAATTTTAATTCATTTCTAATTTACTGTCCCAATCCAGTCCCATGAAAAACATGCTGAGAAATGAAAATCCCCTGCCTGGTTTCAGCAATACATTGATGCAGCAAAAGTATTCACATAGTCCCAACACAATTGGATTAAGTGAACATATGGATTGTACACAATGAAAGGAAGTTAAGACCAAGTTTAAAACAATTGGGATGCGTTAGCTCATTTTAAATATGTTAATTGAGCAACAGTAAAAAGCACATTTAGTAAACAACATCCATAAGAAGTCTGAATCCATTTGAACAATTTCATAATGTATTGTTAGTTGATGATACCTAATGCATTAACTAATGTTAACGATTGGAACCTTAGTGTAAAGTGTTGCCTTTATTAAAACAAAAAAAAAAAGGCTTGTAAATGTGCTGTTGCATACATTGCATAAATTGGTAAGGTTGTTAAATATCTTAAAAACACCAAGAATCCTGGTATTTGCTGTGGAATTGCAATAGAACAAGGCTGCATTTAAAGAAATCAAACTTGTGGAGACCTTACATATTGGTCATTAGTTTAAGACTGCTTAGCCACAGTCTAAATTTAGGACTGATTATAAGCTGAGAAATGTTAAATTGAAGAGTGGAATATAGCCTCACACTGATTGGCAGAGAGAGCTGATGCCCGAGCTCCTCTTTTCAGTGTGAAGTGTAACTAGGTGAATGAGTGTCCAAGGTCTTTCCAAAATTATGCATCTGTCCCTCAGCACACCTTTCGGCTTCAGGACAAATTGTTTCAATACACTAGGCTAAAAGAAAAGGAAAGGCACTTTCAGTGATTGAAACACCCAGCCTGGTATTTTTCCAGCTGCCAAAGTAGCCTACATTCTCTCTTACTGCCTTGAAGTGGTCTTGTGAAAACCATTAAGGTGCCTGAGAGCTTGCCATTTGGTCAGCTTACCCAAAACCATGTTTTGATTTTGTTGACATTCACAGGTAGGATTACAGTTAGTTATATACCTGGCTTAAATTGTCTAAGTAGTCCCACAAATGAGCATTGATAATTTGTAAAATAAAGATATGTTTTTATACCAAGAACCAACCGCTCAAGTGAAATGGGTTGTCTAGGTAGCATCTTCACAGTGGTGGACCTGTATTGAAATAGATCAGTTTTGTTTAGCTGCAGGATAACATTCTTTTAAGATGCTAAGCTGTAGTATAGCGGAGCTTTGGTGCAGGTTGTAATCGGTTTTCATGAGTTCCAGTAGCTCAGTGGGTAATCTTTGTCACAGAGCTTTGGAGACAAAAGGTGCTCCTGGATGAAGGCACAGTTCAACCCCCATCCCAGTTTGTTCTCTGCAAGAACCACACAGAAGTTGGTACCGCAGGGGGTGGAGGAGGGGCCTTCAAGCTTCCTGTCTTCTTAGGACCCCCAGTAGAACCTTGAGTGTCCCTTTCTTTCCAGGTTTTAATGACTATACAAGGATGCAATTTAGTTTTAGAAAGTGACCCTTTTGTTCGAGTTTATGGTGTATAAGGGAGTAAGAATGAGTTAAAGAATGAGACATGAAGGAAAACTATGTCTTTTTCATGGCCCAGTTATTGTATAAGTTATGCACCTATGTACCAGCCACTGATATTTATCGGCTGTTATTGACCAAATTAAAACTATCGGCATATTGGTCAAAAGCATGAAAATGCCAATATAAATAAACAATGTATTATTCATTACGTAAATTTACTGCGCAATATATAACGTTTATAATCATTTCTTTGTGTGTAATATAAATAAATACATACCAAATTATCAGCAGAGACCGAAGTGCAAAAATATAAAAAAAATAAATAAATTGGACTGTGCTCTGTTCAGCTTTTGTACCTCTTTGTCCATTTTTTTAAAGCATAAAAAGTGAAAACAGTGATCTGATGTCAAAATAAGGTAAGTGCTAAAATATCGGTATCTGCCTTTAGATTTTTTTAATCAGTATTGGCCATAATTTTCATATCGGTACATCCTTAATATAAATGTATATTTATTTGCATACAAGCCTGGTTTAAAATGGAATTTGGAGTTTCAGTGTGTTTGTTATAACGAGAAATTAGCTTCATCTGTGAATCTTCAAACAATTGAATGGTCTTTATCAGAACCCTTCTATAACTAGTTAATGTTGTAAAATATGACTATAATTAAATTGTAATAAACATCTATAAAGTGTTTATTACAAGGGTAGAACAGGACAGCTGGCAAGCTGTCAGAAATTAGTGACCCTTGATTGTGTAAATATTTTACAGGGGAAGAAAAACGTGAAAGTGCAAGCCAAGGTCCCAATATCTTTAGTGCTTTAGATACATTTGCATTCTGCTTCAAGACAGAACTCTGAAAATTAGCCATAGGAAATTGCTTGTCTTATTCCAATTTAGTTGATTGCTTGTTTTACAGTGTAGGGAGGGGATAGACATGGCGACCTTGTTTAACAAAAGTTTTCTGGGTATTGTTTTAAATTGCTTCTACAATGTATTACGTGTTGGGGTTTTATTGCTGGGCTGTTGTGCAGACAAGTTTTCAACTAAGACCATTAAGTAGTTGACTTAAACCCTTAAATGACATTAATAAAGCCATATAGGCCAACTGTTCAGTAATAAATTGTCTCTTCGTTTAACTGATGTACCCGAAGAAACTGTCAAATACACTCAAGCTGATGATATTTAAAGGGATATTCGGGGGTTAATTATAAGTTAAGTACCATTGACAGCATTTGTTGCATAATGTTGATTACCACAAAAATGATTTCAACTCGTTGCTCATTTGTTCAAAAAAGCTGCATAGATAATAGCAGTAAGGCACTTACAATGGAAGTGAATGGGGCCAGTCCCAGAAATTTTAAAATACTCACTGTATCAAACTATAGCCAAAAGACGTAAACATCATATGGGTTAACATGATTTTAGTGGACGAAACTGGCACTTACCAGATTACAGGGTTTACCGATGTAACAACATCACGACAATGACGTTGTAATATTGTATATAACTTTACACAGAAAAGGTTAGTAAGCATTTTTTTTCACACTACAGTCATGTTAACCCGTATAATGTTAACAACATGTGGCTATACTTTTGAAACATTGTGTATTTTAATGTTTACAGACTGGCCCCATTCACTTCCATTATAACTGCATATTACTGTAACCACGAGTTTTGCTCTTTTAAAGGGACAAGTTGAATTATTTTCTGGTTAACGCTATGTCACAAATGCTGTCAGTTGAGACTACCTTGATTCTAACCTGGAACATTCCTTCAATACTTTGAAGATACATTTTATACCAATAACATGGGTGTCTGAAAGACATTCAAACATGATAAAATCTACATCTTCTCCAAACAACAGAGAATTAATGTATTTTTATTAATACTTATCAGTATTTGTTTTCCATGTTTGTAACTCCATAAGCCATATTTTAAGGGATAGTATACAAAATGATGTATACATCCTCATGTAGTTCCAAACTCAACATGAGATATTAGACAGGATGATAGACCATTCAGTTTTATTGCATCTTTTTCCATAAAGTGATTGGTTAACATTAGGGAACACTATAAATTGTTTTTGGAGAAATATTCCTTTAAAATCATCTTTTTCCCTACAGGTTTGTTCCGGGAAAGGGTTTGGTACTATACCCCCAGATTGGGGACAAAATGGACATTGTGTGTCCACGAATCAAGGCAGGCTCCACTGAGCAGATGAACATAGAATACTTCCGTGTCTATCTTGTTACCAAAGAGCAACTGGAGACCTGTCGTGTTGCTAAGGGTGACATGGCTCTGCTCAGCTGTGACAAACCGGACCAGGACGTGAAGTTCACCTTTAAGTTTCAAGAATTCAGTCCCAATCTGTGGGGCCTGGAGTTCCTCAAAGGAAAGGACTATCACATCATCTGTAAGTGTATTGCCATGCTTTCTCAAAGAATTTACCTCAGGTGCTGATTCATGATCATATTTCACCAATGTTGCCAGCCCTAATGTTGAGTAGAACAAGCCAAAATGCAGAACCGATCCCACTCCTGGGAATTTCCACATCCAGCATTGTCTCCCAAGATATCTTTCCCCTGTTTTCTTTCTGCGCAGGGGTCTGACTAATGTGGTCCTCCAAATACAGTTAACAAATCAAGTTTATAGTTCTATGTTAATGTGTTCAATCTCCTGGAAAGTGTATTTACCACACAAGATGTCTTTGTCAGTGTGAGATATTTATGTTCATTATTCATTCTATTGTTTAGCTTGGACACATTCATTATTTTATAATGCTTTAAAGTAATGCCAATGTTAAAAGTGATATTACACCCAACAATGAAAATTCTGTCATCATTTACTCCCACTTTTGTTTATTCAAACCTTCACCCTAACATCTCCTTTTGTGCTCCAAGGAGGAAAGAAACAACGAGGTTCAGAAAATGACAACATTTTCATTTTAAAGTCTGGCTATTGGTTCGCTTTCCCTTTCAGGGGCGAAAAGTCTCGAGTCTTAGACGTTCTCTGAAAAGGATGCCGTGTTGATGGCTCCATAGATGGATGTTATTAGTATCATTTGACTACTTCGAAAGGGGCCATCGTTCAGTTTAGCGTGTGTTGATCTCTGCCCCTTTTCAGTTGGCATATTCCTTAATGGGCGTTTATGCGATTTTAAGATTTACACGCTCCAAATCCCTCAATCCTTTGTCACTATGAGACAGATCGGTTTGATGTGATTTTTTAAGGCAGCTTGGCCTGCAGCCTGAGGGACAGGGATATCTGACCTAAATGATTCTTAAGAGACTTACCTCTGTGACTGTGTTGTGTGCATGCAAGTTTTAGAAAGTGTGTGCATAACTATGTTGACAAAATGAGAGTGAGAGAACAAACTTTTTTGTTTGCCTTTTTTATAGGCATAATGGAAAGCCTTTGACATTTGTTCTTGCATTTGCTTGTGAACAAGGTACAAATTGTGAGGAGCTATAATTAGTTTATTATCAGCTTGTCATTTCCGGAGGGTGAATAATGGTTTTATTAGAGAGTTGCACATTCATGCATGTAGAATCAGCAGACAATAAAAAGAGCATGATAACAATGAATAATGAAACTGATCATTGGTGAAGTACAGAAAATAATGAAATCACCATGTCAGGCCATTTGTTCCATTTATTCTAGACACAGACAGACACATTTTTCTTCTCCTCAATTTGGAATGCCCAATTCCAAGTCCTCATGGTGGCGTAGTGACTCGTCTCAGTCCGGGTTGGAGGAGGATGAATCTCAGTTGCCTCCGTGTCTGAGACCGCCAATCCATGCATCTTATCACATGGCTTGTTGAGCATGTTACCATGGAGACCTAGAGTGTGTGGAGGCTTCACGCTTTTCTCAGCGGCATCCATGCACAACTCCCCACACGCCCCACCGAGAATGAGAACCACATTATAGCTGCCACGTGGAGGTTACCCCATGTGACTCTAACCTCCCTAGCAACCAATTGGCCCGGTTGCTAGGGAGGGTAGAGTCACATGGCGTAACCTCCTCTTAGGAAGAGTGACTGGAAGACATTTTTTTGTTGTTGCAAAATATTGCAAACAAAATATGTGGTTAAAATCTGTGTAGTGTCTGATAAAGCCACGGAATAATAAATAAATAAAGAAGTTCATTCTGACTTTATTTCTCACAATTGTGTCTTAATAACTAGTTTTAAGTCACACTTGCGTGATATAAACTCACAATTTAGAGATATAACGTTGTTGCAAGAATTTGCATATTTGTGTGTCATCATTGTGAGTTATCTCAATTGAGAGTTTATATCTCATAATTTCAAGAAATAAACTCGTAATTACAAGAAATAAAGTCACAATTTTGAGATAAAAAGCCAGAAAACGACGAGTTGAAATATAATAATCTACCAAAATTAACAGCTGCCTGTATGCTGCCCTTGCATTTTCCACCTCCACTTTTGTGTCTTGATCGCTGGCTTCGTGACTGGCTAAGCTGAACTGGCCTGAGGCTCAGAGTGTGCTTGTTGTGGTTAGGAAATGAGCGGGCTTCATTCAAGCTGAAGAGTCTGGTCACATCTAGAGAGGCCGCTGCTTACGAATGTGGGAACAGTTGAAGGGAAGTAGGACATGACCATCTTTCACTCTCTCTGTTTATCCCTCCTTAGCTCTCTCTTTCTCTCTCTCACTCTCTCTCTCTCTCTCTCTCTCTCTCTCTCTCTCTCTCTCTCTCTCACCCACCCCCACTCCCTTGGCCTTTCACTTGCTGGTCACTCAGTTCTTTCCTTGTCCTAAGCAGTTTGTAGGAGAAGTCCATTTGTTCATGTGGGATTGGTCTTAATCTTCACAGTGAAAGAGAGATTACCGCCAATGGAATTCTTTAGCTCTGCTATCAGGGAACACAGCATGGGTGCATGGGCACAATGGCGTTTAAATCGTTGACCAAGCCTCTCCAATGGTCACAGATTGATGTGCTAAGCAAATCCTTGATATTCTGTGATAATGATGTGAGAAGACTTTAGTAATATGCTTAGTTTCTGTTAAGTTCAAACCAGCATGATTACACTGGGGTTATTGCTCTCAGTATGTGGTTTTTCTAAATTAGCGTGTGAGTGTGTGTGTGTGTGTGTGTGTCCTTCTTTTCTTAACGATTTTCATATGGATTTACTAGCATGTAACACCACAAACACAAGCTTTTAAGAAGCTTTGCTGTGCTGCAAAACTGAGATTTTCTCTCTTGTGTCAGCAAGCTGAACCTGCACACACATATACTAACAAACATGATTTATAATGATTACTGAACACGTGACATAAATGTCCACAAGGAAAACTTTAGAGGTTTTAAAGTACCTGTGAGTACACATATGGAAAGTTGAACTGGTCATAAACTAGCTCACTTAGTGCTAGTAAACCTTATATAGCCAAATACATCCACAAGGCTGTGTGAAAAAAAGCAACCAGAGAGTGAATAATTATTTGATGGCATGTAAATCAAATTTTGTAAGATGGACAGTGTGTTTAAATTTTTCTCCCCAATTTGGAATGCCCAATTCTGCTGTTACTCACCTCAGTCCAGGTGGCAGAGGACAAGTCTCAGTTGCCTCCACTTCTGAGACAGTCAATTCACACATCTTATCACGTGACTCGTTGTGCATGACACCGCAGATACTCGGAGCATGTGGAGGCTCATGCTGTTCTCCGCGATCCACGCACAACTTACCACTCCCTCAATGAGAGCGAGAACCACTAATCGTGACCACAAGGAGATTACCCCACGTGACTACCCTCCCTAGCAACCAGGCCAATTTGGTTGCTTAGGAGACTGATTGGCTGGAGTCACTCAGTACACCCTGGATTCGAACTTGCGACTCCAGGTGTGGTAGTCAGCGTCAATACTCACTGAGCTACCCAGGCTCCGACAGTGTGTTTTAACATCAGAAATGTAAGCTACAAAATATTTTCTATACATTTCTGGATGCGTCAATGTCAATAAAACATGTAATATAATATATTTAACAATATATGATAAAATATTTAATAGTATAATAATATTCAATAGTAATATATTAATAAATACAATATAATAAAAGCTAATTATGTGAAACATATTGAAAACTTAGAAATATATTCGGATTTTCGCTCCATCATGTGTTTGAACCAAGAAGCTCTAAAATACAGTTTGAACGCATTCTTATCTTGTGAATAGATAAGAAAAAAGGTGGTAATTGCTCAGATGGTAGGAATATTCGTCATTATGGTCGATTATTATGACATGATTAATTGCGTCAATTTTATAACACATAATTTTTTAAAATATAATTTAGCACACTAAATCAGCAGCCCTAATATATATATATATAGTAATAGTATATATAGTATAGTATATATATATGAAACATAACCCAGATATGTTCTTCACAGGTTTCATGAAATTCACCCGGATGCTGTGATTACTTATTTATTGATTTGCGAACAACATTACAAAAATATATTTCTTCCTTTCAGCCACATCAAACAGTACTTTTGAAGGTTTGGACAATCATGATGGTGGTGTTTGTAAGACCAAATCCATGAAGCTGATCCTGAGAGTTGGACAGAGTAAGTACCACCCACACTCTCTTTCTCCATATGCACACCTGCATCACTGCAATGATGAAGATCACTCCTGCCATAACGGTCTTTCAAGTCACCGGTCTAGTAGAGGGTGTCCATGCTAGTGTGCCTTGGCGTGTAATTGAAATGTCATGTGAGCTTGTTTCCTGTGGTCATGCCAGCTGTCCCTTCCTTGGTCTTGGGGGAAGATGCTCACAGCTTTAAGCCAATTCATTATATTATTTCTCAAATCCTGGGGCATTGTACCTAAAAGCCAGAAAAGATGTAGGGGTGGTCCAATGTTCAGAACAATTTTTTTGTTTGCTAAACATTTTATTGCGCCATCCCTGTTCATATAATTTTAGTAAAAGTTTTATTTTTGTTGTCAGCCATAAATCTTTCCTTATATATTTGTTTTTAGGTCCTACAGATTCATTCTCAGCGAAAAACCACCCAACAAGTTATCCTCCAAAAAACCCTAACAATGATGACCAAAGCATCTTCAACAAAGAAAATGATGTTGTTAGTAAAGTTGGTATGTATTCATGTGAATGAGGGTGAATCTCATCATGTCCAGATCGTATTTCACCACAAAATCAAAATAATGATACATTATATTTTGCAAAAAGAAATGTATTAAAAATCACTGTTATAAAATGCATTATGAGTAAAGATGCATTATGGTACATGGACAGACACACTGAGGAAAGATTTCACAAGGTTTTTGAAAATGGTGTCACAATTGCCCTAACAAAAGTCTTTATTTTCTTATATAAATATAAATAAAAACATAAATATAAATTTTTTCTATAATTTATTTATTTTCATTTTGGGGTGAAATATGACCCAGACACATTTTGTGAAGTGTGTGCTTTTGTTCACAACTATACAATTCACTCTGTTTTATGAACTAAAATCTTAAATCTCACCTTCATATTTGTAGTATCTACCAGTGTTGGGTGTACTCCGATTACAGAGTGATTAGTTACTGTAATATAATCACTTTGGCACAAAATTTATTGTGTAACAGATTGTAATCGGATTACATTTACTGACTTTCAATTCATTTAAGTACATTACTTGGGTTACACATTGTAACAGTTTGGAAAAGGAGGAGGCAGGAACTGAATTAACAATCAGCAAAACTTTAATTAGACAGAACATCAAACTGAAAACACAGCAACTTCAACACACACACACACACACACACACACACTCAGAGCGGCTGCGTGTGTTTCTCTCTCTCATCCTCTGGCATCCCGGCTCTTCCCTTATCTCCTTCCCGCTGATTAGTCAACACAGCGCCGGGCGTGCATCCTCACGGCACAGCCACGCCCTCCTCCGCGTCACACTTCTCCACTGCCTGATCCAGGCAGGGGTGCCATCCGGACTGGCTTAGTCCCCCCATCTCTGGATGGGAAACGCTGCCCTTCCGGCTTTTTCCACCACCCGATGGTCCTCCCCCTCTCCTGAGAATCTGATAGAGATGAGGGGAGAGAGAAAGAGTGAGCAGGAGAGACAGAGAGAGAGAGAGAGAAAGAGTGGAGAGAGAGAAATGAAAACGCTCTTCCTCGGCTCCATCGGGCACACAGCCCACCAGGTCCTCAGCTGCCCCTACGCCCCCTGGCAGACAACAGCCACTCCTCCGTCCCCTGGCGGATGGCAGCGGCTCCTCTGCTCCCTGGCGGACAGCAGCGGTTCCTCCGGGTCCTGGTAGATGGCAGCGGCGACTCCGTCCCCTGGCGGATGTCAATGACTCCTCCTTCTCCTGGTGGACGACAGCGGCGAGTTCTCCTGGACTCTTTTCCCGGGTTTCGGCACCAGTGTAAGCAGGATGCGGGAACCGAATTAACAATCAACAAAACTTTAATTAGACAGAATATCAAACTGAAAACACAGCAACATAAACACACTCTACGTCTCTCTCTCCATCTGGCATCCCCGGCTCTTCCCTTATTTCCCTCCCGCTGATTAGACAACTCAGCGCCAGGTGTGCATCCTCACGGCCTGGCCACACCCTCCTCCTCGTCACACACATATTTCTAAAAAAAAATTTTTTTATGTAGGAAACTTTTGAAACATGAGTTATGTTAGGCCATGTCCACAAAAACACGTTTTAGTTTGAAAACGCATCTTTTTCTTTACGTTTTGTCCTTCTGTCCACACTGAGACGGTATTTATCACTGCGAAAACTGAGCTTTTCGAAAATGCTCTTCCAAGTGGTTAAATTTGAAAGCGCCATCTTCAAGATGTAGTGTGGTCAGGGAAAATGGAGATATCAGAAAACGATGATGTATTTGTTGTCGTGTGACGCAGTCTTGTGATCCATTCAACCTAAAACAATCAAGATGGTGGCCCATTTTGTAGCAGCGTTGTTGTGCCTGCTATTCACTTTGATTGCGTTGTTAAAGATAAATATTACTTTGTACAACCTTCACAATGCATTCCTTCAAATGCGACTGCAGTTTACTCGGAATTGCTGTCCGGCAACGAACACGAGGACAATAGCGTCTCAGCCTGTACATGGAGCGATGATTTTTCGATAGTGTGGACAAGCAGTTTTTGGAGAACGGTTGAAAACAACAGTATGGACAGGATGCCTTTTTTGAATAATTTTTTTTATGTTTTTGGATAAATGTGGACGTAGCCTTAACATATACATCTGTTTGCATTTCTGTAACAGCTGAAGGGCATTAATTCCCTAACAAGTCATTGTAATGGTCATGTAGACATTATTTTGTATTTGTTGTGCAGAAACATTTTCTTTACAAATTTAGACAAGTAATTAGCAATTTGCAGTGAAGTACTTTTTTTGAGTAACTTACCCAAAACTAGTGTTTACTTACTAAAAGGGTTAAATATATAGTTATAGTTTTTGGGATATATGTATCACTGGCACTGTAGTATTAAAATCACAAAAGTCTTTTGCTAGTTTAATGTGGTCTGATTAGCTAAAAGTAGCAGCTCTAATGCACTTAAATGATTCTCCTCATGTTGACTGATGATCATCACTTATAAAGCAGGACACTTCTTTAAGTATCATTGTCTTTGTAATAAAGATCATGACCTTGAGCTGATCAGTACCTCTAACCCCTTCATGTTGTCCAGACTCTATACAGAATGGCGAGCCCGGTGGGAAAAATGGAGAGTCTGTAGGATCCACTGGTTCTGAAGTGGCCATGTTTGCTGGTGTGGCATCTGGTACTGTCATCTTTATCGTCATCATCATTGCTCTTGTAGCACTTCTGCATCGCCGCCATCAGAAACACTCTGCACAATGCTCCGCCCAATTGCCATTAAGCACACTGCCCAAGCGCGGAAGTGCAGCAAGTGGCGGAAGCAACAATAACGGCTCTGAGCCGAGTGACATCATCTTTCCACTTCGGACCTCAGGAAGCATGTACTGCCCACACTACGAGAAGGTTAGTGGTGACTACGGACACCCCGTCTACATTGTCCAAGAAATGCCACCACAAAATCCTGCAAACATTTACTACAAAGTTTGACAGCAAGCACCAAGGATACTAATACATTTCAAATGATGGACATCTGCATTTTGATGGCATTGAGATGGTTGGTTTAGCCCAATAAGTTGGATGCTACATGGGCAGCAGTCTAGTTCAGAAGAACTTCTGGATTCTGGTGCACATAGGAATTTGATCTTCTGTTGATACCTTAACGTGATATGAGAAAGCTGAATGACTTTCAAAGCCTAGAACAATCTCACAAATGAACATGTCATCAAAGTGCTGCAAAATCATACTGAATAAATCTCAAATAAAGGGAAAAACCTGGAGTGGTCATGTGAAGAGAGCTACGCATCTTAGAGTAATCTACCAGACATAATTTCTTGAAGCAGGATCTTATTAATCTGATTATGTTACGAGCATACGGGTCCATTTTTTATTTATTGTTTTTGCTTATTTTCACAAATCTCAACTCCCAGATCTTAGCTGAAAATGGTCTTTGGAATTCCTCAATGTTTTTGAGTCAATCCTAAGAAAGTCTGTTTTTTAAAGACTGTCTGCATCCCAAAGCTGGCCTCATGGATGTATATTACAATTCACAGACTTTTCTAGCCCTTATTCAGTTTCAACAAAGTGTCAATGTGCAAGACTTTGCCCATGTGGTCCTCAAAACACATGTGGTTCTTTCAAATTTGCTTATGACTTTTTAAACATTTATTCAAAGAACAAACAAACAAAACTGAAAATCAACATGCAGAAAGCCTCTTTGTTGACTTGTTAGTGTAAATACAATATCCAGGCATTTAAATTATGCTTTAAGTTATGCTTTATATGAATCTGAACACTTGTTTGCCCATTTTCCTACAACATGTTTGATCATCATTGTTTAAACATGATAAAAATGCAAGGAAAGTACTTCCCCAAACCAGAAGCCACATGTTGCTGTTACACATGGATATATCACAAGTACACATGATCAACATGTTTGTTTAAAAAAAAAAGTGCAGTTGTTAGACTTGTTTCTTAATTCTAGCCAATAGTGTGTTGAGGAATATTCACATTCCAGTCGACTGGCAATGTTGAATAAGTTGATTCAACGTAGTCACTTGTGCTGCTCTCTTAAGATTTTTGTTTTTGTATGAATGAATGAATGGATGGATGGATGGATGAGAAGTACACAAAGTTGTTTTCTATTGTTTAAATAAACTAAGTGGCCTCTTAGTCAAAACTCATGTCTATCTGGACTCAATTTGCACCATATCAAAAAGCCATTGTCCAAGAATCATTCACAAACAGGATTGTGGCAAAGTGAAACATACTCTCAGAAAGTCAGAAAGGTACAACTTCATAAACTTCCATTTCAGGATGTGTTGGAGAGAATAATTGAATAATACATGAGACCGACTAAATTATTTATCAACCATCTTTGGAGCACTGAAAATGTCAAACTGTGCAATTGTTAGCTTAAAGAGCTATTTCTACCTGATCTGACCCTTAAAAATTACTTTTGTGGGCACAAAAATCTAATGTTGCCACGATGATTTGTCACATTAAAGATGAAGTGTGTAATTTTTAATCTAGTCTCAAAGATTCACGTTACATTACCTACATATTTGCAAATTTATTTTTTATGTGGCGCTCTCTGCATTTCACTGAAGTTTCCTGGTGAGTTGAACGCTTGAGGCGCTACAACAATAATTACTTTTATTCCCTTTTACACAAATAACAACCTCAGACAATGCTATCATACAGCATCTAAACACTTTTATTATAGCGCAAGACTTGTTAGATATGTTTGAATCATAATCGACTACATTTACAAGGTTTTTTGAGTGCAAATTTCATGTTAGCTCAACTGATTAAGCGTTGCACTTGTGAAGCAAAGTCCTGAAGAGCATGCAAGTGGACTCGCGAACCAAAAGTCCTACAAAGCAATTGTGGTTTTTAGGTCACATTTATATTTAGGACTCTATCGTTTAGGATTAGGTTTAAGGTTAAGGTAGGGAGGTAGGTTTTGTTGGTTTAAAACTAGGGCTGTTGATGTAACCTGTTAATTCAGTGTGATTAATTATATAAATAAATATTGCATTCAAAAAATTAACATAATTTATAATGTCCCCGGACCGTATTAAGGAAAAACCTACCATGCGAGCAATTCAAGCTTGATGTACCAATTGTTTTCTCCAGGGGCCAGTAAGTGAAACTTCAGTTCTATATGCAACCTGCAGCTTATACAGAGAACAAACCACACATATTGACAGCAGACAGCACAAGATGAGGACATGTTTTTCTTTCAAACACAGCTTGATGGAGCGCATATCCAAATGCAGGGATCTCAAGATCTGATTTTCTACGTTTCAAACTATGTTTATCTTGACCCAGCAACCTAAAAATGGTATGTTTATGGCACAATGCAACCAAAGTGAGACCCTCCAAAAGTGTCCGTCTGATGCATGAGACCATTTATGCGTCATTAGAAAAGCCCTAAATTACAAACTGACTGACAAATTCATTTGCAAAATGCATTGCTGTAAACTGTGGGGCATTAACGTATAAAAACCTGATCTGTTTAATTTGCTTTTAGCGCCACACAGAGGACATTTCACCTGGGAACAATGTTATATCATTTTGCTAAATGTCACCACAGTTATATCATTTTCATTAAATCTGGCTAGTAATTTTTGTGCCATTAGCGTCACCAAACAAAGTTGTAAAAGTTATTTCAAATAATGGTTTCCCAAAGTCTCCCTCCATCTTAAAATTGGTAAAAAAAAAACTAAAACAATGTTGCTACGTTGGTCTTGTCAGGATGATCAAACAAACAGAGCAATGTTTTGATATTGCTACAGTGTTTACACTTTCAGGAAAGTCAACCTGGCTTACTTTGAGTTTTTTCTGCATATTAAGCTGGAATAGGAGAAAGTATTTTAAAGTTAAACAAATTTTACACATACTTTTGACTGAATAAAACAAGGTAATTTAGATGTGACCACATAAAGAGCATATTCTAGATTATCTGACAAAACATTTTTACTGTGAGCAATCATAGAGGATGAAGCAAGATTGTCTGCTCAGCGGGTTCTTCCCTGTCAGCCACATAGGAAGTAAATACCACTTGGCTTAGTTTCCAGTGACGCATTGGGTCACCGAGACACTCAGACCTCTCCCACGGTGAGGAGTATAATGAGATACATTTCAAAAGACCCACTCATACCTCATGACCTTAAACACACTTACTGTCTCACACAAGCCTAACTACACACCCATGCCCTCACACTGTGTTTACTCTTTTACTTACAGACTCAGATATGGACCTCTAACCTTCCATAGACCACCATCTGTAGTCGTTACTCTCCCCTCTTACGTTACAAACAATATTCCACCCTGAATACTAAGCAGGGATAAAGGAGAACAGGAAACTGTGTGATTTTGTTATGGAGGGACAGAACAATGGGGTGCTAAATCTACATGTCAAGCCAGCTGCCTATCACAGAGAGCCAACAGAAACATTTCTGTCATTATGGGTATGATTGCCAATTTATAAAAACTGCATCCTGGAATTTATGCATTTCTGTCACTTTTTTGGAAAAGTTCATTGGACATGATAATTCCTCACAATAATTGAAATCCAAACTTTAGTTTTGGGTGGAGACGCTCAAATATATTTTTTATGTTCTGGAGGTCTGGATTTTAATCAGAAAGTCACTGTTTGTTTCTTTAATAATGTTTGTAGTAATGATATAGATTTATATGCCTAGATATCAGCCAGGCAAATTTATTGCCTGATATTTTGAGAATGTGTTTAATTGCAAAATGAAAGTGATGAACTACATTACCCATGAACTTAAATGGAAAGATCCACCAATCAGAGAATTACAGCAATTAAATTGTGGCAAAAGTGCTCTGCAGCAACCACCCACTTCAATGACGCAAAACTACTTATATGCTTGTGGCAGGGCGGAGGGCGGGACCGGGTTGTGATTATACACACCGGGTCCCTTATCAGGCTAATTAAGCCTCCGAGAGGGATAAAGGCCAATGGCAGATGGAGGTGCGAGGAGAGAGAGATCCCTGAAGCCTTACTTTGTTTATGTGTCTTATTTTGAGTTATTGACGTTGTCTGTATGCGAATAAAAAGTACAACTGACCTCAATCCTGCTTCGCTGTCTCCTGACTCCTCCATTGCCCGAACGAAGGGTGTTACAATGCTTTAAATATATTTAGTTTATATACTATTTATAACTATTTAAATATAAATATAAATAGTTTCTATACTTAAAATCAACAACTTTAATTAAACAGTTTTATATTTTTTGTTTACATCATTTGCTTCATGGGATTGTAGTTAATTTCCACATTGAAAACATTACATGCACAGAATTGTACTTTTTTCATTTAGTAAATGTCTCAAATACTTTTTTGCTTCAGATGAAAGTTTGTAACGTTGTGATTTACCTCAGAGCTGGTTGGTTTGTTTCATGGCTTAGAACTCTTTTAAGAAGGATTTTATTAAATCCCTACAAATGTAATCCCTTAAATGAATGGGAAAAATACTACCAGAACCAAGATGGCAGAAAAAGTGGGCAGGCACTGTTGAACTTTATAGAAATGTTTGTTTCCTCGTGTCAAATACAAAATTGACTGACAGCATTATTAATGGATTAAAACGTTTTCTGCTCATTTCAGATCATTTATTGTAAATATGGTGTAAAATGAGTGTCCATCGCTGAAATGTGTAATTTCGGCGGCACTAACGCCACGAAACGGAATTGCAAAAATGATGTTTGTTTTCAAACAGAGCTACAGTGGCTTACTTAAAGTTCTCTTTTCATATACATCTGGGATAGCAGAAAGTATTTTAACAATGAAAAAAACAAAAAACCTTTATATTGTACTGTGTTCCTTTTAAAAGCCATATCTGTTTAGCAGTAATTTGTAGTAATGTTTTATGACTGTAGTCTAAATAACCCAAGAGGAAGTTTGAGTAGTTCCAATATTCTGTATACATTTTAATTACCGAGAAGCCACATGCTCCTACATCAAAGTATGAAACACTTGTAAAGAGTTTTTGTTCCGCACTACTTACAATGGCATTGAAATGCTTCACTCGGAACACACAATGCTTCGTTAAATCAGAACGAACACTTGAAGTCACTTATCTGCAAGAGAGAATACATCTGGACTAAAAATGACAAAAGAACCTTCCAGCCTGCTGCTTCATCTTATTTAATGCTTGTTAAAAATCAGGAGCAAATACTCGTAGACCACAATGGCTTAAGCTATATTAAATATATTTTGTAGAAGTGGGTGATTGTGTGCCTTTTGTGTAATATCTGTGACTCAGAATTCACAGGAAATGGAAAACTTTTTGGGAAAATCAAGATATCTTCATGTGGCAGGCACATTTCCTCCCCACCAAAGTCTGTAGGCTGTGAAATAAAGAACCAGTGAGGAAAAATAGGGGTGGTGTTTGGGGGGGGTAGGTAGTAGTGGGGGAAGGGAGACACATCTGTCATGCAGGGTGGGGAAAGAAAAGAGAGGAAGAGACTGTGGTATGTTTTTACTCTGAGGGAGAGCCATAGATCATCTTAGACCTGTCACCAATGGTCTGTTTGCATACACTACTGTTCACAGGTTTGAATTCCTTACACTACAGGAGGTCACTCAACCTGTGTTAGTTCAACGAAAAATGAAAATTTTATCATTATTTACTCAACCTAACATCTTTCCAAACCCATATGATGTTTATATTTCCATTGCAGCTCTCTAAATAGTCAGTTTGGTGTCTTTGACATTTGATCATGAGACATATGTGCAGCCTGTGGCATAGACAGCATATTTGACTTGAGAGCTATGGCAGAGGGGAAGATTTTCAGTGAATTACATCTAACATTTTACATAATTATACACCACTGACTTAAGAAGACTTGGAATATAGCAAACAAGTCATATAGACTATGTTTTTAATGCTGTTTTTCAGCCTGATCTCCACAAAATTGCTTGACTGTGACGTTTTTTGATATTAGATGATATAACATGTTTCATTCCACGCATCACAGCAGTTCTTAGGTGAAATGTTCACTGTTTGTCGCTAGTAAAATCACCCAAACAATTCTCCCAAACAGATGATGTTTTTAAGGTTAATGCTCTATTGAGTTTTAAATCAACAAAACGTACTTCTCTACCCTAAACCTTTAACCAAAACCTAACTGATAATGTCATGACAAGCAAATGTGAGAAGAAAAACGCAATTGCTGAAGCAACAATCATTTTGTTGTGCTTCTGTGACACTTTCAACTCACATGTCGATCATGCTATTTAGGACTCGTATCCTGATTCTTTGCAATGCAAGTGCAATGCTCTATCAGTTGAGCTACCGCACAAATTTATCACACTTGAACAAGCTCGTAAATGTAGACGGTTATTTAATACAAACATTAATATGTATCCCTTTACATTCATGCACTATAGTAAAAGTGTGTTGATTTTAAAAAGATAGTATTGTGTGAGGAACAGGGTGAAAAGTGTTTATGAACTGATATAATTATATATTAAATGGAATTTAACTTCTGGTTTGGGTGAAAACTAATAAAAGTCTTTATTGTCATAGTGCCTCTAGTGTTCATTTCACCAGGAACCTGCTGCGGTAATTACAACTAGCCATGTAAAGGTATAGTAACATGATTCTATGACACCAGGTTACTTTTTTGAAAAAATCTCCTTTTAAGTAAAAAATCAAATAAAAAATAAAATATATATATATTTTTTTAATAACAGCATATGGATTCAGAATGACAATAGGGTGAGTAAATAATGACAGAATTTAAATTCTGGGGTGAATAAAATTTTTTTTCTTTAACTAAATTAAAAAAAAAATGTAAATGAAAGTTTGCTGATAATTTACTCAGGCCATCCAAGATATATATGACTCTTTCTTAATCAGAACAGGATTTAAGATTTTTTGGAAAGTATACCAGGTTTTTAGCATCATCCAATCCAAGTGAATGGACACCAATTTTTGATGGTCCAAAAGGCACACTTAGTCAGCATCAAAGTAATCCACATGACTTCCGACCGATCAAGTAATGTCTTCTGAAGTGAATCGATACGTTTGTGTAAAACTAATCTCTAATTAAAAATTTATTAATTTAAAAAAATCACTTCCTGTAAACACTGAATGCCTCGCGTTGCTGTCGTGTGACGTTATCATGTTGGCTTGTTCATGCGAGAATTTAGAAGTTCCGCTCTATTTACCACAGAGGAACGTACTTCACAGCTACAGAGAGCTGGTGGATCGATTAACTTCAGGAGACATTACTTAATGGACTGGAGTCGTGTGGATTACTTTGATGTTGATAAAATATGCTTTTTGGACCGTCAAAAATGTATGTCCATTCACTTGCATTGGATGACGCTAAAAACCTGGGAAACTTTCCTAAAAATCTTAAATCCTGTTCTGATGAAGAAAGAAGGTCATATACATCTTGGATGGACTGAGGGTGAGTAAATTATCAGCAAATGTAAATTTATGGGTGAACTATTCCTTTAAGGCCTCAATACACCGACTTGCCAGTGTGGTTATAACATAAGTTCTAACATATATCATAAGTGTTTTTTTGCATTGAATTGATTTACAGAAATGGCTTGGTACAACAAAAATGTGGAATAAAATGAAATAAAAATTAATATCAAAAGATATTGTTTATCCACAGATGAAATATGCAATCTTGTTAATAGTCATCCCACTCTTGTGATTTTGTACCATTGCATTTTTAACTCGAAATAGTTTGTATTGAGTCAGTCCTCAAGGAAGCCATTTAGCTGTTCTTATTCAAAAGGAATTTAAAAATGACATGTCACGGCAGTGTTTTTGATATATAAGGTGCCACGTAAGATGCAATTTTCCAAAATTACATGGGAAGAAATAAGCTGCAAATGAATGAAGAAATAAATTACACAAAAGAAGAAGGAAACAAACCAAAACAATGACAATGACAAACTGCCTGCGGATGAAACCTTCAAAGTTACCCTCCAGATTTCGGCATGTCTCTCAACGCCATATATCACCTTCCTCACGTTCAAGTGACAGGGAAAGTGGAGGAAAGATTAAGGGCTTGCGTACCGAGGAATGTTAAGTGTGGTTGAAGCATGTGTGCTGAGCATAGACTGGTGCACGTTCAAGGCCAAATGGTTTGGAAACAATTAAAGTAATGGAGAAGGAAAAGGCGGAACGTCTCCCCTCCCCACCATCCTCACCCAAGCAAATGACTAACAGTCCCACAGTGGCCCAGTGTCACCTTAGACTATTGCTCCTTTATCTCATTTCTCACTAACTATCAAGTACCCTGTCACTGCAAGCACGGCTCGGTGCATCAAGCAGTCTGTAGAGTTAATAAAGTGTGTGAAAACATTTAAAACACTTTCATTTTCTATAGAGAAGGACCCCAGCTACACATAACGCACAGGGCATAGGGGTTAAAAGCACAATTAAATCTTGCTGCTATGCTGGACTCTCACTCCAATGGATTCAAGGTCAAATAATAGTTAGTTCTTTAAAGAATCTTGTGGGTTCTAAAAAGTTAGTCTGTAATACAGTATGCCACTGTAACTATCGTTATTATCAAAAATTCAAACTCTGTCATTATTTACTCATCCTAAAAGTTGCTTTAAACCAGTATGACTTTCTTTCTATCGTGGAACACAAAAGGTGATTATTTGCCATATAATGCTGGTAAATAGTGACTGAAAAAACCCTCACTATAACATCACAGTAAAAGTAACAGATATGCCTCACACACTATATAAAAGTCTTCTACAGCCATACAATCACTCTATTATATAGCAAATATATAGCAGTTAAACCCTGTGAAAACTTTTTAAAAATGCACCTTTTACGTTCCACAGGAGAAAGTATGCCGTAGGGTTTGGATCGACATTAGGATAAGTAAAACATCATTGGGTGAACTATTCCTTTAAACTTGCAAATGCTTCTTTGTTCCAACACCCACATTCAGCCCAAAGGAACGCACATTGACAGCCAGATGTGCTGTTGTCTGTCGTTTACTTGGCACTGGAAAGCCTTTGGTCCCAGGGTGTGGAGTTTCCCTTCTGCTAATTTATGATGTGACATTTCGGTCTGAAGACCTTTTTTTACATTTTAAGTATCTGCCGCTCTCATCCTTGGTGTCGGTAATTTCGTCTTTGTGAAGTAGAATGTGCAACGTGACTCAGTGAAAGCCATTTAAAAGAGATGAAGACCTAATTCTAAAGAAACAATTAGTAGAGTTCAACCCCTCGTAGCTGAACCTTGACCTGTTAACCCGCTTGAGTCTTTCATAACACAGGGATTAGAAAGCCATCTGATTGTATTTTCAGATAATTATGGAGATTGATTGGCGGTGTGGATGAATGTCTAATCAGATCGCCACAGAAATATCTATCTATCTATCTATCTATCTATCTATCTATCTATCTATCTATCTATCTATCTATCTATCTATCTATCTATCTATCTATCTATCTATCTATCTATCTATCTATCTATCATTCTGTGTATGTTTTCTATCTATCTATGCAAGCGGCACTATTATTATTGCTCATATTGTATCAAATCAAAATGTTTGTGCTACAGACATGAATGATACACCAATTTAGGTGGCTTAATGAGGAGAGTTATGGTATTACTTTTCTGAACAACCTGACTTTTGCCTTGTGGACAATAGAAGATGTAAAAAACGAAATAATCAGACCATTTTAAAAAATATGGTTTCATATAACAAGCTAAAGCAGAATGAAGACCAAATCTTGATGGAGAGACTAGATTTGTAGAGAAGTGTGAAATGTTTGCATGGAAACAGGTTCGAGCCAAACATGCTGTGAGAGTACTATGGCACACAGCAAACAGTCCCGGCTGCCACCCTCATTTCTACCCTCTTGGCCAACTGGTTTATCTGCTGTCACTTGCTTTGTAAATCGCTATTGGTAGTAGATTTCACACCCCAATAGAAGCAGCTCTACAGTAATTGGTGGTGTGTGTGGTCAACAAAAGAAGCTGACACCTTTGAACATCTGTTCTTACAACACAGCAAAACTTTTGTTTGCTAATTTTTAATTGAATTAGAGAGACTGCTAACGTTACCCCATACATTTGGATGATAAAAGCCTGAATGTGGAGTTAAGAGTGGCTGTATAATCCACCATGCCAACATCTGTTGCAAATGATCACTGTACATTTTTCCACTCAGTATTTTACCAGTTTCTACTCAGAGAAGGGCAAGTTGATGTTTCTTTGTTGTGACAGGTAAAGGGGAAAGAATGGAGAGGTTTGCTAGTGTAGACTTAAGCATAGAGCTCACTTCCTCTTATATAGGTCATTGCCAAGCAAAGACATTATTGTCTCGGTTTTATGTGCCTTTTAAATCTATAGGGTTAAATGTCATCTCAAATATTGTATGACCACAAAAAATGTCACACTATAAATATAGAATAGTCAAAACGATTAGTAAAATGAAACTTCATTTTTGGCTTATATAGATCACTGTTAAAACCTGAGGTCTCTTCAACAAAAACAATTTAAAGGAATGTTCTGGATTTAATACAAGTAAAGCTCAATCAACAGCATTTTAGACTCAGGCCTCATTTATTAAAAAAAAGACAATAAAATAAAAAGTTGTGGTTTCTGTATGGCACTTACAATGGAAGTGAACAGAGCAAGTCCATGAATGTTAAAATACAAATTGTTTTAAAAGTATACCCACAGGACATGTATAAAACATGATTTTATTGTGATAAAATTGCTTACTATACTTATCTGTGTACAGTTATATACAATATTGCAACTATACAATTTTGTAGATTTTATTCTGTAATATATACATGCAGTATATATATATATATATATATATATATATATATATATATATATATATATATATATATGTATATATATATAGATAGATAGATATTTATGTTGCTTTTTGTGCTGTATTTAAGTGGTTGACTCTGAAATGTAAGCGCAGCATAGTTTTAGCGGGAAGACTAGCAGCTGTACATCATCGTAAGATTAGCAAGGTAACTCCTAGCCAATCACATGTAAGCCATTGCTTTATAAGTCTGCTCACAATATCACATTGCTGTTTCAGTATGATAACAGGCAACCTCCACCACCCCACCACCACCAGTTGAGTCCCGTCATGCACGGGGGTAGGCTCCTCTCCCCTACCTCCTATCTCCGGCAGGATATGACGGTTCCAAGTACAACTTCTTCGGACCACCAGATGGGGCTTACGCCAAAGAGAGACATTGCATTTCTGTTTTATTTTCATCAAATGAATGTCATCTTAAATTTCACTCTTGTCTGTGAGTCTTCCTGATAGAACAGTAGTTATAATGAACGGAATATAACTATGTTTGTTAAAGCTATAGAATGTAATTTCTGCTCAACTAGCAACACCAAACAAAATTGCAAAAAATAACATTGTTTTCAAACAGATTTGTCAAATACTACCCCCAACAGCCATTGATCGAACAAACAGATACTCCCGTCCCAAAACTCATGTGATTAGTTGAGCCAATGTTGCTGTGTCGGGCTGGTCAGGATGCTCTGACAACAAATCAATGTTTTTATAGAGCCACAGAGACACAGTGTTTACAATGTTTGAGAAAACTGACCACAATTTGCTTTCTTATAGTTGTGTCTTCGTATTAAGCTAGAAGATAAATTATTTTGACATATCAAAAAACTAACACCATTTACCTTTAAGGGTCAAAAAAGCATAGTAATTGATAAAAAATAAAAAAAACCCATCTTTTTTGGGACATTTTTAACATACATTATAGGCTATTGTGCCAGCATTTCTGTCTTATTTTTTCAGAACATTTATTTTTTTCACTTACAAAATGTGTGAATGGCAGCTGGAAAAAGCATTCCAAAAGGAACTGGAAATGAAAAGCAGTAATGAGTGTGAATTTTCTTATATTGTTCTCTTGCTAAAAGCCATCACTGATCGTCAATGAAGCATTTTGTAACAAAAGTGGCCCCTCGGATGAAATCTGGATCACGATTGCATTCTTTCTCAAATCGGATCATGGATTCACGGCTACGAAGTTAACAAGCATTCTGGGACTTTTTGATTCTAATAGCTTTCTACTGCTCAAGAATGGATCCCGTCTTCACCATCTGTTTGACATTGACTCTAAACAGGCTTAAATGGCTTCCACCATGCCTCATGAATTGCCTCATCTCAAATGTCTTAGATTTCTGATTGAATACACAATATAACCTCTCACTCTCCATTGTGAGCAATTCAATGGTGAGAAGAACATTCAATCACGTCCCATTCAATCTTGCGGAACTCGTGCTGGAAATTGACAAAGATCCATGTAACATGCAAGGATGTTTCTGCAGATTCGACAGAATCGAGAAACACAACACACTTCAGCAGTAAACTCCCCATCCTCCCTTTTCCTCGAGTATATGTGAGATTTGACACAAAAGTGACACTTCAGTGAGCTTGAGGCCATATGGGTGCCCTGTTGTAACAAACATGCAATTAATCCTGAATTAGTCCACCCAATCTGCCACACGCTACACTCTGCAGTCTCTGCGGGCACACTGGGAAGTGGACTGGAGAAGAGAGGAGAGTGTGTCAATGCTACGGTGCATGCACGACTTCCAGGAAACATCAGAGCATCCATTGCACATTTGCTTGACATCAGACTGATCATTCGAGCTCCTGTCATCTCTAGAGAGTCCACACGGCAAGACACGATGATGAATAATTTAAACAAATGACAAAATCCATATAGAGTTGATAAGGGTGTTGTGCACAGAGGGATTGCAAGGTTTCAACAGAATATGCTGGAGTTGGATTTGGAAGGATTTAGCTTGTCTGGATTACAATTTTAATATTTAGCTTATAGTTTATAGTTATGATAAAAAAAAGAATTAAAGCAGATTTGGCATTCAAAAGGAGACTAATTCCATTGTAGGTTTTCAAAACTGGTACATTTTATGAGTATAGATGACTCTTGTGACTCTTGAAATTATACTCTATAACTGAAACATAACATAGAAAATACATTTCTGGATGTAGCAGATTGTGGTTACATTTTGGTTTATACATTTGGTTAATTTATCTTAATTGTCTGGAATCAAAAATAAGTACCTAATCTAATAATTACGTTAAATTAGCTTATTTTGGCCACACTACTATAGATTCACATGCTTTTAAAATCAGTCATAAGTAGACAGTAAATCAGTATATGTGGACAAATTGTGCTGTCATGCAAGTGAACTATATTGCTATAGATAGTACACATTCAAAGTTTTAAAGTGAAAGTGAGGCTAAGTGAAGTGTTAAATTAAAACAAGTAATAAAATATTTTAGCCTTTAAATAAGACTAAAATTTTCTTTTTTTATTTTATTAAATAGCCCTTTTATTTTGGTCTCCTACTATTTTAAAATGTTATAGATCAACTAAATGCTATTGGTCATCATAGTTTTCCTTTTCTTTTGCGATTTTTCACCACTTTGGCCCTTCTAATCCTTTCAATTCACAGTATTTTTCCAGCGTAGCCACAACCAACATATTTGCTTTGTTTCACCTCTAGAGCTTCTGTGTTTGTTTTGAAAAAGAGACCACTGTTTTTTCAAAGAACCCCATGAATCACAAAAGGCAGCAGCTAAGCCAAATATACTGAGCTGTACTGTAATATTTTTGTTTTAAAGGGATAGGCATGCTTTAAGGGATAGTTCACGGAAAAATTAAAATTTCGGTGATCATTTTCTCACCCCAATGTGATTCCAGCCCTGTATGAGTTCTTCCATGGAATACACAAAAAAATGACATGTTATCATTGACAGAATGTTTGCCTGAGACTCCATTAGCCGCTTTTCCACTCTCGGGCCAATGCGAGCCAGGGCCAATAGCCTCGGACCTCAAACTGCAAGACGATGGAGGCACGATGAAGCCCTGGAAGTGACAGTGGGAACGCAACTTGCCCTGGCACGCACTAACACGCCCTCATGGCCCAACAGTGGAAATGTGGCTATTGACTTTCAATGTATAGAAAAAAAGCTATAATAAAGGGAATAGTGAAAATATAATTTTCCAAGTTTCCGTTTTGGGTGAACTATCCCTTTAAGTTATCAAGATGAAGATGGTGATACTTTATATATGTGTTCATTTTGTGAGACTATTAGTTCTATAAATATTTCCAAAATTACAACTTGTGGGGTCATTTCTACCACACAAAACAATTTTGCCCTAAATAACGTTTTTCGAAAATTTGTATACTGGTAAAAAAATCGACAACATTTTCAGTTAAAAACATGATTGAGATTCAATAATAGACAAGTGATGTTTGAAGAAAACAGAAATCAAGGTAAATATCACTTTTGAGTAGAATTTTATTATTGGGCACATTTTCCAATCAAGCTTTATTTTTGCAGAATTATGCAAAAGTATAAAGTAGGGCTGTCGATTTAAAGCGTTCTTTCAGTGCGATTAATTTTATTACAAATAACACGTTAAAAAAGTAACGCAATTCATCGCAATACCCCCGGACCGTATAAGGAAGATTCCTGAGAAATGCAAGCTTGTAGTACCACCTGTTTACTCCAGAGGGCAGTAAGTGAAATTTCAGCTGTGCTGCAACGCGCAGTTTATACAGTGAAGAACATAACCATCCAGCAGACAGAACAACACAGACATTTGTTATGTTCTTGTATTCAAAACACTTAATGGAGCGCATATTCAAACTAAGGGATCTCAAGATGTGTTCTAAGTATTAAACTATATTTAACTTGACACAGTGACTTAAACATTTTATTTTTATGATGCAACGCACCCGAGACGCTACACAAGCATATCTGATGCAGGTGTAAATTGACGGTCCTTAAACAAGCCCTCATAATAAATCTCGAACTGATTGACAAATTCACTAGCGAAATGGATTGCTGTGAACCGTATGCCAATGATTGACTTATGATCAATAATATGGTAGAAAACAATACTGTATTATAAAGCCGCTTTTGTATTGTCTTATCAATTATTAACTCTTCTGCCACAAAAATGTAATACATTTTAATATAAATATATTATATAAAATTATAATATATTTTATTTATATACACTCACCTAAAGGATTATTAGAACACCATACTAATACTGTGTTTGACCCCCTTTCGCCTTCAGAACTGCCTTAATTCTACGTGGCACTGATTCAACAAGGTGCTGAAAGCATTCTTTAGAAATGTTGGCCCATATTGATAGGATAGCATCTTGCAGTTGATGGAGATTTGTGGGATGCACATCCAGGGCACGAAGCTCCCGTTCCACCACATCCCAAAGATGCTCTATTGGGTTGAGATCTGGTGACTGTGGGGGCCATTTTAGTACAGTGAACTCATTGTCATGTTCAAGAAACCAATTTGAAATGATTCGAGCTTTGTGACATGGTGCATTATCCTGCTGGAAGTAGCCATCAGAGGATGGGTACATGGTGGCCATAAAGGGATGGACATGGTCAGAAACAATGCTCAGGTAGGCCGTGGCATTTAAACGATGCCCAATTGGCACTAAGGGGCCTAAAGTGTGCCAAGAAAAATCCCCACACTATTACACCACCACCACCAGCCTGCACAGTGGTAACAAGGCATGATGGATCCATGTTCTCATTCTGTTTACGCCAAATTCTGACTCTACCATCTGAATGTCTCAACAGAAATCAAGACTCATCAGACCAGGCAACATTTTTCCAGTCTTCAACTGTCCAATTTTGGTGAGCTCTTGCAAATTGTAGCCTCTTTTTCCTATTTGTAGTGGAGATGAGTGGTACCCGGTGGGGTCTTCTGCTGTTGTAGCCCATCCGCCTCAAGGTTGTGCGTGTTGTGGCTTCACAAATGCTTTGCTGCATACCTCGGTTGTAACGAGTGGTTATTTCAGGCAAAGTTGCTCTTCTATCAGCTTGAATCAATCGGCCCATTCTCCTCTGACCTCTAGCATCAACAAGGCATTTTCACCCACAGGACTGCCGCATACTGGATGTTTTTCCCTTTTCACACCATTCTTTGTAAACCCTAGAAATGGTTGTGCGTGAAAATCCCAGTAACTGAGCAGATTGTGAAATACTCAGACCGCCCGCCTGGCACCAACAACCATGCCATGCTCAAAATTGCTTAAATCACCTTTCTTTCCCATTCTGACATTCAGTTTGGAGTTCAGGAGATTGTCTTGACCAGGACCACACCCCTAAATGCATTGAAGCAACTGCCATGTGATTGGTTGATTAGATAATTGCATTAATGTGAAATTGAACATATATATATATATATATAATTTTGTAATATTTAAAGATAACCATGTATAATGATTACATCATTATATATTGAATTATTTTTATATGAGGGGCTTTCTCAGCAAATATTTGTATATGCGATTAATCGCGATTAATTAATCGGACACCATGTAATTAATTCGATTAAAAATTGTAATCGATTGAAAGCACTAGTATAAACATAAAAGTGAAAACAATATGTAATTGTGTGTATTTAGGATACATACAATTTTAACTGTGAAATTAGCCTTAGTAAAATAAGAGTTGGACATTTTGTTTAAAAAAAAAACATTAAAAATGTAATTTCCATCACAGAAATCTATTTAACACAATACAGAATTAAAGATGTGATGGAAATGACACTTTGGTGGGAATTTCCATGTCTTTCATAAAACAAAATGACAAAATTAACATAAATCTCCTGCGATGCATTATGTAGACTGTTGGACATTGTTAGTAAACAAACTTTTAATATAAAAAAAAAAAATTCACTGGATTTTACTTCTCAAATTCACAGGGCTAAAAGTGCCCGAAGCCATAGAAACACAGCTATATGGAAACACTCTAGTAGCTTGCGATGACTCTAGATGACCCAATCTTCACAATTGTAAAGATGCATGGTGACACTATGGTTCCCTACGGTAAGGTTTTTGCTCAGTGATGAAGATAAACGTTGTGGACCTGACAGTCCTGATGTTTTTGCAGAGGAGGTCAAAAGTGGAGACTTACACAGAAATGCTTTGTTGCTATCTCCAGTGGCACATCTTAGTGTCAGGAAGGCTTCCAGTAACAGGACAACTGGACCCTTCCACAAATGGGCCATTCGGATCTGCAAAGTATGTTGTTTTTCCTCACAGGGTGTGCTCCACATAGCCTTTGTCTTCTCAGACTTACCTTCAAGAGAGCAGGGCAGAGGTCGATTGCAGGCAGGGTGTGTCCACACAACAGTGGACTTGCATGGACACATTTCTGGGGCCTCTGCAGCCACAGGATGCTCTGTTAGGTTAGACTTGGGCTGCAAAGCTCTAATTTAAAGGCTTTGTCAGAAGCCTGAAAAGCGCTGCATTCTTAGCCAATATAAGTTTGAATGACATCTTGTTTACTGATATGTTTCCATCTGGTTGATTTGTGAAGGAAAAATAGATCCATACTTCACTGCCTATGATGCCCCATAATCCGGTCTGTGCGGTTTGCTATATTTTAAATAGCCATCTCTATCCATGACTGCCTCTTCCCTCTGGTACACGCCTTCCAAACCCTAGTGTGTAGGCTCTCATATGGAGTATACTTTGACAGGCTCACGGTCAACTGTACGAAGACACAGCATTCGTGTCTAAATGTTAGATTACATTTTTACTCCACTGAGAGTTAGATATAGAGTTGGGGTTAGGACATATGGTTAATCAAATGTGCATTGCTGTTAACTGTATTACATAATTTACAACTAAATCAACTTGCTTTTGGCGCCACTCTGTGGACAACTCAAGCAAAAACATGATTTTGCATATGCCCATAAGTTCAACAACACTACCAGCTTTGGCAACTGGAGGCAGTGGTTTGAATTTTGGCAAGCACATACTGATTTTAGCTGATGAAACTACAATATGTACTGTGGCTGCATTTACAAAGTGATCAGTCTGTGAGCATATGGATGGATTCAAATCTAAGAGATGTGGATTCAAAGTTACACAATTCCACCATTGCTTGCCAGAGGCAGAGAGCTAAAAGACACTAGTAAACAAACATGCAACTTGCAAGATGCTACTTCCCATTGTGTATCAGATGTCTGTAAACACACACTGACAGCTTTGAGATTAAAAAGTTTAGTTATTTGTGTGAGAGAGCGGGAGATTAGAGGGAAAGGAAGAGAGAGAGAGAGAGAGAGAGAGAGAGAGGGGGGAAAGGAGAAAGGAGAAAGAAATAGAGAGAGCCTGGCAAAAATTCTGTATGAAAAACTAAATTTCCTGTGGGTTTTCCAGTGTGGGGGAAGGGAAAAGTGTTGTACCAAGGCTAACGTCATGCCATGGCAGTGGCACTCTTTACTATAACTCTGTGGTTTATGTGTGTATAAAAGGGACAGTTTACTCAACATAGTCTCATGAGAATTTGTCACAATACTATGTGGTGGTGACTTAATTTGTACAAAAACATACGGCTAATAACATACACTTCACGACACACATTCAGAACCTGAAAATTTTGCTTTCTACCATATTAAACATCAGATGTTTTAACATTAATATCATGCAAATACAACAGTGGTATCTTGGCAGTGCTGGGGCTTGAACCCCCAACCTTTCAGTCAGTAACCCAGAGCCTTAACTACTAAGCCACCCCTGTGTTTTCACATTGACTGATTTTGACTGACTAAATAAAAATTAACATAAACAAAATTAGCTGTCGGCTTAAATGTAGATGGAGCTTTAGGTCACACCTACCAATGAAATGGACCAATGGCAGTAAGAAGGTGTTTAGAAGCCGGTAAGAATTTGACCTAAAGTTTCACCCCAGGGAGCTGTTACAAATCACTAAAACGAATGCAAAAACACCTTTTGGGCAGATTTTGTTCTAAATGACATCACACTCAATCATTCTTTGATTTTGTAGGAAGTATTTTGGTGGCTTAATCACATCGGGAACTAGAAGAACACAAGGCAAGAGTCTTTAATTGGTGGGTGTATAACTTTTACTATTTCGTACAAATGAACTTATACGGATTAGAACGATTTCACAAACTCATACTTTTGTGACGGATTCTCGTGAGATTGGGCTGGTGTACTGAATATTTTGTATGTTGTAACTCCTCAACATTTCTTTAAAGTTTTTCATAATTATTAGTAGGGATGCACCGATACAAAATGTGTGTGCCGATAACTGGTTATACTGCGATTATTTCGAGCAACAACTGCTAATACTGATACTCATAGTTTAGTGGTTCTGCATTTATATGGTACCTTGTTTCAAATCACTAATAACTGATTACACAACATGGAAAGAATGATAAACTTAACTTTATTCTCTATGCCTCTATATGACTTCCAGGTTTCAGAGTAAATGGTCACAGTTGAAAACAAAACACTGAATCAAAACTCACTTTATTATAACATTCTTAACTCACAAACTGAATTCTCAGTAGCCTCTTGTTAGCCTCACATTGCATTGGTTAGATTTCGTAATTTTTTTTATGTTCTTATCTCAGATATACTTGATTCTGAATGAAGCTGCCACTATCTTTAACAAACTCTTTCTTGACGTGTCATGTTATAAGATGAGTAACCAAATTAGTTCTAGATTTCTTACGAAACGCAACTCTGCTGTAATTGTCACCCAAATCAAAGTAATTTCACACAAGAGACATTTTCTTTTACACACAACAAGAGGCTAATTATCCATGGCATTTTGTCCACCACCATTGAGAGGAAATAATCAGCCTTTATAATGGCTGTTTTTACACAACAACGGCCCCACAATTGCTCATCGGCCAATACAAATGTTTGTCTGATACATCGGTGTTCTCTCATTTTTAGACACCATTTGGTCATGTGGTGTGACAAATGTATTTTTAAAAGTACAAATATTCTATGTAGACTCTCAGTTAATATGAGTTCATAAAACTGCATAGACAATCATGATAAAAGAATCAGCAATATATGGTTTAAAATAGTTTTAGATGGCGTATAGCATACCACACTGAATGACAACTTCCCAAATGTATTTCATATCACCCACCCGCCTCTAGCATTGGCCTGGAAGCAGAAGATCGTTTTTGTCTATGTTCAGAATATCTTAATACCAATACGGTTTTTGCAGTATGCTTATGTATACCGTGTGCATGGAATACTTGGATTACCTTCTACATTTGTCAAAATGTGTCTTATAAAACAGAGCACACTACATGCTCAACTTGACCTTATATTTGATATATGACAGATAACAAAACAATCATCTGCATTTTATGCTAAAAATTTAGAATTTTTTGCACAAAACTGGATAAAAAAAAGCTAAATAACCATTTTTATTTCCGAAATGATAACTGGATGGCACTTGAATTAAATGTGCTTCATAATGAGGTCATGAGGTAATACTAAGCATTTGCATATTTTATACTGTTTCACAAAAAATGAGTAAGCATCTGTAAAGTATGCAGTAAGCTAGTATTGCACTCTGAACATATCCTTTTTTTTTTTTTTTTTGTCTATTTGCATATATTTTGTAATGCACTTGCACTTAAATAGATTTTTCCACTTGTGTGGCAATTGTACATAGTGAGCCATATAGGTAAATGAATTTCCAGTCCTGCCGTGAGTGGGACATTTCATAGCCCAGAAGGTTCCAATTTAAACACACAGAATGTATATTTTGCATGGGGGACATTCTTAACATGTCAGAGAAAAATGGCCGGTGTACTTCTGTAAAAATATATAATTATAAGTCACAAAATTGTTTCAGACTGTTTCGTTTGCAAAAAGGGGTTAACAAAACATTTCACTGTCACAAGTGCAGTCTCCAGCTATCTAGGGAGTGAAAGTTAATAAATGCTTTTCACAGCTTGTGTTTTCCCTTCCCGTTACACTTTGACTAGCCAGTCAGCGTTCACCTCAGCAGTCATAAATTACAGTGCAGTGTGTTTGCCTCAGGTCCTGATGGTTTATTTCAACCCTGTTCGTCCATGACAGGCTTGACAATGTGGCTGTGCGATAAACTCCATTTCAGCTTTTTAGCCCTGTCAGAGTATGTGTGATCTGTGTCAATAGTTGTGAGAACATCTGTGAAGCATGGATGCAATATCTAAGCTGTTGTTCCTAATATACGTAGTGGCAGGTAATCAAAGTCCTGTTAAAATACAGACCAACAGCATGTTTGTGATACTGCTTTATATATATATATATATATATATATCCCGATACATCAATACCATTTTTGGAGACCGAGTAGGAGTACCGACACTTCCTTTTCTTTTTCTTTGATCCCCTTTTCTCCCCAATTTGAGTGTGTTACTACGGAGACCTAGCGCGTGTGGAGGCTTCACGCTATTCTCCACGGCATCCATGCACAACTCACCACGTGCCCCACTGAGGGCGAGAACCACACATTATAGTGACCACGAGGAGGTTACCCCATGTGACTCTACTCTACGGGCCAATTTGGTTGCTTAGGAGTCCTGGCTGGAGTCACTCAGTACGCCCTGGGTTCAAACTCGTGACTCCAGGGTTGTTAGTCAGCGTCAATGATTGCTGAGCTGACTCAATGGCTTGTTCATAAAAGATGCTCATTTGTCATCATCTTCTAGTGTAATTTCCAGAAATGCTCACTAAACGAATCAGTGAAGGAAATCAAAATGAACTATGTAGCAAAATCTTCACAACTATTTTGAAAGCCGCATATACAGACAAGCAGAGTAATACACATAGCAAAGCGTCCCAGTGCTGGGGACGCCACTTGGCCAGTAACATTTGAGGACCATAATTTAATGTTCTAGAATGTACATTTTTGGATTCATCTTTTCAATTGTTTTTCGAGTAAAACATGGATTAGGCGGATGTCTTTGTCCATTGCCCGCGTCTTGCTGGCTTTTCATATATCATGGAGGAGTGCCACATTTTTTAGAAGAAAAAACTTTTTACGAGCAGAGACACAGAGACACATACACTCTGTTCTATATGTTGTACTGAATTTAGCTTTTTAGCTGAAAAACCCATTCGGCCTGAATGGCCCCTAAGAAGAGTATTTTGTCCACTCAAAGCCATAGACATCTATATGGTAGGTGTATGTGTGTGTGAGTGTGTGTGTGTGTGTGTGTGTGTGTGTGTGTGTGTGTGTGTGTGTGTGTGTGTGTGTGTGTGTGTGTGTGTGCAGGTTTCAGTGGTTTACGATGATATTTTCTTAGGTTACAAATGTAATTACAAGGGTATTATGCTATAAATGTGGTTTATGAGGACATTTCTAGTGTCTCCATAATTCAAATCACTTAAAAAAAAACATACTAAACTATGTTGTTTTGAAAATGTAAAAATGTAGAAAGTTGTTTGTGATACAGTATAAAAATCTTTTTGTCTATGGAGAGTCCTCATAAGGATAGCCGCACCAGTGTGTGTGTGTGTGTGTGTGTGTGTGTGTGTGTGTGTGTGTGTGTGAAAGAGGGAATGGGAAGTTGAGTTTTGCCCCTGAGGAGACTCGCTTTATTATTTCAAGACTGCATTAGCCAGATTCTGCTAATGGAGCAGGACTATAACTCAGCAGTTTGAAAGAGCTGTTGCCCTAAAGCAAAAGTGTCCATTTGACCACAAAAATGAATACAGATTATAATGGCGATGTTAAGTGAATGTACATAAATGTGCTCACATGCAAACAAATGCAAAGTGCATACAGGGGCAGACACACAACTATATTTTCCTTTATAACTCACATACACACAAATGCAGACACATATACTCGCAAATGTGTGACATAATGTCTTGCATGTTTAGAAGTATGACGTTTATGTTGCAAAACTAAACCAGTATACTATATATTATAATAGTATACTAACAATAATTGTGCAGTATGTTAAGATTGAGAAGCCAACGGCTCATATTTTCATAATATAATTTTTGGGAATGTTGAAAGAGATTAATTGATACATAAATTAAATTATTAGGCTATCAAAAGATAATACAAAAAAAGTCACTGTTTACCCTCCAAACCTGTAAGAATTTTCAGACAGCTCTTTTACATTCAACAACAGTTCATAGTGGCTGTGAAGCAAATGACTATGTTTATTGTTATTTTTTCATACTGGTGAAAGATAAACAGAAATGTTGACGAAAGCCAAAATATTAAATGCCATGGATCAATATTTACTGAGTTAACGATTCTTTTGTTTATAACAACTCGCTTCACAACTCGCTTTTGGCGCCCCTATGTGGACATCACACTCAGAAAATGTCCATATGCGCAACAACACTTACTGCTTTGGCCACTGAGGGCAATGTTTCAAATATCAGTAAGCACAGACCGATATTAAGTAAAGAAAATGTAACCTACTTTGAGATCAGTCTGAGATGACAGCATCATAATTTTATTTTTACAAAGAGATTAGTAGGTCTAAAACTTATATCAGTTGATTTCAGCACGCCTTGTTCCATTATATGCCATTGTGTGCCATTATATGATTTTGAAAATGAAAACAAAAAAAAAAAGTTGAAGTGTCTATAACTCCAGACATATTACAAATATCTTAATATCTGTTTAGATTCTAGTTTTGAACAAACTTTCCTTTTTGTGTCTTTGCCCTATATGGTTAAATCACAGACATATGTGGCCCAATGTGGTAAATTGGTCATTTTTAACCATTCTCAATGGTCGAAACTAAAGGTGGCTCACATACTGTAGTATGAAGCTATTTTTTTTTTTTTTTCAGCAAAACATTGGTTTGAAGGGCAAATTACGTTACTATCTAATGTTAGTTAATGTACTCAAAATGTTACTTATTCACTAAAAACAATAATGTCAAAACCATGATTTTCGAGAGCCCAAATACATTATTAAGAATAAGCTTTTTATACCTATATCTAGTTTTAGAATATCAGAAATGTACATCTGCAAAGCTCTGGAATGCATAATTTTTGGGTGAATCATTCCTTTAATACATTCTTTGTACCTGTGATATTTCTAAATATACAGTACTGTGCAAAAGCAGCTTGGAACATCCTACCTGCCAACAACAACCATCAACCATCCTACCTGCCAACAACAACCATCAACCATCCTACCTGCCAACAACAACCATCAACCATCCTACTTGCCAACAACAACCATCAACCATCCTACTTGCCAACAACCAAGAAAAACTGTGTCCAGGTGTACCTAGGAGAACTGGTGCTGTTTTGAAGGCAAAGGTGGTCACACCAAATATTGATTTAGCTTTTTTATTTTTACTGGAATTTGTATGACGTTATCTGATAAATGAAAACCATTTATGGCATTATTTTTGAAGAAATCCTGACTATGCAACATTTTTCCCAAGTGCCTAAAACTTTTGCACAGTACTGTGTATATATACCATATGATACATAAATAGAATGTGTTTAATTTTTTATTTAACATTTTAAGTTCTTTAATGAACTAAAAAACAATATATTGTACATAAATAAGTGAAGTGGGGCCCCAGCTCCTTTATTGGTGCAATGACTCTTGCTGCTTCTTAAGGCAGAATGGGAGAAGAGGAAAAGAGGCACAATGTGGCTATGAAGAGCTCTGGTCCACACCCGAGCCTAGACAATAGAGGAAGTCCTGCCCCATTATGTACTGTGTTTAATAAAGGGCCAGGATGGGGAGAGGGAATTTGTCAATCTCGCTGTGCACTGTTACACGGTACACAAATCAAACTACCGGCATTATGCCAAACCTTTGGAGAGGTCTCATGTGAGTGAAAAAAGAAGTGATTTTTCTTAACAGTGCCGTACAAAGGTCTCAAAAGCACAAACACTTCTTTAATGGGTTTAAACAATAACTGTAAACAGGTGATTGCCATATGCACCAAATACCCTTGACATGGCAGACGTTTGTGATTTAGTATCATTTACAAACTTTGGTGGGGAAACTAATGTGGTGTAAACATATTGGCTATTGTGCTTAATAAACACAGAAAAGCCTTGTCTTCATTATTTAGGCTAATGGGTTCACATGTAAAGAGTGGGTTGTTTATATTGCTAACTGTTGAATGTAAAATTACTTTACTGAGAGAGAAGTAAAACAATTTCTGTTTATTTAGGAAAATGTTAAAGACCTTCTTTTTCTTTTTTGTTCGGTCATTTGAATGTTGGTAGAAAACAAAATTACAATACATTTAAAAGTGGTGCTGTATGTACTGCACATTTCTGTATGAAAAAGTACATGATGTCAGTGTCCCCAGTTAGGTGCACTGGACCCACTTTATATTAGGTGTACAACTACTATGTACTTAAACATTTGATAAAATGTACTTATTATGTTGTTACACTGTTAACCTTACCACTAACTCTAAAACTATCCCTAATCCTATTCCTTAAAGTTGCTGTATGGACACAATCCATAGGGACACGTGCGAGCAAGCATCGGCCAAAACAATGACGTTAAGTACAAAGAGACTGAACGTGATTCACCGGCATCATGCCGACAGATGATAAAATTGCACATCCATTAGTTCATGGTAGTTCAAGAAACCTCATATAAAGTGTGACAGGCACATTTGTATTGGCAGCAAGGGCTCACTGTTAAAAAAATCAGTGTGGAGTCACAGACTTTATCTCACATGTTATAAATGCTTAATAACACTTATTCAACATTAGTAACCTATGAAGATGTAAAAAGGACACATGTGAAGCATTTATTAAGGAATTTATTAAGCAAGCATTGGAAACCTGTGCAAAAAAAGTGAAGTATGGTTTAATGGTCATTAGGCTTTATTATGCTGTGAATGATCATGGAGATCAAAAAGGTTTTGTTTTTTACTTTAGGTAACTAGGACTAGTTCTTTTGACATCAAGATGACGAGGAAAGTAAAAACACATATGAGTCAAGATATTATAGTGATGAATATAACACAAAGCGGACAGTAGCAAAATGACATAATCCCTCCTTTTAATTTGATATTAGTTTATTTGGCTGCATAATGACATACATCATGAATAAATTATTCATAAGTATATTAATTAAGCATTTATAATAAGCAAGTTAAACGCTCTTGCTTTTATATGCATGTTGCTGTATTGATTGTGTATAAATTATTTATTGTGCATTTGTAAATGTCTTATTAGTCATTAATTAACCCTTTTATAAAACCTTAACAAAGGGAACATTAATGTAAATTCTTACACAATTATCTCTTGAATTTTTACAGAATAACTTTAAATGTATACTAAAGTGACCATACAATATACGAAAGCTGTAACCACATATATCGAATTGGGGAGACCATATCTAATAGAAAATTGTCCATTTGTAATTAACATTATTTGACCACTACCCTGAAAATTGGGGGCCTTGCCTTATAAATTTTATTGATCAGAAGGACAATTATTGAAAAAAATTATGATGATAACTAATGTGTATGGTGCATTTTATTCAGCATTCATTAAACTTCTATTTTTTGCAAAATGGTTAAAAAAGATCTGCTCATATATCATAATCAGTTTCTATACTCAAGTTTCATAACGGATACTTTCTTTCACAAATCTTCACTTTAGAAAATACCAAGAGGCCAGTTTTCCATGGAGAGTTGGTAGTTTGAAACAAAACTTCAACATTTTCGCGACTCTTTGAGTTATTTTCTGAAAGCCATCGCAGTGCAACGATTTCAGTGAAAAGGAACACATCTTTTCTTTTCCATGACCATTCCACATTACAGGACAGACAGCAACATAAGCAAACTGGCAGTTGTTATAGCAAATGACTTATGACAGTATAACAGTGATTAATCAGCAGAGAATTCTTTTAATGCACGACTTTACATATCTGTCACATAAATCACATGACAGAAAAGCACTGCAAACATATAACATTGCCAAATGAATGAGGTGTTTCATGTTGCAATCGAGAGAGAGAGAGAGAGAGAGAGAGAGAGAGAGAGAAACAAATGCTCTGTAGATTAACAAAATAAAAAATAAAACCATAAAAATGGCCTTAGGCATACAGACATCAACAAAAGTGGTGATCT
Organism: Xyrauchen texanus; assembly: GCF_025860055.1. Taxonomy (NCBI): domain Eukaryota; kingdom Metazoa; phylum Chordata; class Actinopteri; order Cypriniformes; family Catostomidae; genus Xyrauchen; species Xyrauchen texanus. The sequence goes on from NC_068280.1 coordinate 46,341,835, forward strand.
CACCGGGAAGGAGTTTTGTCAAATTTACTAAACAAATGAACAAATTGAGGAAGACGTTTTAGCTTTGAGGAAGCTACGAGTCTGAACATGAAGAAGCACTGGTCTCCATGGGCTACATCAGTCGGGAGTGTGTGGGTGAGACTGTTTCATGCTTCTTGGGCTATGTTATGCCTCCCATTTTCAGCCTGCCAGCATCCATGAGCGCAGGCAACTGAGGGACCTTCACTCAGAGTTGTGGGCGACAACACTGAAAAGAAGTACATGGGAAAAGATATATGCTACAATGAACTGTCAAAGTGTTGTTTCTTATAATGGATTGAAGGTATACAGACGTATTATCACAAACTTTAGTTATGATGGACCAGGATGTCAGGCTACAGAGGTTGGTTTGAACTGGTACATTTTGGGGTCAGAAGTAAGTGCTGCCACCAAAATGTACAGTAGCATTAGAATGTTTACCTCTTTGACTCAAAATCATTGATTTGATCAAGACATAAAAAAGTCAGGTGAAGTAAGACATCTTTTCAAAACCAAAACAATACATCAACCCCCCCAAGCAAAAATTTTATAAATAATAAATGATTATTTCATATGATAAAATCATATGAAAGGGGTTGGTATGGTTGTCATATTGGTTTTGGTAGTAGTTGGTACATGGAGTAAAAAATAGAGACAAAATGTAGGAAATATTGTGTGACATTGAAATTATCCAAAGTTGTACCTTACTAGAGTTATTTCTACTTGATCTAAAGCTTAAAATCAGTTCAGGTTAAATCGGTTATGTTAAGTAATATTATTGACTTGAAAAAAAAACCAGTTCATTTAGATGTTACCACATGAAGCACATTTTTAGGTTAAACATTTCTAATTTTAATTATTTTTTATTTCTTACTTCCAAAACTGGAAACCATGCAATTGTTACCTCAATAATATATTTATCCACAATGTATAAAAACAAATTATATTCATTGTTGTTAACTAATTTGTCAATATCATTTAGTCAGATTACATTTTTTTATGTAATACCAGTTCATTTAGATGTTACCACATGAAGCAACTTTTTTGGTTACCTGACAAAACCATTTTTAGTGTATATTTTATAGCTTTCAAAGGAGAAAAACTGTGCAAACCCACCCTGGATTACATTAAGTAGATTTATGCTAAACTAACAGACAAAAAAATGGAAATAAAAACATGCACACAAAAATGATGTGGTTTTTTACTTATGGGGGTGTAGTCCTGGTGGTCATCAAACTCAGCTCTGATTAAGCTCACATTTTTGACAATAAAAATGTCTCTTAAGGATGGCCAAATGCACAGACCTGTGATCTTTCCATTGTCAAATTTGATTTAACCTTTTTTATTTTAACTTTGAACAAGACATCGGATATCTCGTCGCTAGTGCTTTTCTTTCATGTTTTTTTTTTTTTCATAGTTAGCACGGATGGTCAAATCTGCAACATGTGATCACCAGCTGATGCTGCACAACGCAGTGCCTGTTTTATGTTATTTTTAATCCCAGGCTCTATAAACAAGTGCTTATTATTTTTTTTTAAATAAATGGGTGGCTCTCCATACAAAAGCATATGGGCAAAGGAAGGAAGCCTATCTGAATGAGGGGAAGATGTGTGTGTACATTTGCATGGGAAAGGATTCAAGTAAGACTGTACATTATAGACAAATCCATGTGGTCCAGATTTAAAATAGAAAAAAAAAACAAGATACTGCAATATTTATATCAGGATATCATGTATTATGCATAAAACAATCTGACAGCTGACAAATATGTTACAAAGAAGTTACAAATAAGAGTAAAACTAACTAACTAACTAACTAACTAACTGACTAACTAACTAACTCATTTAGTTTCATTCAACTAGGTGAAAAGACTAACTAACCAACTAACTCAATTAGTATTTTACCAGGTTGAATACAAACTAACTAACTAACTAACTAACTAACTTAGTGTTTACCTGGTTGAATACAAATGAACTAAATAACTAACATAATTAGTATTTTAGCTGGTAGAATACAAACAAACAAACTCAATTAGTATTTTTACCTTGTTTAATCAAAACAAACTAATTAATTAATGATCTAATTAACTAATTTAGTTAGTATTTTTTACCTGGTTAAATCAAAACTAACTAACTAACTAACTTAAAATTAAAATTAAACAAACAAACTCAATTAGTTTTTTTAACTTGTTTAATAAAAAAAACTAACTAATTGAATTAGTATTTTGAACACATTTTAAACTAACTAAATAACTAACTAACTAAATTAGTGTTTACCTGGTTGAATCAAAATTAACTAACTAAATTAATTAGTATTTTAGCTGGTAGAATACAAACAAACGCAATTAGTATTTTTAACTTGTTTAATCAAAACAAATTAATTAATGAATTAACTAATTTATTTAGTATTTTTACCTGGTTGAATCAAAACTAACTAACTAACAAACTAACTAACTAACTAAATTAGTATTTTAGCTGGTAGAATACAAACAAACAAACAAACAAACAAACTCATTAAAATGAACTATTTAACTAACTAACTAATTAACTAACTAATTTAATTTGTATTTTTACCTGGTTGAATCAAAACTAACTAACTAACTAACTAACTAACTTATACACTACAAAACACAAATTCAAGACATCCCAATGTGGGCTGACTCAAAAACTGGGCTTAAATTTCCATTCCACGCTACTGTGAAAAAAAAAAAAAAACTTTCAGGACTGCCTGTTTCAGCAAGCATGATGATAGCGCAACACACAAATGCTTATTCTGAAGCTTTACTTGTGCATTAGAACAAACTAAAGTTTAAATCTTTAGCCACAGGATCATCAAACGAGGTCATAAATATAGCTTTTCAACACTCCAGATGTAATGGGAAATATTTCATAAATGAATAGATTTTTTAAAGCTCATTTCTAATAATATTTAGGACATCTTTCAACAGCCCTGGAAATGTGCACTGGTCAGTAAACATTGGTCAGACAGTGAGTGATCATGCACTGCCCTTTTGCCAAGCTCAAATCCTATCACTTATTTCTGGTTGTGGAGTAGAATGGCCCACATGAGTAGAATGGAGAAAAACATTTCTTTAAAATCTTTAAAAATGAGCTGTGGTGGAATCATGTCATTCCCATGTCATTAACCATGGTTAATTAATATACCATGGTACTAAAAGAAGACCATAGTCATAAACCAATATAATGAAATAATACTCAAAGTTTTTATAATTTTATAGAAAGAACACCATAAACAGATACAGGCTGTCTCTCTCTGTCTCTGTCTCTCATAAACAGGCTACTGTTCTTTTCAAAGTAAATATTTATAACACCTTTTATTCTAGAATTACTGGATGATTTTATAATGAGTTCTGGGAGCATCTGTAAAAGTTTATTGTAGACTTTACAGTGAGGTCGAGGAAACGTAAAAGCAGGGACTTATGGGATGACCTATGGCAGATGAAATAGTTGCTTGAACTATCAAACTGGTGTAGTGGTTATAGACTGGTGACTTAAAGGTTGTAAGTTGAACCCTTGCAAGTGTCAGTCCTTGAGCAATCACAGTGGCTATAGGGAATTGTCCTGTGTAATACAATGTAAATTGACTAAACATAATTTTGGATTTAGGCATAAAATAAATGACAAATTAGAAATTACAATTACGCTTTAATTACAATTAGGTAGCATAGCTGGTATTACAGGAGCTGTAGTTTTACACCAGGTAGGGTGTTAAACATTTTGTGATGACCTGTGCAATGGAGTGTAATATAGTCATTTGCATCTGTAATGGTGAGATTAGCTGAAAATCAATTAATTTCAGCAGATCTGTTGCTTTTTAAAGGGCATACTGGATTGGCTCATTTAAATATTAAACTTGTATTATATTTTATGTCCAACATTAAGACATGAAGGTTTGACAATTTTACCCTGTTTAAAAGAGCATATTTTTTTCTGTATTTTATGTAATCATTACAAAAGATAATACTATGTTTATGTGGCAACACTTTATTGCTTCTTTATTGTGCTATAAAATATAATGATCGCTGATGATAAATAAAGTGATTCATGTGCAAGGGCTAATGGGTTTTGTACTTGATTGTTTGAGTTATTAACACTTTAACTCTGAATTGTATAGATTTTTAAACCAAAGAAGTTCAAGAAACATAGGCTTGTTATGGCTCCAAAACAAGACATTTCAAGTAATGTTTAATTATGACAATTTGTTTGTTTAAGTGATGACAACATAGACGTACAGTTGAAGTCAGAAGTTTACATACACCTTAGCCAAATACATTTAAACTCGCAATTCCTGACATTAAATCATAGAAAACTTTCCTGTCTTAGGTCAGTTAGGATCACTATTTAACTTTTTTATTTGAAATAAATACTAGAGAGAATATATATTAGTAGAGAGAATGATATATATAAGCTTTTATTTATTTTATCACATTCCCAGTAGGTCAGAAGTTTACATACACTTTGTTAGTATTTGGTAGCATTACCTTTAAATTGTTTAATTTGGGTCAAACGTTTTGGGTAGAATGTTAGCCCATTCCTCCAGAAAGAAATGGTGTAACTGAGTCAGTATTTAAGGCCTCCTTGCTCGCACACGTTTTTTCAGTTCTGCCCACAAATTTTCTATCGGATTGAGGTCAGGGCTTTATGATGGCCACTCCAATACCTTGACTTTATTGTCCTTAAGCCATTTTGCCACAACTTTGGAGGTACGCTTGGGGTCATTGTCCATTTGGAAGACCCATTTGCGACTGAGCTTTAACTTCAATCCTGATGTCTTGAGATGTTGCTTCAATATATCCACATAATTTTCCTTCCTCATGATGCCATCTATTTTGTGAAGTGCAACAGTCCCTCCTGCAGCAAAGCACCCCACAACATTTTGCGGCCACCCGCATACTACACGGTTGGGATGGTGTTCTTCGGCTTACAAGCCTCACTCATTTTCCTCCAAACATCACGATGGTCATTATGGCCAAACAGTTAATATTTTGTTTCATCAAACCAGAGGACATTTCTCCAAAAAGTAAGATCTTTGTCCCGATGTGCACTTGCAAACTGTAGTCTGGCTTTTTTATGGTGGTTTTGGAGCAGTATCTTCTTTCAGGTTATGATGATATAGGACTCGTTTTACTGTGGATATAGATACTTGTCTACCTGTTTCCTCCAACATCTTCACAAGGTCCTTTGCTGTTGTTCTGGGATTGATTCGCACTACCTTCAGGCACTTGGAAATTGCTCCCAAGGATGAACCAGACTTGTGGAGGTCCACAATTTCTTTACGAGGGCTTGGCTGATTTCTTTTGATTTTCCCATGATGTCAAGCAAAGAGGCACTGAGTTTGAAGGTAGGCCTTAAAATACATCCACAGGTACACTTCCAATTCATTACACCTCCTATCTGAAGATAACTGGCTAATTGTCTAAAGGCTTGACATCATTTCTGGAATTTTACAAGCTGCTTAAAGGCACAGTTAGTTTAGAGTTTGTAAATTTCGGAACCACTGGAATTGATATAGACAATTAAAAGTGAAACAATCTGTCTGTTAACAATTGTTGGAAAAATGACTCATGTGATGAACAAATTAGATGTCCTAAATTACTTGCCAAAACTATAGTTTACTAATATAAAATCTATGGAATGGTTAAAACATGAGTTTTAATTACTTTAACCTAAAGGTGCAGTATGTAAGATTCAGAAACCCTTGTTATTAATGACACCTGTGGCCGTTAAGTGAACTGCAGACAGCTACCTGTTGCTTGTGCTCGTGCACACACTCCATAGGGACTAGAGCTAGCATCAATTCACTGACATCATGCTAACCGATGAGGTAGCATAATTAAAATTACACAGTTACCATTGTTTTGCTACAAACTTTGAGACTGTATATTATATTCAAATCTCCAATGCTGGAACAGGGCTAAAATAAGTGTGGAAATAGGTCTGACTATGCAAGGCTGTAGTTTGAAATAATCACTTTCTTTGCATAATACACTGAGTGCATTTATAAAATAGCCTATGTCAGCGTTAGTTAGCTAGCCAGCTTTATCAATAGCTGTTAGCTAACTTTGGTGGATGATGACAGTAGCTGTTTATACATTATAAATATGTTGACACAATTCATTATTGATGTGATTTCATCACAACTGTCATTTTGATATATCGATGCACTATTGTTTTATAATAATAGAATGTATGTATTTTCAGTATAACCAAGTTACGTTACAATAATAAATAGAGCTTTTTGCATTATCTTGAAAATTGTCTAGCATTCATTTCATGTATTATTGTAGTTTACCTTGCTGAATAATTACAGATTAACATTGACATAAACCTGACTTTTAGTATAAAGAGAAGATCGTTGAAATTATTTGAAAGTTACCAAGCAAGGTAGCTTGCAATTCGTCAGCGTTAGCAGGCAAGATCAAGTTAGCTAAAATTACACATATCAATCCTTATGGCACTATATTTCACATGCTTTGCAGTTATGTAAGCTTACCTGTCCAATAAGAAGAACGCCAATTCAGGGTCGGTTTTGATTAGCAAAACCGAATGAAGGTCCCTCCAGGAATCAAATGCTCTGCTGATGTTCAATCTAGTTTTCATGTTCCCACTTAGCCAGACAGGATTCAGTAGATAAATTATTTATTTATTTTTTTGGTGCTGGATTCCATCTCTAAGTTAACATTACCCATACTTGTCAACACTCCCTCCTGTTTTGTTATTTCTCCTGGAAAACTCCGTAATTTGTATGGCCCAAATATCGTTATATGAATAATCACATCAATATATTATTCCACACTTTGAGGCCGACCAGGGGTGGACTGGCCATCGGGAGAACCGAGCGGGCTGGTGGGTCGTCTGCGAAACGGGCAGAATGGGCCACGATAAGCTAAAATGAGCCGCCGTGTTATGCAAAATGGACCACAAAACGGCACCGCGATATGTTTTGCAGTTTCTATGTAAAATCCCGGGCTGATTTCTGTTTCTGTTTCATAGCTGTCCGAAAGTGATCTACCAAGTCCTATTGACCTATGAGAGTCTTGCAAAACCGAAAATTTTAAGTGACAGAAAAACTCCTCACTAGCATTTTCATGTAGTAGCTAGGTGCTGTAGACTCACACCATCAACACTTGATGAAAAACACTTAACTGTGCTCCCACACATAACCCGTTTTGATCTACTTGTCTCAGTAGCTTCAATGCAAACCGAGACAAAACACGTGGCGCTGAAAAGGGGCGGGGCTGAATATAGAGACTGGGCCGTTAAATTAGACACGCCCCCTCTTTACAAAACCCTGCCCTCCAAAGTATAAGCTACGTGAGTGGTTCTCATACTTTTTGACTCCAAGGTCCCCATTGTTGGAGAAAATATTCGAAGGCCCCCCATGTAGGCTATTAGATATTTATATTATAAGATATATCAATTAAAAGATATAAAACTTGTGGTCCAGAAAGGTCTAGAACTGTATATTCTTCATTAAAAAAAACAAGCGGTTGAAGGGAGTTTTTAAATTTTTTTAAGCATTTTCAGTAAACTGAATTATAATAATTATTAAAAATAAAATAATGAAAAAAGAATCTATCATATTTTAAATAATTGTAAGAGATTGGAAGTGTGCTGAGGCCCCCTAGTGGGTCCCGCCTCCCTTGCACCACTGAGCTACGTCACCGAGCAGCAGTTCGTTTTTATTGTGAGTAGGCGCTTAGGCTATAATGTGGACATAAATAGAGAAAGAGATCAATATAATGCCAAACAACATTCTATTCTTTTTGCGCCCTGTTTTTTTAAGCTAACCAGTGTTTAAATTGGCTTCTGTTGGGAGGTGGAGCCCTAATTTACGGTGAATGGTCATCATTCTAAATCCCGCCGTAAAATGACTTAATGTGTTTTTACACCAAAGGGGCTCTTTTTCCAGTATTAATGTGTAAGATAGGGTTGAGTAGTTATTCAAACAAAGACAAATACTTTACAATTCACTTATTTTATTATTATTTTTTATCTTCAATGTTAACAGGCAGGCAATGGATTTCACCCTCGGAAAATGTATGAAATGAACATGTTTGAAAATATTGCAAGCCAGAGACGAATATGTAAATGTATTTTTTATTTGTGCAATTTAGAAACGTAAGTCCCTTCGCACCTGAATGTTAATGTAACTCATGCAGTAATTATTTATCATATTCATGCAGCCTGTGTTATTCTGTTGAGTGTTGAAAAACCATCGAGGAGAAACGCATCATGACAAGTTTTAGAAAGAAAATAAAGAGTAAACTCGTCCGCTTTGCGACAAACATTAGTCGTTCTATAAATTTTTTTTTATTATTATTCAAACTGAATAATAAATGAACAGGGAAGTAGAGTTGGCAAAATAAATGTATAATCTCTGCCTTTATTGAGTTTTTAATGCCTGATAGAAAAGTATCTATCTTTGTAGAGCAATACAATTCTTTAGGCAATTGCAGAATAGTCTCACTAGTCACAGATACACTTCAGAAAATTGAGTAGCTACACAACTATTTCTGGGCTTAAAAGTTACAAAAACCAAATAAATGCAGAACATTGTATCTCAAAAGCAATAAAATATGGACATGCACTACTTAAAACCCGATGTGGCCCCTTAACCAAAATAGTAAAAAATATGAACTATTACACAATATTAAAATATTACACACCATCACCTTTACAAATTTGTTTCAGGATTTTACAAGAGTAAATGTAACTGTTATATTTTGACAAAATGTTTCAGTTTCATATGAAATAATCAAAAGATAGAATGTAGACCTCAACAGTGGCAGTTTAAATTTCAAGATGTGTTTAAGCCAGAGGGGTTACCAGGATATCATGTTTGGGGGGGGCATTTGGCTTGTTTGGGGGGCAACATAAACAATTGAAAAAATAGGCGCAAAATTAAGCTATACTACATACAATCTGTTTTAGTGCATATCTTTTTCTAAGCCAGGAACCCAGAGATAGGCACAGGGCCCCTATTAGACTATAGGGCTTATAGGGATTTTTGTTATGTCAGACCTCACTCATCTGCTAGTGATGGAAAAATAGGCACAAAACAATCCACTTTTAAATTGTAATTTATCATCAGATGTAGAGGCGTTTCCAGCATTGAAGGACATCCGGGGCTTAGCCCAGACAATTTTATTTTCACACTAGCAACCACTTCCCTGTAGTCCAAAGCTGGTGAGTGGTTATTCTTTGAGTTTTGCTCTGGCTGGGCCTGTTTCTACAGTTCCTAAATCTTCCACTCTAGTGCTATCCTCAACATCCTCTCTCCTCCCTGAATCATCTGTGATGCAAAAGAACAGATACAGCACATAACTTATTGCAATCAGCTTCAAACAACTAATTCATCAAGTGCTACATATGTCAAATTGTGGACCAATACCATTGAAGAAAATGTATTGGGAAGAGCAGATCAGTGGGATTGCCCTTAGATCTATCATGATTCTTGAATTTTCATGTACATTAACATAAAGTCATCACAAAAGAGTTATATTATAGTGAGTAAAGTGAGGTAAAAAAAATATTGAATATAAATAATTTATATTTTTTGACATAAATAGTTAAAGCAATACATGAATGACTTTAGTCTAAGTTCATTGACACACTATGGCATCGACCTGTATATAATTCTCATCATCTCTATGAGAATAATTCATCTGTCAAAATCCTTTCATTAGGATCATTGAGATAAACAATGTTTCACTTTTAACTTTCTCTAAAGTAAAGTGACTTATTAATTGTTACCAGTTTCCATGCCTGATTCTGGCACAGCTGCTGCTGCTCCTCAGTCTGTAGCTCATCTTTGCTACACTCTACAAAACCATTTAATCAAATCAAAGTGTATATTTCCTACAAACTAATATCACAAAACAAGTCACACATACATTTTATGTTAATGCTTATTGGTTATCCTTAGCGAAAACAACATCTGATAAACAAGAAAAGTACACTCCGAACGGGGCTCGAACCGCGTGAGAGGCGACTACGTTAACTCGGAGCTACCAAGCTGTCAATCTAAACAAGGAGGTTAGAGGCTACAACTCTTGAGGTTTAGTCTACTGTGGGTGAAAGCCAGCTAGATGATGATCTTAAGACTTTAAGGACAAAAACAAATGTGAATTCTTACCCACTGACTTCTTTCGGAAAAATCTCCAAAGCCTCATTTGCTTAATTTTTGCTCTCTTTCCTACTAATTGCCGGTAACTCGCCACTAAGTAACGTTAGTTGATGTCAAAGACTGTGCAAGCTCCTCCTCTACCTGCTGCATATTCAACAGAGAGGAAGAAACGGAGTCGCCAATAGGCTACTGAGAGGAACTTATTCTATAGGCTAGATTATGCCTATGTCTATTTTTACAGGCTGTATGCAGTATGTGCAAAGCCAAAGCACAGTGAAATAAGGCAACTTATGATTTCGGGGGTTTACATAGGCTTTTGTCCGGTTTCATATTTGTCAGTCAACTATTCAAAATACATTCAGGGCTACACTCAAAACATTGGGGGCTGAAGCTCTCAAATTCTCAGGGAGGCAGAGCTAATCCTAGGGAGGCACTGCCTCCCCAGCCTCCCCTAGACACGCCCCTGGTTTAAGCTAGTATGTATTTTTCATAAATACATAAATTTATTATTATTACTATTATTTAAGACTAACACTGACCTAACCATGGTAATGAGGAGCCTTTCCTTCTGTGTATAAAAATGTAATATTAGGTAACAAATGTCATAATAATGGGCCCATATAAGTACAGTTTCTGTAGATTTTGACATCAACAACAAAAATAATGTCACTTGATGCATGTTCATACTGAAAAACCATGAACACAACTATGCAACATAAAAGGAAATGCAACTCAGGACACATTAAATACAGGTTATGTTTAATCTATGGCAGGTCGACACTTGATGTCCAATATAAAATCTGTCCTGAAGTAAAAACCAGTTGAGAAACACTGAGATAAAGTTACAGACAGGAGCAGGATATATTCGATCGCTCTAGCCGTTAGCGGGTTTCCATGGTAACGTCGCTGTTACGCTTAGAATTGTGACAGTTTTCCCTTGATGGTTGTGGGCGGGGTGCTGAATCAGCGATTAATGCATTTATGACGTCTGATAATTCCATGTAGCCTGGGTGTCTCTGTGTATATTATTCTCATATGCCATGTATTTGTCAGGAGTCAGGAGATTAAATATAATTCAAGTGGAATAACAATATTTGGTCCTGAAGGAGACGGAGCTGAGCTCCGGCAGGGTGTGTTGTGGACCCGAGGAGGCGGAGCTGCGCTCCGGTGCGCTCCGGCCCAATTTAACCTCTGTAGCTAACTATTACACTAATCATTTGTTTAACAATGAAGCTGTAAGTCAGGGAAGAAACGAAACCTTATAACCTCAGGAAATGAAACTTAACATTGCAAATAAATGCTCTCTGGTTTATTCCAGTAAACTCACTGCGCTTGACAGCATCACTCTGTTAGCATCACTCTGATAGCAATTGGGAAGTGTTTTACACCGAATATTTTTATTTCTTTTCGCAATTTTTGACACTTTGTCGTTGTATCAAGAGGATGAGTTACCCGTTTAGTCAGCAATATGAGGAAAAAATCCGCCCTTGCATTGATACGATCGACAAATTACGTTCTTTGGGAGTAGAAAAGGATTTGGCTCTGCCTGCCATCGCCGTGATTGGGGACCAAAGCTCAGGAAAAAGTTCTGTTCTTGAGGCACTGTCAGGAGTCGCGTTGCCCAGGGGTAGTGGTAAGTATTCTGCCGTATCAATAAGGAGGCAGGGCAACATAATATATTATAAGGGTGCTTTTTCATCTAAGGGCACTTTTGGCTCTGCAGAATTTTGGTTTATGTCTATTTTGTTTAGAGTATCATAGTTAAAAAATGCCATGCATATTCATCATTCATTTTCGAAGTTTAAGATGTAAAATCTGGATCTGGGACACAGTGGCGGAGCTAGGGGCGTCCACGTAGAAGTTCAATTGTTATATGATATGCATTTTTTCAGCCCCCAAATGTAGTCTCCCATCATTTTCTCATTATACTGTCCTTGGTAGCGGAGTTCAAAGTCCAGTATATCCTGATGGAATCACTCACCTTGCTCCTCCGAGTACACTCCCATGTTCTCCTTGAATTTATTAAGATGAGCATCAGGAATATGGACTTTGAGGGACATCCTATATCCCATAGTGCCTCAACCAGCTCCACATAGTTTTCGGCCTTGTGATTGCCCAGGAAGACTTGAACCACTGCGACAAAACTGTTCCAATCCGCTTTCTCCTTACTAGTGAGCTTCTTGGGGAATTCATTGCACTGCAGGAGCTTCTTTATCAGTGGTCCAACGAAGACACCGGCTTTGACCTTTGCCTCAGACATTCCCAGCCGTACTCATCATACTTCAAGGCGTCCAACAAGGTCTTGATGCTGTTGTAATCCTCTTTGAGGTGCACCGAGTGAGCCAGGGGAAGAGATGGGTAGGGTACTTGTGGATGAGCTGTCAATGAAGAGGTGCCACTCATTCTGGTTACAGGCGATTCCGATTGCCTCGAACAGACTGGTCACATTGTGGTAGAAGCAGAGCCCACCTTGATGGGTGAAGAAGCTGGAAAAAGGTTGGTGACGCTTGCTCTAATCTGCAACTTGCACACTTTCATCCAACAAGTTCCCATGCTTGAGCCTAGACTTCAAAAGTTCTGCATTGGACTTGGTCAGACCAATATCTCTAATCAAGTCGTTGAGGTCTTTTTGGTTGGGGTAGTATGGGTTTCTCTCCTCAGCACCACCTCTGAAATCCCTCAAAGTAGGAGAACATGGGAGTGTACTCGGAGGAGTAAGGCAAGTGATTCCATCAGGATATACTGGACTTTGAACGCCGCTACTAAGGACAGTATAATGAGAACATGATGGGAGACTACATTTGGGGGCTGATTCATGAAATTAATTTACAGTATAATCATAAATCTAAAAAAACTACTCACTTCTAAATCTTTTGTAGATATTTTTGTATTACTTTAGTATAAATACATGTCAATTTGGATTCATATGTTGTTTTTTTCTGACATTATGTGAATGAAAAGAAACAAATTTGCCCGTTTTCTCATTGGAAATAGGAACATTTTAAAATATCACTGTCCTGGTCACAAAAGCAATGTTTGTGGGGAATAATAGCCATTTTCTATACTTTTGAGGCATAAGCAATTAGGAAATAACACTTACTACAAAGGAACCAAAAATAAATACAAATAAAAATGGTTACACAGTGTTATCGTAAAACCGGTTAACTACAATTTTTATTTATCTTAATTTAACTATAACATGAATGATACGAAAAGATGGCCAGCTAGAGGTGTTATACAGAGGTATTTTTAGTGACTTTGTGTTGTCTCTTGGAGTCTCATGAGCACAGAACAATATCATTACGTCCACAGCGTGAAGGAATGAAGTATCCTTGTTTTAAAATCCCTCTGCTCTGCTTCCAGTTGTAATGACGTCCCCTGAACATTTTAAAATACTCATGATAACTTTTGACAACTCTATAACCTGGAAATCCCCTTCACTAGCTGATTACACTTTGATATCAACACCATAGATATCTATATAGAACCACTAGAAAGGAAGTTCAAAGACAACATTTTCAAGATGGCTGCACGCTAGTTTCTCTGGAGCATAAGGTGAATACCATGGTACTAAAAGAATACCATAGTCATATACCAATATATTGACATAATTGTTATGAATACCCTGTCTTGTTTCACTGTTGCCCTTTTGTTTACCATTGTTGTCACTTTTGGCATTTTTTAGTTTTCACTTTAGTCCCTTATGTAACTCCATAGTCTCTTTGTTAGCGTTCGTGTTTCCTCTGTTCATTGTTTTCACCTGTCCTCATTAGTTTGCCTTTTACTTCTGTTAATCACCTTGTTATCTTGTTTGAGTTCTGTTTGTTCATTGGTCCCTCTTTCCCTTGTTTATGTATTTATACCCTGTGTCTTTGTTCAGTCTTCGTCTATCGTTGTTTGATGTTAACCCGGTGTATCTTTCCCTCCCGAGTTCCCTGTTTGTGTCTACCGTGGTTTCCTTAACTAGTTTATGTTTCTTTTCCCCATCGTGGGTTGTTACTTTGTGTTCCTTGACTAAATAAAGTTCAAACTGCGTTTGGATCCGCATCTCTTCGTCAGCCTCGTTACTCAAGCATAACAATAATACTCCAAGGTATTTCAATGAATGCCATGGTACTGTATTACCATGGTAGCATCTCCACAAAACATGGTAATGAACTGATAAATAACTTAGGCCTAAATGAAACCACTGAATGGTGAACAGCAAAAGGACATGTTTTCTGATTCATTTCTTTTTTTAAACGCACGTTTTGCACAGGAATTGTTACACGATGCCCTCTTGTGCTCAAGATGATAAGAACTAAGGAGGAAGAAGGATGGCATGGGAAAATCAGCTACCAGGAGTATGTGGAAGACATTAATGACCCAGCAGATGTTGAGAAAAAGATTTGTGAAGGTAGAAAAAGCTTAGAAGCGAGTGAGATCTCTCAAATGAATGCAATCCATTAACAGAAAATATGTTCAAATAAGCTTTGTAAACTTATAAAAAAGTCTAATTACACTTGTAGCCCAAGATGAGATGGCTGGTGCAGGGGTTGGTATAAGTGAAGAACTCATCAGTTTACAGATCACCTCTGCAAATGTTCCGGACCTCACGCTTATTGATCTCCCCGGTATCGCACGAGTGGCAGTCAAGGGTCAACCTGAGAATATCGGAGAGCAGGTAATATATTCTCCAACTTCCTTTAGAAAAAAGTACCAAGACAGTATCAAGGTAGTGATAAGATGAATATATATAAATACCATGGTACTTTGATACATGTACTGTATCATATTCGAGTACCACAGTATTTACATGGTCTCCAAAAATGGTCATGAGTTGAGAAAATTGGATGCACAAGGTTAGTATGATTTATCACACTAGTCTGTCATTTCTGTATCACTAACGGCACCAAATATGCAAAAAACATTTTTGGCAAAAATAACCATTGTTTATAAACAACTTTCCACCCGTCTGCAGTTAACTGAACAAACATATAGACTCAACATGATACATGGTTTTCTTAAAGACACGGGAACAGTAATCAAATGCATTCATTCCAGATTAAGAGACTGATCAGGAAGTTTGTTACCAAGCAAGAAACAATCAACCTTGTTGTGGTGCCATGTAATGTTGACATTGCGACCACAGAAGCATTAAGAATGGCACAGGAAGAGGATCCTGATGGCGAGAGGACTTTAGGTGCGCAGTACTCTTGTGTAGTACTCACTGCATACATGCAAACTTCCAAACCTTCTAAATGGATTAGTAATATCATAAGTTTTCTGTTCTGATTGTATTGTATGTCTTATATAGGTATCCTAACAAAGCCGGACCTGGTGGATAAGGGCACTGAAGGGAGTGTGGTAGACATTGTGCACAATGACGTCATTCCCCTTACTAAAGGCTACATGATTGTCAGGTGCAGAGGACAGAAAGAGATCACGGATCAGGTCACTCTCAATGAGGCCACAGAGACTGAGAAGGCCTTCTTCAAAGACCATCCTCATTTCAGGTGGGGACATGGTCACACGGGACATTGACAGAACTGCTGAATTACTGACAGGTGGTATCTCCCATCCGACATCTTTGCATCAGTTCAAAAATGTCATGGGCTATTTTTTAATCTGCGTTCTTATGTGTTCTTAAGTTCTCGTGGACTTATTCAATGTCATCATCTATTGCTGAATTTAATTTTATTCTATTGCATAGAATGCATAAAATTGCCCAATATGTCCTTGATCAGTGCGAATATCAAGGATGCTTGTGGGCAAAAACCCCTTTGAGGTCCCAGAAGTCATAGTGGCTCTACAGTGGCAGACAAACGACATTTATCATTGTGTTTTCCCTCAAGATTTTTTTGCTGTAAGCTTGCGAATGTCTGATGGCTCTTGTCATACCAGTAGTTCTCTCACTGGCTACAAAAGTGCTGGGACAGTCAAATATGCAACAGGAAGATCGCAGCACATCTCAAAGCTCTCAATAGATGTGCTCAGTGTCCTCCTGTCCTTCCGAGTTCGTTCTTCACAGTTCGCCGAATTCACAGTAGATCCGTCTGCACATTTTTTAATAGTCGTCCATCAAAAGCCAATCGAAAGAGTTCTACAACATCACACTTTTGTTGTGATTTGAGCTGCAATATTATTCTACAGATATTACAGATAATATTTTTGACAGCTGTCAAAAAGCTTTTCCATTATTTCCCTCAGCACACTATATGAAGAAGGCTTTGCTACTATTCCCTTGTTGGCTGAGAAACTAACCATTGAGTTGGTTTATCACATTCAGGTGAAAAAATTTATAACAAAAGTAACTGGCAAGATTATTTGACACACAAAAAATATATCTAATTTTACTATGGATAATATGTTATGTAGAAATCCCTGCCTCTGTTAGAGGAGCAAATCGAGGCAAAGCTTGAAGAGACGCAGAAGGATCTGGAGGCATATGGCACTGGACCACCAACAGACCCTACAGAGAGACTTGGCTTTCTGATTGATGTGAGTACAGCCGTGAAGTCTACACACGTGCCAGTCATCCAACATAAATCAGAATCAGAATAATGCACAGAACATTCTAGATTAAACATGATCTACAGCGTGCTCCTTGCACACTCACTAATAGACTGAGTGGTTGCTTACCAGCACTAGACACAGCTATAAAACTTAAGTTTGAATTTTAGTAAAGAGTTTAAAAATCAAGATTACTTAAATCTTCCACAATATTAAACAATTCCATAGCTGATAAAAAAAGCCTCATCAATATGTAGCCTCATAAAAAAATAGAATTGATTTTATGAGAATAAATTATTTATCTTGTTGTCTGTTTTGTTGAATTCAGAAAGTTACAGCTTTCACTCAGGACACTTTCAACCTAACCACTGGGGAGGTGCTTAAATCTGCTTCAGATCTACAGATTTTTCCAGAAATCCGCAAAGAATTTGCAAAATGGAAGTGCGTCTTGGATAATTGTGAGTCATGCATATGTGAGAAATGGAGTAAAATAATCACTTAAATAAGAGTACTGTTAGCACAATTTCAATGAATGAACTGAACAAGTGTATGTATGTAGAGTACATGCGCACACACTGGGCAGTAATGTGCTTGTTTCATATGGACCTGCTTGAAGTGTTTTTTTTTTTTTTGCTGATACTGTATATCTGATTATTCATGATGTAATTTAAAATCAGTTCAGAAGACTGTAATAAAATTCCACAACTCAAATGCTTAATTAAAGATGTATTAGCCTACTTACAATCACCATAGCAATTTTTCTGACAGTATTCTAAAATTCTTCATAGTCAACATTCAGAGAGAAGTTGGTAACTATGAAGACAAGTATCGGGGCAGAGAGCTTCCAGGCTTTATCAATTACCAGATGTTTGAGGGTCTTGTCAGGGAACAGATAAAGCAGTTGGAGGAACCTGCGTTAAAGACACTGAAGACCATATCAGGTGAGTGTGATATATATATATATATATATATATATATACTTTTTTTATATTGTAAGAACTCCAAGTTCGGAGATGGAAGGGAACTCAATGATGCAGTTAGGTAAGGCTCTTTATTTCTTTGCCTTCGACACTGCGTGAACTCTTCTCAGAGATTTTCAAAGTTCAATCAGTTCAGTGTCATGCAAACTTTGTCAACATAAAGTTCTCTGAGATTTCAGCTTCACAGTATGTATAAACATTAATAAAAACTCCTCAGCTTCACAATAAACATTTAACAATACACATCAGCCACTGGTCACTCGTGTCGTCCTCACTCTCTGGCGGTGGCCTGGCCGTTTATATGCTTCTCTCCCCATGCTCACTGGAATTAGAGACAGGTGTTAGACATAATTTAGCTCAGGTGAAAATGCCCTTACCGCTTTATCTCTCTCCGGACGGATGGTTGACCACGCCCCCACTGCCACATATATATATATATATATATATATATATATATATATATATACAGTATACATTCAAATTTCTCAGTCTATGTACATACATGTAGTCTGGTCTGATTCTAGCAATGTGTTGTAAGTCAGCAACATTTTAAACAGTATGTGGACATCTGCGCATTGAACATGAAATTCCAAAATCATGGGGATAAATATTGTATTAACAATGACCTCACTTTGTGGTTGGGGCTATTGTCATGCTGAAAAATGAAAGCACGTTCCCCAGAATGTTGCCTCAAAAGTGGAAACATAGGGTCTGTTCCAAAAAATTGTGAGCTGCCTTGCTGCCTACATACAGGCAGCTGTCTTCTATGTCAGCATCTTAACTGAAATGGAGCCTCAAGAGACCAGTATGAAATGCTCTACATTGTCAGCAACTCCATGCGTCATTCAAATAGCGCTCGTCATGCGCAGCACATGGAAATCACAATTGATTTTAATACCGGTAATGCGGTATGAACGAAGTGATTTTATAATGAGCATAAATATAAATAGCACACATATAGGGCATTTACTTGACAATATTGAATAGAATACAAGTATAATGTCACCTTCCTAAAATAATGTCCTAAGTCATTTTATTCAGGTTTTTCAGGCGATTTTACCAGAGGTGACCAGCATCATTTGAGATGATTTAGGCAAGATATTTATATTCACAATGTCTCTGGTTTATCTGCTATCTTCACTAGTTTTATTCCTGGGGAAAAATACATATTATGTTGCCTAAAGGTAAGCAAAATAAGGTTTATTTTTCAGAGGGGTCCTATGATGTCTTAAAATGCTGCCTCTGGAGGTAGCTCACTAGGTATTGGAACAGATGGATAGAATTCTCAAGAAAGCCATTGTACCATGAACAAGGAAATCCAGATCAATTGACAATGTTATTAGTGTACTGTAAATTGCTTTGAATAAAAGGTGTCAAATTAGTTACACTGCCTTTCAAATGTTTGGGGTCACTTAAATGTTCTCATGATCTTAAAAACCTTTTGATTTGAAGGCGGATGCTTAAATGCTTGAAATTAATTTTGTAGGCAAAAATATAATTGTGCCAACATATTAATTTATTTAATTACAAAACAAATAAATTATTTTGAAATGGATGACTTGTTCTGAATAATTAAGAAAAGCTGCTAATAAGTGTCCAGTATTGATGGGAACTCCTTCAGTACAGTTTAAAAAGCATCCCAAGGTGATACCTCAAGAAGATTGTTGAGAAAATGTCAAGAGTACATTTCAGGAAATTCTATGCAAAGGCTGGCTACTTTGAAGATGCTAAAATATAACATAGTTTCTGTTCTTCCATAGTTTTGATGACTTTCCTCTTATACTTAAATTTGAAAAATAATAATAATAACTAGATTACATTTCCTGAAGAAAATGTGAGTGGTGTTTGCCATGGCAAAAATTCTCATCACGATGTCCCACCAACTGCCCCAAGTTGAAAGAGGCCACCCCCATGACAGTAGGATGTTCTGGTGCAGAGATATTGGTGTTGTTCCATGGTTGCTATGGTAACCTATCTGGTTGCTATGCAGTTACCAGGGTGATACTTATCAAGGCTCCTTGCTATCCTGAATTAAATATATCAACCTGGAAGTCTCTATGATTTTCTGGAGCAGAGATATGTGATTTGTTACTTGTTTGCTATGGTAACCCAATTTGGTTGCTAGGCAGTTACCAGGGTGATACTTATCAAGGCTACTTGCCATCCTGAGTGAAAGAAGTCAACTCGGAAGTCTCTACGATGTTCTGGTGCAGAGATATGTGATTTGTTACTTGGTTGCTAGGGTAACCCCATGTGGTTTCTAGGCAGATAACAGAGTGATACTTAATGAGGCTCCTAGCTATCCTGATTGAAATAAGTCAACTTGGAATCTCTATGATTTTCTGGTGCAGAGATATGTGATTTGTTTTACATGGATGCTAGGGTAAGCCAATGTGGTTGCTAGTCAGTTACCAATGTGATTCTTAACATGGCTCTTTGCTATCCTGAGTGAAATAAATAAACCCGAAAGTCTCTACGACATTCTGATCCTGAGATACCCATCTTAGTGATTTTGAAAGGAAGTCAATGGTGTTTGGTTGCTAGGCTAATCTAAATGATTGCTAGGGCATGGCTAAGTAGTTCCCATGATGATAATTGAAGACTGGTTGCTCACCCAATTAAAACAAGCCAACTCTCTTGTCTCAAGGATATTCTGATCTGAAGATATCACACTCTAATTGTAAGCAATAGAGTTGGTTGCTATAAATGGTTGCCAAGGCGTGACTAGCCAGTGAACAGAGTGATTCTACTTGGCCACTTACTGACTCAAAGGAGCCAATCCGCAAGTCTCTAAGACATTTTGTCTGAAGATATCCTTCTGAGACATTTTTAATGGAAGTTAATTGGGGTGGTTACTAGGGTCCCATAAATGGTTGTTAGGATGTGGCTATGCCATTTCCAGGTGATACTTATGGCATTTTCCACTGCACGTTACGGTTCGACTCAACTCGACTCTACTCGCTTTACTTTTCTGAGCTTGCTTTTCCACTGTTGTTTAGTGCCACCCAGAGCCATATAGAGAGAGAGTTGCGACAACTCCATTGACTCCAATGGAACATTTTTTTTCGTGGAGCCTCTCAATAGTTCCCGGAAGTAGCAGCAAACACATGCCGCGATGTAGAGATGAAGCAGAACAAACCGTTTGCGACGCACTTTTAAAAGGTGAGACGTTTAAAGAATAATATTATCTTATTCTGTATAATATCAGTACATCTAAATAATAATAACTTGTAAATTAAAACCTTATAGTTGAGTATTACTATCGGATAACTAACAGATTAGGCAAGGATTGGAGCTGGATAAAGTTAGTAACGAACACTCTATTAATTGTAAAATATGTTCTCTTGATTCAGCTTCATCCATCGTTTTAAAAAAAAATAATAATATTGTAATATATTATTACAATTTAAAATAACTGTTTTCTATTTTAATGTATTTTAAAATGTAATTTACTCCTGTGATGCCAAGTTGAATTTTCAGCCTCATTACTTTTGAACGGCAGTTTATATACGAGTATGCTTAAGTTGTTTTAAATCTGAATATATTGTGTATATGAATAAGTATTGTAAGAATTATACATTAGATATATAATATTTATAATACATAAATAATTATATTACTATATATAGAATTGTAAACAATAAGCTTCATTTCACTAAATTTTACATTTACGTAACTGCTGCTAATAGTTAATAGTTCATTGACCCATTGTGCGGTGCGAGCTGGAAATCACCTGTCACCAGCCTGTCTCTGTACTATCTGAAAAGTCATAAATATGACATTAGTTACCATGAGATTAGTGAAAACAATGAACATGAGGTAACATAAAAAGGCAACAGAAACCCTAGCCTGAAATAAGTTGAGGCAAATAACGGTAAGCGAACCCTAATCCTCAAATATTAGCTGATTTGATCTTTAAAAAAACAACATCGCTGTAACAACATCCTCATGCTACATACATATGTCGGTGTGTTAAATATATAAAATAAATGCATTTATTGACTAATAATTACCAGAAATCGCAGTTCTGTCACTCTACTCTAACAGTCTGAAATACCCGCCAAAGCACTTCCTGAAACTATCTGAAGTCTACGTGAATCACGTGACGATCAAGCATTTAGAACTTCCGTTGTCGCAACTCTCTCTCTATATGGCTCTGGTGCCACCTCAACGTGGGTGGGATTACATGCTGATCGTCATAGTTGCGCCACCTCAACTGCCGTGACATCATCTTAGACGAGACACAAAACAATAAACAATAGCACGACTGCTAGCTGTTAGCTACTAGCTCATTGTGCTGCATTAAGCAGTTGTTGCATGGTGATTTTACCAGTTTCACAAGATAATCAAGTTTGCAGGTGAAATATGTGTTTGTGTTTACATACTGTAGATGTGGTTAGAAAGAAGTTTATCCAGCTGGCCCAGTGTAGTTTCATTGGATTCCCCAATCTTCTCAAAATAGCAAAGGTAGGTTTCTTGTGTTTTACATAAATGTTAATGGCAATACAGAAATACAGTTTGCATATCTATCTTTAAAATCTTACACAAATTCTCAGGCTAAGATTGAGGGCATCAAGCAAGAAAAAGAATCACTTGCAGAGTCCATGCTGAGGACCCAGTTCAGGATGGAGCTCATTGTTTATAGTCAAGATTGCACATACAGCCAGAGCCTACATGATGCAAAGGGAAAACTGGAGGAAGAGGAAGAGGAAGAGGAAGAGGAAGAGGAAGAAGAAGAAGAAGAAGAAGAAGAAGAAGTAGTAGTAAAATATTTTATTGATACTGTGGCAAATAGCACAGGCAATCATGCCACCCTGCATGAGATGAGTCTGCACCTTGAGTCCTACTACTCGGTAAGTGTGCTCACTAGAGTTCAGTCATGACAACTCTCAAAAATGATTTAGCATATTAATGGGGTTATGACATATTGTAAGGATTTGGTCTTGGCAGATTAGATCTGGTGTCCTGCTGCTGCAGAGAAAGTACGAAGTGTTGCTACTGCTCAAACATACATAGACATACTGTGTAAGCATGTGGACATGTTGCTGCTGCACAATTTGACAAACACAAGACATGCTGCTGCTGCACAGTTAGACATACATACAATCCCCATGGAGCAGATCTACACAGGTGAACCTGGGGAGGATGATGTTTCAGAGATAAAACTCTCGCAGCAAACTGCATTGAAACCAGCTTATCTGCAAAACGGAGTTATTTAAATGTTAGACAAAGAGAAAGTATGCAAGTTGTTTGGCGAACTGATTATATGTCAAAGGACCTATTAGCTCACACCATGGGAGCCGATTGGCTTAATACATCACATGTGAGTGAGCCAATTGGCTAAGAGATAACAAATTCAAAGAACTCTATGCTTGCTTCATGACTGAGCATCAAGTCATATGTCTGTATTGTATTCAAAGGCAGAGGTTGGCCAATATTCACTGGTACAGACTTTTGGCAATACTTCACTATTCTGTTCACAATACCGAGCATTATTCTTGCATACTGGCAGCTCTCATAAATCGCCCAGTAGTCTCAATGAGGCAGTCTGGCCAGTCATTCTCACTAGAAAGAATTGTTAGTCTCGCAATCCAAGGTTTACAATATCTGCCTTACATTTTGTACATATTGTAGCTTATTCTGTCCAGGAGCCAACAATTCATATAATATGACAGATATGGTTTATGGGTGGGCAATAGACTGTATATCAAAAGTGATTGTGTAAGGATATCTTGTTACATATTTCTGTCTTTAAGTTAATGCAGTTAATCTCATTAGTCTTTTATGTGCTTAAATGTTATATGTTGCTTATAAACAGCTTTTGTCCTTCCTAAAACTGAAGTGCATTCAGCTTTATAGCATCCAGTCACTCTTTTAAGAAAAGTCTATATATAATTAAAAATAAATGCACTTAAGGTTAAAAACTGTATAAGTGCCCAGCATAGATGGGAACTCCTTCAATACTGTTTAAAAAGGATCACAGGGTGATTACTCAAGAAGTTGATTGAGAAAATGTTAAGAGTACATGTCTGCAAATTCTAGGCAAAGGGTGAATACTTTGAAGATGTTAAAATATAACAGAGTTTTGATTTATTTTGGATTTAGTTTAGTCACAACATAATTCCCATAGTTCCATTAATGGTTATTCCGTAGTTTTGATGATTTTAATATTATTCTAAAATGTGAAAAATATATATACAGCACTGACAAATTTAGCTCAAATTACATGATCTAAGATTCACCTTAATCTATTTTAACAGATTATAAGCAAGCGTCTAGCTGACCAGATCCCAATGGTGATCCTCTACCTGCTGCTCCAGGAAGCTGCTGTGGAACTGCAGAGAAACATGCTGCAATTGCTGCAAGACAAAAATGCTATAGATGACCTGCTTAAAGAGGACTATGACATTAGCCAAAAGCGGGAAAAATTGTTGAACCGCCAGAAACGTCTGATGCAAGCACGGAGCATCCTTATTGCCTTTTAGAATTCAGTTAATATCGCTTATTGCAATAGTTTTAATGCAACACAATCAAACAATGGTAGTGAAGTGACATGATGTTTCTCCCTTCCATCAAGCATTGGTAGCAAACGC
This sequence comes from Xyrauchen texanus, assembly GCF_025860055.1. Classification (NCBI taxonomy): domain Eukaryota; kingdom Metazoa; phylum Chordata; class Actinopteri; order Cypriniformes; family Catostomidae; genus Xyrauchen; species Xyrauchen texanus. Next base: position 46,366,067 of record NC_068280.1, read on the forward strand.
GTAAACATGCTTTTTTGCCTAGTACATTTTCTCTCTCAGAGTGACTATTTTGAACACGGGTGTAAATAGCACCTGCCACACAGTGCAGCTATTTGCACCCCAATAGTCTAGTAGAAATATATACATTTAAAACAAACAGCATTGTAAGACCAAGGTTCCATTCCATCATTTTCCCTGTCACTCCTCTTAATGCTTTCTTCAATACTACTCATAATAATTAAAAATGTATATAAAGGTAATTTTACTGTAGTAATATTGTGGTGACCACGTTTTTTCATGGAAACCATGGTTTTGATGTAATTAACAATGCTGTTACTACAGTAAAATGGTGTTGGAATAGAAACCATGTTTAATTCAGTGGTTTCTGTGATTTTACTACAAAATAATACCATAGTCATAGCATGGTTACTAGGCATTGAAATATATTATATTATTTATATCACCAGCTAGAATATATTTAGATTAGATTTGTTTTATTTTGTAATTGTATAGCAGTAGTGCTAGTGACATGTATACTGTTGTTGTACGACCATTGGTGAGCAGATATATAAGGTATAAAGGAAACTGAAGGAAGCCGAGTCACACACGTGCAGGCTGGTAAGGGAAAACAGCTTCTAAACCACAAGCTCACTGCATGCACACAGAAGATAGAAAGTGGTAATCTATTTATTTGTTTTATTAGTTTTGAATCAATGGTCTTGACTGTTATGTTTCTAAATCAAAATAAAACTGAAACAAAAAGGATGAAGAGTGAGTTTTGAATGCAACCCACAAACCTTAGATATAGGCCATAACAGTTACTGTAGAAAAGTTAGTTAATTTTTGAAAAGGAAGGTTATTGTAAGGTTTTTCATTTTCCCCCCACGATGATTTCGGGTTATTTTTCAATTGAATTGTTGACATTATAGATCACATTAAAAGTCGAAAAATTTCTGACATTATTTATCTTTGTCTCATTCTTTTACTTCACAAAAACCTGGCATTTTAACAGGGGTGTGTAGACTTTTTATATCCAATGTAAGTGGACAGTATCCAGTTGAATTTTTTGACCAATTGAGGTTTGACCGTCTGAAAATTTTAGGTTTACAAGAATCACTTTTTTCTTTAAGATTAATTCTGCCTTTAAAAGCAGAAAAATAACAATCAGATTACAACATACACAATTATAATAACTCTTACTCAAGTCCACAAAGTGATACCACATCTCTCCTTTATTTGTGAATTTTTTTAACTACATTGTTTTCTTTCTTTGTTATGAATGAAACTTATGCAAACCTCAACATCTACACCAATATATTCCATCCCTGAATAACAACACTAGAGCCAAATGATGTTAGGGGCTGGTGTGGCACATTTGGTGGAATTTCATATAGGGCAAAGAACTCCTACAATATTGTACAGTGTTATAGATTATTCAAAATGTTCTCTGTTGTTGTTTGCACCTTAAACAGGAAGGCTTTTTCAAGAGTGGTTAGCTACAATAGAAAGATGCTTTAGAGCATAAACATTCATTACATATATACATTTGTACAATGTTCATCAAACGAAACAAAAGGACAAATATCTCATTGCCAAAAGACAAACTTTTTTTAAGCAGTCACATTCTACTGATCCTTCTGGGTTTTAAGCTTCCTCTCCCAAAGTTTCTGATGGTCTGAGAATCCCTGCTTTCCTTTGTTGAAGGAATTGGGTCCAGCTGAAGTGGGTGTCTCCCTGAAAATCAAGACAACTTGTGACGTGGATGTTAACATTGCTGTAAAAAGTCTTATTTCTCATTCAGTGTTGATCGTGTCAGTTATGTATTGGAGCACATTACTAGTTTTTTATCTATACTAATAAAATGCAAAAGGAGATGTTAGGTTAGGATGTTATCCAAGCTGCTCTTTTCCATACAAGAAATGTATATGGGAATTTATACTGCGTTATGCATTTATGTATACTTGATTATGTAGTCGCGTTGGATAAAAGCATCTGCCAAATTAATAAATGTAAATACTGCCAAGCTCTAAGGAAAGCTTTGTTTGAGGAACTGACCAAGCTCTCAAATCTCACATTGTAAATACAAATAGTTATTTCAAATCATAAAAACTAAAAAATAGTTTACATAACTTAAGCTTACATTTGTACTATTCTTACTCATTGTAATGAAGTTACCTTAAAGTTATATGTATAAAAATATTTAAGTGGTCCTAATTAAACAGTACTTGAAATGTCACATTTTGGAATCATAACTCAAATGTATACATTCTTTAATCTTTGGCTTTGCGTACAACTATCTCAACATTTTCAAGTACACAATTGTGGAATACCCTTGTGCTTGAATAAATTAAATATGCTTGATTAAAACAAGGGAACTTATATAGTTTTACAGGGTTTGTACAGATGCTTCATAGTTAAATTCAAGGACTTTGGTCAAGATGTCATTAAAACGTATTATTTATTTGTCAATTAAAAATAAAAATATTTTAACCATTCAGTTTATTTATTTTTATAAAACAACACTTATTACAAGTAAAACATGTCTCAATTATCATCTTTAACCATCATTCTTGGTTCATTCATGACTAAATCGATGTGCAATTGCAGTGTGCTCCCCTAAAACGCACTTCGCTTTCAAACAAAAGTGAATAACTGGATCCGTAAACAGCAGTCCATATGACTCATGTGCTGTGTTCCATGTTTTCCAAAGTCACACAACAGATTTATGTGGGGAACTGACCGAAATTGCAAATGGGTCATTCTCAAAAAATTACAATTTCCAAATAAAAAAATATTGAAATTTTCCATTGAGTTCAGTTTGTGCCTTTAAGCACTCAGGGTAAACATTTTGTAACTTCTTGACAAATTTTTATTCATAAAGGACAACTTGGCTGTTGTTCTTTCTTTTGATATTTAATTTTGTTTCACGAATGAAGTTAAAATGTGAATTTATAACATGCTTGGAAAAATCACTATATGCATATTTAAGCAGTCTCTGAACTTTGACCTTAAGTCATTTTCCCTACCATTTGAATTTTTTTTATTTTTTTGTAAAAATTAAAACATAAAAGGTTTTAACATTGATAACACCAATGCCATTAAATCAAGGTACAAACATAATTTTTAAATTATTAATAATAATAATTTTGTTATGCATTTTTGTACACTTCTTCGGCCCTGCACTAATGCTTGTATTAAAAAGAAGTACAAAATAAATACATAAATAACTTTACATGTCATAGAAGTAGTGTACCAGACGAAGGGGACAAGGTTTTTTTTTTTAGGCAATTGACCATTTCAAATATATTTTCTAAAAAATAGTCAAGCCATATCATATCATTAAAGGTTAGGTTATAGAATGATACCTTTCATTTTTTCCCCTCACTATTTGAAAGCTTTTTCATTTACATTACATTTACATTTATGCATTTGGCAGACGCTTTTATCCAAAGCGACTTACAGTGCAGTTATTACAGGGACAATCCCCCCGGAGCAACCTGGAGTAAAATGCCTTGCTCAAGGGCCCAACAGTGGCATCTTGGTGGTGCTGGGGCTTGAACCCCCAACCTTCTGGTCAGTAACCCTGAGCCTCAACCACTGAGCCTCCACCACTTTTTCATGACAAAAAAGTCAAGGGGCATGTTTGTCAACATATTTTGATATTGACCCAGGCGCGCATGTGTAGCTCAGTGGTAAAGACGCTGGCTACCACCCCTGGAGTTCTCTAGTTCGAATCCCAGGGTGTGCTGAGATTCGAAAGAGATTCGTCTTCCGCAACCCAGATTGAGTCACAACGCCACCACGAGGACTAAAGAGCACATTGGGAGTTGGGCATTCCAAATTGGGGAGAGAAAAAATATTTTTTTTTTTGATTGTGATTGGCCCATTATGAACGCCCATTATGAACAGCTGCCAAAAGTAACAGGTGCCACGTGATATATGCCACGTGCCGTCTATATATTTTACGATTTTCTATAAACCAATAACATTTTAAGCACCTCTTGGTAAAAATGGCTATTTTCAAGGGTTTTCCAGGACTTACATTTGCAAAAGCCAAAATCAAGTACTTCAAGAACCTTGTACGAACGAACCCTGGTTATAACTCTTTGTAGTAGCTGGTTGATAGCTGTGATAAGTGTTACCTCTTGTGAACATTACTTAAAAAAATAAAGTTAATTTTACTTGAGCCAAATAAGTGTTTACTAAAAAAAAAAAAAAAAAAAAAAGGGGACATGTTTTGGGTGCAATATACCATTAAGTGTCATGTGTAATAAATATTAAATATAGGATTAAATCCAACCTTCCAATATTCTTCATCCTCATCTTTGCCTCAGGTGGCATTTCCTCAGGCTCACTCTGAAAATTAAAATATTGTCAGAATTATGAACTCAACATTTAATGCAATGCTTTTGTCAATATGATTAACACATGCATGCAACATCAATTTAATTATTGCACAAGTAAAATGCAAACATCAATATCTAGATATCAAGTTGCACATAAAAGTACACACATCATCATCCTCGTTGAAAACAGCTGCAAGTCCAGGTTTCTTGGTAGGTAAGGCAGGTGTGGGTTCTTTAGGTTTCTAAAAGAGAAGGGGGAGGAATGCAATACTTTTAAGTGTTAGAAATGTTCAAGTCCACATACAGTATAGTAGTCACGTTCAAGTCCAAAACAAATTCTTGAATCTATCTATCTATTCTAAATTACCCAGTATCTTTACTACTAAAATAGCTTACATAGTGACAGAGTACAATGTTGCATATACGTACACTAGCTCCCAGCTTGATGGAGATGGTGGCGGGCTTCTTCGCTGCCTGGGCAGTCAAACTAAACCCAGTTTTAAGAAATTTAGGAGGTGCAGGCTTGCTTTTAGACTCATCTTCTGGGCTGATCTCTTGAGCAGGGCGCTTTCTCAGGCCGTTCCCTGATGCCGTGCTGGAAGAGACAGTCTTAGTTTTCACACTGCTTCCCTTCTCTTCTGGTCCTGCTGGAGGCGAAACAACTTACCAAGGTGAGCGACTGTTGCCTTGGAGACCAAAGGTGAGCTACAGTTACCTGAAAGATGAGGGATGCCAGGAGGACCTGCTCAGAGAGCCGCTGTTGAGCCCAAAATCTGAATTCAAACTGGTTTGCACATAATAGTTTGCAAGCGCCTCCAATTATGTGACTTCGAGTGGTCTTAAAGGGAGTTCACCCAACATGAAAAATCTGTCATCATTTACTCACCCTCATGTTGTTCCAACCTGGTATGACTTTCTTCTGCGGAACACAAAAGGAGATGCCCAACGTTATACTTGACATCATCTTTCTAGGGATGGCGGATCAATACTAAAGTATCGATACTTCCGATATTGATGTGGTATCAAGGATATCGATCCTCACATAAAAATGTTGATTCTGAAGTTTTTTTTGTTTAAATGAGTGCTCTTATTATTTAGATAACATGAATATTAATGCATCTTATAAGCTTCGAAGTGGAAAAAATTATTATATTAGCGAATAGTTGCATGGCATCTGATCTCTTTTTTTGTTCGGCTCATCTTGACGCGCCAGAAATGCCAAAATACACTAGCAGTCACAGCGCTCACCCTTTCAGTCATAGCACTCTTTCAAAGAGGGAGCAGTGTTTTCCTGAGGTAATGACAAAAAAACAGCATCTGGAGTTAATCACACAAATGACAAACCTAGCCATGACAATCATTATAACGGGCTTGTGTGACACTTTTTACTGGTTTATTTAAAGTCAAGAGTTTTTAAAACATGATAATCTGTAATCATCGTTATTAAATGATACCCTTAAGAACATTTACAATGGAATTACTGTAGCAATATTGTAGTAACCACGAATATAGTAACCATGTTTATTTTTATTTTTTTTGTTGGTAAAAATCAAGGTCTTGATACAATTACCATGGTTTTACTACAGCATTACTCATGCGATTCTGGCCTAAAAGTGGTAATATCGGATGGAAAATAAGTGGTATAACACATCCCTACTTCTTTTGTGCTTCATGGAAGAAAGTACGTGCAATAATGAAAGCATTTTCATTTTTGGGTGAACTGTCCTTTAAATTGGCTGACCGTATTCGGTGTTACGTATTTAGTGTTATTAATATACACTGTTAAAGATTATGTATCTATTTTTAACACCCTGTGGGGGGAAAAACAAATCGTCATCCTGCTAATGCGGCTAACACGCAAAAACTCAAATTCTACGACTTTACAACTTCTTTTATCCATGCATTAAAAAAAGTACGTGTTACAAATATTATAGAAGACCTTGAATTGTAAGATATAACAGTTTTGACAGTTTCACCTCCTTCTCTAGAGGGGTCTTCGCTGCTGCACTTCACATTCGCCATTGTTTGAATCTGTTTTTCAACACGTACGGCTACCAGATAGGACAAAATACCCCTGCGTTCGCTCCAGCTTTTCCGCATACAATTTAATTCGATGAGAGAGGAGCAACAGTGCCATCTGGTGTACACAATGAGCAGATGAGCCTTCGCAAACGATGTTTTTTTTTTGTTTGTTAGTTTTTTTTTCCAATATCAAGTTAAGATTAAAATACCAGTCAAAGGTTTGTACACACCTACTCATTCTTTATACAGTTTACCACTTTCCACATGTTATAATTGTAGTCATTTAAACAATGAAATTAAACAAACGGAAGTATCATATGTATATATAATACAACAAATTAAAACGATCTTATATTTTAGTTTCTTTAAAATAGCAACCCTTTACCTTAATTGCAGCTTTGTATACTCATGGCATTCTCCCAACCAACTTCGTGAGGTGCATCCTGAGACACTTATATTGAACGAGTTCCTGTTTACTTTTACTTTCCAGTTCAACTAGGATTTTTAAATGTAACCATAATCCTTTAGATGAAAAGGGGTTTAAGATCATGAGAATCATAAATGGGGTATGTCCTATGTAAAATATATATTTAGACTGGTCACCAATTTAAGTGCATTTGTTACATTTAAGCTGCAGTTGTTTTTTCTCTGAGTAGCAGATACAGAGAGACTAAAGAATGCCTTCAAGACAAACAGAGAGTGTACTGTGTAATATTTTAATGTCTTCTTGTGTACTGACTAAAATAAGAAAGAGAGCATGTTCTTATTTGGCATATTACTTACAGTATGCATATCTGATTTGCTCTTCTTTTTTATTTGCATGAAAAATGCCATAAATAAAGTTGAATTGATATGAATTAAAATAATTCCATGTCTATCATCGTTAGTGGATAAAAGTCACTTGTATTGCGATTCTGATTAAAACAAATCTGTTGCAGCTGGGTGTGTACTTTATTTGAAAACATTTACTCACATTTAGGCTTTTCTGCAGCACCTCATTAGGTAGTAGTCTCAGATTCTATACAAATTAATAAACGCTAAACAAAAAGTATTATTTATGCATTTCCATTTCACAGAAAATCCCATCACACATGATTATTTGCTTAATCTTTAATAATAATAATAATATTATATATATATACTGTATATAAATTTGTTATAAAGATCTGTAACCTCTTTAATGTTAAATTTGGGGTGTTTGGTGATCAAGAATGCAGCAAACCAGCAGAATGTCAGATTCTTCAGGACTTTAGATGTATCAAGATTTTACATGCATTAGGGAAATTGTATGTACTTTATTGGGGCTGATAAGAAAAAAAAAAATCCTATTTACCTTCACTAGTCCATTTTAAATAGTCTTATGGTGTGGAAAATAATCTTTAAAAGTACAAATATTCCATGTAATCTCTCAATTCATTTGGGGTAATAAAAGCTGCATGCATAATAATTCAAGAATGAGTAAAATGCTGTTTAATCTAGTTTTACATGGAGTAAAGCATGTCACACTGCTGGACATGTCAACTTCCCAGGCATATTTTATGTCACCTACATTTACACTTTTATGTTAATGAAATAGATCACCCAAAAATGAAAATTATATATATATATATTTTCTTCAATTGTAAAAACGACAGAGATGTATTGTTAGAAAGAAGGTTATCCTTAGTCACCATTCACATTCATTGTATGAAAAAAATATGCAGGTGATTGAGACTAGCATTCTTCCTAACGCCTTCTTTTGTGCTCCATGAAGAAAGAAAGTCAGTCAGATGTGACTGGAACCACTCGAGTAAATGATTTGTACAAAGGAAAAACTCTGTGTACTTTTGGAAAATATTTTATTGTGAAATGACTGTGTGAAAATCGGGATAGGAGAATTTTGGCGGCCTGACATCAAGTGTGCCTTTAACACACAGCAAGCGGTGTTGTTGTGACCCTGGATGGGTGGAGAAAGAGGAAATAAACCCTCTCTTCGTGAGCGGCCATTTCCTTCTACCCATTTCTCCATTCTACTGTGGACAGCCGCCCCGAGCGGATCATGAAGGCGAGGATGAACTGTATAAGAGGAGGATGTAACTTCCAAAAAGAGGGAGGGAAGGGAAAAGATGATGTGGACAAAAAGGAATAAACCAGAATGGTTTAGAAGTGACATCCCATAGTCCTTTTTTATTGATTGGTCTTCAAAACAGATTGGATGTCCTGACACCATGTCTGAAGATTTAGTTCAGCCTTCCACACTACTCCCACATGGGTGGACGCTTACACAGACAAGATGTGCTTGACGAAATCTGTAAGATGAGAAGAAGTCATGCATAAGGAGATCATCCAGGCTGGCTCACCATACAAGGCTTGAGGTGGCTTCTAAAACTAGTCATTCATTGATAGGTGGGCTTATTATATCATCCCAATTAGTGCCATGGGGTCTAAAAGTGAAAAAGACTGTCACTGCATCCTCTGTTTTTTAATATGTCTTGAAAGAATTTACAAGGGGTAAATGGGCAGGGATATCATTTGGGACTTTTCGAAGCAACTACCTTCATAGTGGACGCTGCCGTTCTCATCTTCCTGTCCCAGCATGAGAGAGTCAATCTCGGGCTCAGACATCTTCTCTCCTGTTGATGCCATGAATAGTATTGATTAGGAAAATCTTTCACATTCACAGTTGCTGCCTGCTGGTGTCAGATTTCAGATCAAAGACATTTACAAGTGCCATGGTATTATCATGTTTTTTTTTTGGATATGTTGCATTGTAATAATATCATACTATTAGTTCAAAGTAACATGGAGTATCATGCAAAAACCATGGAATATAAGCATTAAGTACTTATTATATATCAAAGTATCATAAAAGTTTTTAACATTTGACACGCCCACTTATTCTGTATAATTGGAATTTTCCAGGGACCTTGATAGCTCAGCGAGTATTGACGCTGACTACCACCCCTGGTGTCGCGAGTTCGAATTCACGACATGCTGAGTGACTCCAGCCAGGTCTCCTAAGCAACCAAATTGGCCTGGGTAGAGTCACATGGGGTAATCTCCTCGTGGTTGTGATTAGTGATTCACGCTCTCAATGGGGCGCGTGGCAATTTGTGCATGGACTGCCGGAAAGTCTCCGCAGTGTCATGCACAACGTGCCACGTGATAAATTGCGCAGATTGGCGGTCTCAGAAGCGGAGGCAACTGAGACATGTCCTCTGCCACCCGGATTGAGGTGAGTAACCGCGCCACCACGAGGACCTACTAAGTAGTGGGAATAGGGCATTCCAAATTGGGAAAAACAAATTGCAGTATTGGAAATCAAAACTCTTCAATATTTTAGCATCTTCAAAGTAGCTCTGCACACTTTTTTCTTAACCAACTTCACAAGGTATTATACAAAACTAATTTCAAGCATTTAAATATTAGCCATTAGGTCAAAAGGATTTAAAGGTTTTAAATCTCAATGGGAGTAAATGTGAAGTAAAAGGAAGTTACAATGGAAGTAAATGGGGCTAGTCCATAAACATTCATGCACACTACTCATGCCTTATTATAACCATGATATTTTTCTTCTTTTTTTTTTAAATAAACGAGCAGCAATTCAAAATCACAAACGCTGTCAATTGAGCTTTACTTGCATTGAACCTGGAACATTCCTTTAAAATCACAAGAAATGTAATTTTGGGACTGGTACATTTCCTGTAATCATTTAATCCTCGCTCACCCAGTGTTGACAGCACAATGCGCAGCTCAGCTCCCATTACTGTGCCATTGCCCTCCTTGTCAAAGACGCGCAGACCCTCAACGTAGTCATCAATGGTACCTTTCTGGAAGGCGTCAACTGTCTTCAGCATTGGCAGGAAACCCTCAAAGTCAAGTCTTTTGTTGGCCATGTCTATATTTGTGCACATATCAGTGTCAACCAATTAGGATTTGCACAGCGAATAGAACTACTGTGCTTTCATAGGTTTGCAACAATGCTTCAGTCTATCTAAACCATATATTTATAATATTTACTTTTATATATAGTCTATTTCTATACCTTTAATCAATACAGTAACACTTCACAATAAGGTTGTATTGGTCAATAGGTAATGCAGTAGGTAACAACGAACAAAATATATATATTTCATATTGCATTTAGTAATGGTAACATATACAACTTTTAATGTAATTTTTTTTTAGCTGTTCAACTGTTCAAGTTTTGTTCATTGTTAGTTCATGCTAACTAATGTAGTTAATGAATACAACTTTATTGTTAAGTGATACCATACATACACATATATACGATATAAAGTAAAGGTCTGACCATCAGCAGATGGGTCGCCCAGGATTTTCTTCACATCCTTGTTGGTGGGGTTTTGACCCAGGGCACGCATGATGTCAGCAACCTGGTTGTAAGCAACCTTGTTGTCACCAACTCTGTCGAAGAGACCAAAGGCCTCTTTGAAGTCTGTAACAGATGGATAAATGGGACATGTTTCAGTTATTGTCTGAAAGTAAAGACATATTCAAACAGTCACTATATCACAAAATAAACCACAAGAGGGTGAATAAGACCCTATCTTATGTCATTCTGTAGGGTTTTATTTATGCGATAATGACTCTTTGAGTTCATCCTGACATTATCCTGATTATTAGAAAGCTTATCAAATAAATAAATGAATATAACATTTTGATTTGAATTAAAAATTATATATTATGTAAGCATAAAGAAACTAGCACAGCTATGTGGAAATCTTGTGTTCTTTCCCACTTTATATTAACTACGACATTCTTAACCATTTTATACAATGTACTTATTATGAAGATACATGTTGTTGCATTGTAATTACATTTTAAGTACTTGCATTTAATTACATTTGTAGTTACACTGTTACCTTTACCCCTAACCCAGCCCTAATCCCAAAACCAAACTCTAACCCCTAATCATAACCCTAACCCTACCTTTACTCCTAAAGCTACCTGTACCTCAACCTCAGCAGTAGCAAATGTGGGAATTTTGCAGAACAATACGTAGTTACACGGTAAATACGTGGTCTTATATGTATTTAATGTTAGTTCATAGTAGTTAAGGCCACCTAAAGTGTGACCAGTAAATTATTCACTATTATTTTTTATAAAATTCATTCAAGTTTGGTGCATTTTCTATATTTGTTTCTCCTTTTTAAAGAAAGGGTCAAAGAATGTAAGTGTACTAATGCCCTCTACACCCCCTGTAATAACCTTGCCAACTGTACATGCCACAAAGGATGAAGGAAGCTATATTATAAAAAGGCTTAGCAACTGTATCTTCATAGGCTGTGTGGAGTTATCCGCTAGTTTGAAAGTGATCCAATAAAGAAAAATAGCATCCTAAGACTTCTGTGCACTAGCAGCTGTGCCTCGCTGTTGCATGAAGGTGTGAGACAGGCGATACCCTCTGAGAAAGTAGCCCTTGCCATACATGGCTGTGACGGTTGATCCAAGTAAAATGCAAGAATGCTGACAGCAGCGTAACCTATAGAGATGACCGACTGCATGCTTTTGGCACTTAACTTGCCCAAGAGGCTTGGTTATAATGGATTCTTTCTCTTCTGTATTTAAGATGTAGAAGTTAATCTTGGCTTCGTCTCTGGACATATTTGACCGCTTCATCCCAAAAGGATACAGTGATTAATTCCCACTTTACATGCGCTAAATACATCAATTACACTCATTTTACAAGTTAAATGATGCAAAAATGATGCATTAATGTTGATGCATCCTGTTTCCCATGTTATGAAAATCACAAATGTTACATATTATACATTCTTTGATTTTGGTCATCTTAAGTTATGAAGTGTTTGAAGGGATGAGTTTTTTGAGGATCCAACAAAATGCAGATCCCTCCCCTCTTGTGGCTTTCCAGCAGCAAAACTCACCTCTGAGAATATTCATGATTTCAAACCCTAAAGGTCTGCCAGTAAATAGCCAATTTAGCATTGTTGTTGCCTGGAACAGCCCATATGTGCATATTTGTACATACATATACACAAATATATATATATATATATATATATATATATATATATATATATATATATATATATATATATATATATAAGAAACACTTATTACATTTTGACAAGAGAAGCCTCTGTTTTAAGATATAATATGAAAGATAATCATAGCAGTAGTAGTAGTGGTAGTAGTAGTAGTAATAATAATAATAAGAAGAAGAAGAAGAATACATTAAATGATAAAGAAAATCAGTATCATTTTTAACTTTTTTATAGAAACACTTATAGGTGTATTAATTGGAATCACTTTTAGTTCGTTATCTAAAATGTACATGAACATGTCTCTTATGCATGTCTAAGGGCTTAAACCAATTAACTGGGAAATAATATATATATATATACTGTATTTAAATAATACTGTATACTGTATTTAAATAATGAATTTCTGCCATCAAATACATTTGTAACAATGATAAGAGAAGGGTATCTATTAGACTACTAAATGTCATAATAAATTGTTATAATATAAAGCATGATGAAATATGATGTACAGGTACTGAACACTCACCCTCAATCTGGTCAGCAGTAAATTCTCCAGCCTGGCAGAGAGACAAAAATAGTGTGAATTCCATTGGCACACATGCCAACATCTCATAAACACACATGTCTGAATAAAGTTATTGTATAAAAACATAATTGCAAACACAATCCTTCTTTGGACACCATCAAAATTACTGCTTCAATGTATTGGGCAAACAAGTCTACATCTTCATTTTGTATGCGCCATCGGAATGATAAAGCTTCATGATTTCCTTTTTAACAGTTGCACAAACTTGACCAAAGTGTCCTAGTTTTTTCAGTGTGCTTATTGCCAGTTTTTCAGCGAAAAGAACATGAAAAATGTATGAGAGTAATCCAAGTACACACCATGATGCAGTTTTGAGGGTGGAGGAGCCGAGAGACAGAAGTCAAGAAGCTGGTGTCCTAAGAGAGTGGTCCTGAGCATGGTCAAACTCCTTCTTATTTGTGCTATGCTAATGATGTCACGGGGCGGATCGTGTGACGCTGAGGAACTTCTTTAACTTTCTTCGGTCAAGCTGGGAGTAAGGCGGTTCTCTTCAGTGTTCAAGGGGAGGCTGTATTTTTAGATTGGGCTCCAGGCTGCTTCTAAGTCTCCTTGGCTTTGGTCAGCAGTTAATTTATAATTGATTTATTTTTACTCAGGATTTCTGCAAAGTAAACAGCAAAGACAGATTGTCAATCCTGATCGCACCTGTTATCAGGTCTGCGCATGATTTGAAGGTACCACAATATCTCGGTGAGGCATGATTACAGGGTCAATATTTTTAACTTACAAATGGTGGTCTCGGCCAGTTATGGTTGTATGGGAAGCAATGAAAAATCTGAAGGTGCGTTGAATTAGAATTTGGGGCTATTTTTCTTTACTAAATAAATAAATATAAATCTATATCATCCATTTTTAAAGTTCTAGTCTGATTGTAAAACTGCCTTAAATATTGCATGAATTAAATAAACGTTAAATCTAATTTGGCCAGAGTTTATTATTCAAAACAATGAGACATCAAGTTCATTTTAAGTGCATAAAACAATAGGAGCATTATGAACATTAATGACCATAAAATCAACAGCAACGACGTTGACTAGGTCAAAGCTTTCATCTAAAATCACTGAAAAACTTTTTACCCTTACTGCTTACTGAAAGTCCATCACCTATTCCAAAGCTGAGGTGCATATCTTACTGTTGTAACGTAAAAGGAGCACATGCTCAAAATGTTTATCTGTGAGACTATTGTGCTTCAGGCTAAGAATATAACGATACTGATATGATAAATTATCAATAAATGATTAATAATTTACTGTCGTTGCCTTGTTAATATGTAATCATGTAATATATAAAAAGTAACTGTAGTCCAATTACAAGTATTTTAAAATGTAATTTAATCCAATTACAAGTACTTAGCTTTTTACATTTATTACATAATCCAGATTACATGTAATCTGTTACTACAAGCACTGTATATATATATATATATATATATATATATATATATATATATATATATATATATATATATATATACAAATTATAAATCATGTGACATGTTAAATGCAACTACAGTCGATAAAGATAAAGTTTTAGATAAGCTTGAGTCAAATCATTTTTAATTTTTTTTTCAAGGCTATTTATAAACAAACACGCACAGCCTTTAACAGAAAAATGGGATACAATTATGATCTGGCCCAAAAGTATTTAGAAAACTAAGCCGTACTTTGTAGAGATTAGTACCTGGATAAATGTTGTTGCATTAACAGAATATAAATCTGAGTGGATTTTTTTAGAGAAAGAAGCACAAGCACACTTTTCAACAAAACATTATGTACTGTATAAAATTGTGTGGTTGTCAAAGGTAATGGAACATGTCCACGGTTAATATGATGAGTTACAGAGTCCTGCACTGTAAAAAAAAAATGCTGTAAATTTACGGCCAAATTCCTACAGCAATCTACTGTGATTCTTAAATACAATAGTTTGCTGTTAAAAATGTTGCATTCTGGAAGATCAAGAGCAGGCTCACTGTGAAGTGACTAGTTTTATGGGAAAATTTACATTAAAATTTAAATCAATCAAATCAAATCACTTTATTGTCACACTACCATATTCACAAGTGCAACAGTAGGTGAATGTCTTGTGTGCCGTTCCGAGCAACATAGCAGTCATTACAGTGACGAGACATATACCAATTACAATAAACAACATACATACACAACATAATTTACATATCAAATATACACATACTTACACAACACAATAATTATATACAATGTACAGTAAACAATACACACAATATAGAATACACATGCAATTAAAATAAAAAATAAGAGTATATAAAAAAAAAATATATACAGTAGATATATGTCCAGTGTGAGATAATAAGATTAATAAAGTGCAGTGCTGGTGTATATGGATCGTGAGAGATCAAGTGTTCAAAAGTCTGTTTGCTTGGGGGAAGAAGCTGTCATGTAGCCGGCTGGTGCGGGTCCTGATGTTGCGATACCGCCTGCCTGATGGAAGCAGTGAGAGCAGCCCATGATTCGGGTGGCTGGAGTCTCTGATGATCCTCCAAGGTTTTTTCACACACTGCCTGTTTTATATGTCCTGGAGGGAGGCTCACCTCCGATGATGTGTCTGGCAGTTCGAACCACCATTTGCAGGGCTTTGCGGTTGTAGGCGGTGCTATTGCCGTACTAGGCGGTGAGGCAGCCAGTCAGGATGCTCTCTACAGTGCTGGTGTAGAACCATGTGAGGATGTGGTGGTTCATTCTAAACTTCCAAAATTCATGATATCATCTTGGTGAAAGCTAGTGACATTTTAAAATGTATATATTATAAGTCTATTTGTGTTTAAGTTAAACACAATTTGTTGGACTGTGCTACTGAATGTCTGATCCTACCATGCAAATGGCACTATATGTGGCAATGGTGATGCATTACACATACAACATAAAAGCAAAAACAGTAAAGGATATTTCAGCAAAATGAAATCAGCAAATTGAGTTTGATGTTTTTGATGAACTTACAACATAAAATGAGTTGTTAACAAGATACACACAGAAATCAACTCTTGCCATACATAATGCAACAATAGTGACAATTAACAAACATATTTTTTACGTTAAAAGTAAAAGCTGAACATTAAAATACAAATAACTTAAACACCATCAAAATAAACCAATAATTAATAAAAAATCTAAGTAATTCTTTCATGCTGCAGTGCATTCTGGGAACTTAATATATAAAAGATAATATGTAATTTGACAACTAAATGCTGCTAAATTACACTTGTATAATGTAGCAGTAAAAACAGTATCTAGCTGTTAATTTCAACAACAGTAAAACACAGTATTTTTACACTATGATGCTGGCGACTACAGCTTTATGCTGTATTTGCAAAAACAGTAGCAAACTGTAAATGTCAGCAACACACCATTAATTTTACAGTAACTAAAGACATTTACGCATTTGGCAGATGCTTTTATCCAAAGCGACTTACAGTGCAATTATTACAGGGACAATCCCCCCAGAGCAACCTGAAATTAAGGTTTGAACCAGCAACCTTCTGATTATCAGCCCTGTGCTTTAGCCACTACGCCAAATCTTTAACAGTGCGTTAAAAGATTTGTCATTTTGGTCCAAACCCATATGACCTTCTTTTGTCTGTGGAACACAATACAAGAAATTTTTTAAAATGTTTTCCATATAATGACTGCATTCAGGTACCACAGACTGTTAAGCTCCAAAACACACAACAAAAAAGACAAACTTCAATTAGGGATGTGCAGAACTCCAAATTTTTATTATCAACTATGAACTAGTCCACTAGTCGGTGTTATGGAAAATATTCTATAATTAACCTCCATATTGGTCACTTGACCCTGATCAAACGCGTTGCAGAGGGATATACGGATGCTAAATGCAGAACTTCAACATGATAATTAACGGATATTCAACAAATAAATAGGCTGAATAACTATAACCTCTTAATGCACAAAACTATCAAAGTAAGAAAAGTAAGAAATAAGAAAGGTTCCAATAAAGAACAGCACATAACCGTACATGATGCACATAAAGTGCTTCAGTGTAAACAGAGCGCTTGGGAGTCTCAAGCCTATCCTCGCTGCACATTCAAATGTGCAGAACTGTAAGATAATAATGCATGTGTGACGCTCTTGTTCTACCCGCTCCATACCGGACTCGAACCTAGATCTCCGGCGTGGGAGGTGGGTGCTCTAACAAGGAGGCTAAAGGCTACAGCCTCTAGTGTCAGTCTCTAGTGCACACTGCACAGTCTCTAGTTTACACACTGCACAGCTATCTACCAGCTGGCTCCCGTTACAAATGTACACATCTAGTTCACGACATCGAGCAGTTTAAACTCTCTAACAGGGATGCACCAATCTACTGGCTGCTGATATTTGGCCAGGTATTGACCAAATTAAGACCATCAGCATATTGGTAATAAGCATAAAAACACTGATGCGGAAAAAACACCATAAACAGACGTGACCGGTGTGAAAGCGGCACTTACTGGCTACATGAATGTGAGAAACAATCCAAAATGCTTTGAAACCAGCAGACTTTGAATTCTGATATACCAGAAATTACATATATTGGAAATCTGATGAGGGCAGCTGTGGCTCAGGCTGTAGAGCAGGTTGGCCACTAATTGCAGGGTTGGCGGTTTGATTCCATGCCCACATGTCTCCACGTGCCAAAGTGTCCGTGGGCAAGACACTCAACCTCTTGTTGCTCCCAATGGAAGGCTAGCATCTTGCATGGCAGCTCTGCTTTCATTGAGTGTGTGTATGAATGGGTGAATGACTAACAGTGTAAAGTGCTTTGAAAACCGCTAAGGTTAAAAAAATGCTATGTAAGTGCAAACCATTTACCGTGACAAAATTTTGTATTCAGCGGATTAGGGTTAGATTTTTGGTTTTCCAAAAATCCCTGTTTTTTGTTAAAATCGGTATCGGCCAAAGATTTTCAATTCAGTGCATCCCTGCTTTCTAAGTGCATCTATTTATTTACAGTGTCAGACAGAATCAGCAAAACACTTTAATCTCTGACAGTTTTGCTGCTAAAATTGGTCTGTGCTTACCAAAATTCAAACCACTGCCCCCCAGTGGCTGAAGCTGGAAGTGTTGTTGAATGTACTGAATGGGTAGTAGGAGCTCCAGTTTCATTGTGAAATGTCTAAAGGGTGGTGCCATAGCCATGGTAATTAGGGTTGCTGAGGATGCTGCAGCACTCCCTGTCAGCATTCAAACCCATGCTATGAAGTGCTGTCAAAAATGTGCATGCATTAAAAATGATTGACAGTTCATTTATGTTATTTAGAAACCATCGTATTCTGTGTTAATCTCGTAAAATAATTTAACGATAACGAAGACAGCAAGAAAAATATTATGACGATAATTAAATGATTTCGATTTTTTAATTTAAATGACTTTAACAACAATTGAAAGGCATTAATAGTGCAATAACAATATTTTCAAAAGGAACACAGGAAAGAATGTATTAAAATAATCCAGGCATAGTGTTGAGGATTTCCCCGCTTGAGCTGTGTGAATTTAGCTAATCACCAATCAACTGTCTAAAACACGAGAAATGTATAACAGTCCCTATAATGATTAAAAACACAATCAAGCAGGATTTTCCCACAATCAAGATAATAGTATACTAATACAAGGTAATACTTTAATATACTCTTTTTATGCTATTGTTATGCTATTTATGCAGTTTATGCTACTGTAAAATGTTTAAATAATTGGTTAAAGTTTGTATATTTTACTGACACTTTTTTATAGCGGTTTTATAGCATTATAGGGTGTTATAGTACAAGTTTGGAGAATTAGTGCATTGGCAGCACCCCCAGTTCACAAACTGTGACTATGGATGGCGCCAAAAGCTAGTTGTATATTTAGTTGTAACAGGAATGCATTTTGTATTAACTCTACCCCCTAATCCAAACCCCAACCCTTAACCTAACCGCCAGTGCAGTAAAAATGTAATTTAAGAGTGAAAATGCAACCTCCGACTCATGCTCACCAACACGATTACATCCTGGTTCCCATGGGACCAAAACTCATGTCTTTGAGGTTGCTCATGCAACGTGCTATCAGAAGCGTCTGAGGGAAAAGCAAACACATTGCAATTGATGCAAAAATGTCTGACTGGGGATGCTAGTCAGTAACTCAAGGTCGATTTTGGGGTACATTTTTGGGTGAAATACTCTTCCGAAATAAAAGTGTAAAGAAATATACTGTATGTTGTAAGCAAATTCTTACCTACATTTTAGCAGTTTTCTTAATCTATACATTTAAAAAGAGAATAAAGTTGGAATATTGAGCTGTTGCTGTAGTGATATTCATCATATCATGATCCAATGTTCTTTGTAGCTCCCTGCTGTGCGAATGAGCTCTTTAGTTTTTTTTTTCTACTTCAGTTGATTACATGTGTTACTATAGACCAACTGTACAGCAATTGCAAAGACATTCCATTCTTGCCCCGATACATTCACTGTAGAAGTCATGTAACCAAAGCCGCGCCCCTTGGCAGATGAACTCTATATTTGGCCGTTCTTTTGGGGAGTGTCAAGTTTCTCTGAAAGGGATAATAGCACCTCAAGGGTAATTGACATGTCTAAGCTATGTCCAACCAGCTAGCGCACTCGTAAGCAGGTGCTCAGGTTTCTCGCCTTTTTCTGAAATAGGATCAGTTCATCAGATATCTATGATTGCTTTTGCAATTACATGGTGCAAATCAAGACTGACTTCAGGTCAGCTGGAAGGGACACTCAGGAGTACAACATTTAAAAAAAGCTGTCCTATGGGCCAAGCATTGTCCATCACCTTTTGAAAAACCTTATTTGGATTTGGCAGAGAGTTTCAAGTGAGAGTAAAAGGACACCCAACCCAGAATTTTCTTTGGCCCTTCTTATATTTGAGCAATGTATGTATGTGTATGTGTATACATGTATGTATATATATGTATATACACATACATATATATATATATATATATATATATATATATATATATATATATATATATATATATATATATATATATATATATATATATACATATATATATATATTACAGTGAGGTGCAAAGTCTATAACCACTACAGAAAATTCCTCTATTTTGCATTTTCTGTAGTGGTTATAGACTTTGCATTGAATGTTATAGAGACAAACTATCAAAAAGAACAGTTGGATTTTAAAAATGTTGGATGGCTTAGACGATTTACAGTCATTAAACTTGTAAAAAGCAATTCTTTGTACTTCAAACTCACACAAATATCTGGTAGGATGTTGAAGGGATGTCCCATTTGTGACAAGTGGTTTTGTAATCTTTGGCTTTATTTATTTGAAATGCAAGTGTCACATCTTCTGAATTGGTGTCTTGGATAAAAGTGAAAATGTTGACTTAACTGAAATATTAGGTTCTTTGATTGTGTTGACGATTTTCTCATATTCACTGATGAGCCAAATCATTATGAGGACTCACAGGTGAAGCGAATAACATTGATAATTTCCTAACATTGATCATTTCCAAACAAGGCCACATGTCAAGGTCTGGGTAGATAAGATGGTAAATGAAAATCAGTTCTCGTAGTCAACATGTTGAATGCAGGAGAAATGGGCAGGAGTAAAAACCTGAGCGACTTTGACAAGGGCCAAATTGTTATGGCCAGACGACTGGGCATCTATGAAACTACAAGGCTTGTAGGGTGCTCCCAAGAAGCAGTGGTCCGAGGCAACAAAACTGGCAACAGGGTGTTGGGGGCCCAAGGTGGTTTTAAAGGTGGTTACGGGAGGAAAGTGTCACAACACACAGTGCATCACAGCCTGCTGTGTATGGGGCTGCGTTGCCGCAGAATGCCCATGATGACCCCTGTCCAATATCGAAAGCGCCTACAATGGGCAGGCAAGCATTGGAACTGGACTTTGGAGCAGTGGAAGAAGGTTGTCTGGTCAGATGAGTCCCATTTTCTTTTACATAACATGGACACCAGGATGCACTGTGGGAAGACGACAAACCAGTGGAGGGAGTGTGATGCTCTGGACAATGTTATGGTCATTGTCATGTGGAGGTCACTTTTACACGTCATGTACCTAAACATCGTTGAAGCTCAGGTACACCCCTTCATGGCAATGGTCTATTTAAGCAGGTTAATGCGCCCTGCCACACTGCACACATTGTTCGGGAATGGTTTGAGGAACATGATGAAGAGTTCAAGATGTTGACCTGGACTCCAAATTCCCCAGATCTCAATCTGATTGAGCATCTGTGAGATGTGCTGGACAAACAATCCGATCCATGGCGGCTCTTTGTATGTAGTCTTTGTGGAAGATAAATACAAAGGGTGAAACTTGTTAGTGATAATGTTGATGAGATTTAAAAGAATTCCTGTTATGTTTTAGTTTTGGGTGTTATCATCATGGTGAAAAGTGGATGTTGAGGCTACAATGAGGACCAATATATGTTTATAGTATTTTACATATTGCTTTATCCATTGAGCAATTGCTGTGCTGCTAACCATATAGCATAATGACCAAGTTGCACTAGGTAGTGCTTCCAACCAGCTTGTGTTTAGCATTCTAACATTACCTGACACTAGCTAGCATATCAATACAATAATTTATTTTGAGTTTTTTTGTCATGTTAAATTTTGTTGGGTTTACTTGTTTCAGTTAGGTTCCCTCTACTTGAAATATTTAAGCTGAAAATGACATGGTTATTTTAATTTAAGAAAACTAATTTCAAACATGTGGAACCACTGTCCATAACTGAAGTTCAGCCAAGAGTTTTTATAAACCAAACATGTCAGTCTCTTTATCAGTGGGGCATAGTTACAGTAATTTTTCCAAGACTCTTGAGGTTATGGTGATGGAACATTAAAAACATGTAAAGTTTAAATTGGACCTATTATGCAAAATTCACTTTTACATGGTGTTTGTACATATATGTGAGTCGGCAGTGTGTGTACTCAACCACCCTACAATGTTAAAAGTCCACCCACTCCTCTTTCTTATATTTCTATTAATCAAAAACAGTGTGTCAAAATTAACAGTTTTCGTTTCTGCTCTAAAGTGATGTCATGTTAGAGCAGGCCTAGTCCATGACTGGTGATGGACTCTACCCTCCTCCCCCGAGTGATCTATACACAGTCCTGCATTTTCTTTCTGTGCTGGAGCTGATACAGTGAGAAGAATAATGTCTCAGCTTCATAAGCATCATAGGTGTTCTGCTGCTGAACATAATAGTCTTCATGTACTCCCGGCATCAGAGCCACTTAAGACACAGTGGACATGTTGTTTTTGATGAAAATGTGCCCCAAAACATAAAAAAATTTGTTCCAAGTCTGTGCAAATAATTTTTCACCGGATTGCTTCGTGAATGAGTGTCAATATAAAGCAGGATTTTCAAAAAAACATTTATTCACACGCATGGATAAGTACCAACTGTTCGTGTTCCAGCTTTATATCCTAAAGATGAAAGGATATCACTTTATACTCACGCGTAGTGGCTAAAGCACAGGCCTGTTAATCAGAAGGTCACAGGTTCTAACCCCACGTCCACCACCATTGTGTCCTTGAGCAAGGCACTTAACTCCAGGTTGTTCCGGGGGGATTGTCCCTGTAATAATTGCACTGTAAGTCGCTTTGGATAAAAGCGTCTTCCAAATGCATAAATGTAAATGTAAATGTAAATATTTTGTGAATGTTTGCAAATCGCCTTTCCTTATGTGCTTGTTAGCTGATTCCACGGCTAATACAGCTAAAGTTACCATTTTCTCTGATTGTATTCAGTGACCAGATATACATACATTCATACATATATGGCTGAACTCCAGTATTTAAGCTGTCAGTCATATTGGTTCTGATTTGTTGTTGCTGTTGTATCCAAAGCACGAGCTGTAAAGGTACAGCCCTCATCTGTAAAGGGGGCTGGGAACAGCAGCTCATTTGCATTTAAAGAGATACACAAAACCAACGTATTTTTGATTCCACCCAGAGGCATTTTTAACATGGTATAATGAAAGATCCTTTGGATATTTTGAGCTGAAACTTCACAGACACATTCTGGGGACACCTTGTGACTTAAATTACATCTTGTATAGAGAGCATAAAAGGTCTCCTTTAATTTTAAGGCGTAGCTAACACCGTAAACCTCAATCCTCAAAATAATTCGTTCTGAATAAGGACAAATTTTACCATACAAATTAGTTCAAATAAATTAACAATCACGAGTATTAAGCACTTCAGGAAACTGACACTTTTAAGACACTTGTTTTATTGTATTGCATTGCATTTAATTGAAACTGGGCAGTACATATTTCCATGCATGCTATGCATGGCAGTCAACAGCGAGAGTATGTGTTAAAATTAAGTTAAGTGTCTTTGTGCAAGATGAATGTTAAAGGCGGATACTTGTTATTATTTAATGTTGTGTTACCATTTAGAAGAATTTCAGTTATGTTAAAGTTTTGGGGGGGTTACCATTATGGTGAATAGTACAGCTTGAGATTTGGTTGAGGACAAGTAAAATGTAAGATTGTTCTACAATAATTGCTATACTCAATGAGCAATTAATATGCTCATTAAAGCAGTGTTTCACTATACAAGCTAGTTTGATTTTTTTCTACTTTAAGTATATAAGTTGAGCTTACATTGCATTTGTAAGTTCAGCCAAAGAGTTAAATTTAAAGGTTAAAGGCCATTAAAATGTATGATTTAGCTTTCTCAATATTTCAAGATAAGAGCAATTGACATGTGTATTACAAAATCAATATCTGAAAGTTTTAATTTAAAGTTGGTAGTTGTTTGCCTCAATTTTTCAGTGAAGGGATTGGCTGCAACTCGCAACCCTTGATTTGAATGGATACACTAGCAAGGAGCAATCTATACAATATTAACCAGACATTGTAATCCTCTAAATAGCGAGTCAGTTTCTGAAGTTTCATTAACGTTTGAAATAAAATGGCTGGCATTTAGTCCCCAAAGACATTGCAAACACAATCGCTCCATCTAGTGTAGAAAAAATGTTTATGGACACTTGACATTTCCATCCCCATTGTTAATACTTATGAACTGTTTGACAAGACAAATGTAAATAAGAGCAGACCACTGCCAGCAAAACTTATTTTTCCTTGTTTTTAATCGGCATGTAGGTGAAAATGAACATATTTTTTTTTTTTTTTTTTTGCAAATACATGCTAACAGATTCTACCATCTAACACATGTTTGCCTTGCAGCACATCCTCTGATATCACTACCAGTATTATCAAGAGATAAAAAGGGAAAAAAATGTTTTATATATTACTAATGCATATAGCAAAAACATAAATCTTACTGAAAGCATATTAACACAGTCAAAAGTGTCTTTTGTGAGTATTATCTTAAAGGGAAAGTTCACCCAAAAATTCAAATCCCTCATCATTTACTCAGCCTCATGCCATTCCATATGTGCATGACTTTATTCTGCTGAACACAAAGATTTGTAGAAGAATATCTCAGCTCTGTAGATCCATGCAACGCAAGTAAATGGTGGCCAGAACTTTGAAGGTCCAAAAAGCATATAAAAGGCAGCATAAAAGTAAAACATATGCCTATAGTGGTTAAATCAATGTCTTTTGAAGTGATATGTGGTTGAGAAACCGATCAATACTCAATAAGACTTTTTACTGTAAATCTACACTTTCACATTATTTTGTTTTAGGTGACTTGCATTATTCGTGCATCTCACTGCCACCGGGGCAGGGAGAAGAATTTACAGTAATAAAAGGACTTAAATATTGATCTGTTTCTCACCCACAAACATCATATCACTACTGAAGATATACATTGAACCTTCAATTACTTTGATGTTGCCTTCATTTGCTTTTTGGAACTTCAAAAGTTCTGGCCACCATTCACTTGCATTGTGTGGATCTACAGAGTTGAGATTTTCTTCTAAAAATCTTTGTTCATGTTCTGCAGAAGAAAATAAGTCATTCACACATGGGATGGCATGAGGGTGAGTAAATGATGAGAATTTTCATTTTTGGGTGAAAGATCACTTTAAAGCAGTCGACTCTGTGAATGCACTTCCACTTAAATTTACAGGGATGGTAAATTTAACACCGCAGTGTTGATATTACGTCAGAATATATTCTAACAAATACATCAAAATATTGAGTCACGGAAAACGGCCTTAGTAACATTTAGAAACATTTCACACACACACACACACACACAAAAAAAAAAAAAAAAAAGTAATCTGTTAAGCATATGATTGATAATGAACAATTAAAAACAGCTTTGCTTTATAGTCTCGAAAATACAGTCCCATCCACCTTTCATTAGATTAGAGTGAAGAGCATCTCTCTGTAGTACTGTTTCACACATGTACATCAACTCTCCTAAGACAATGAGAGAATTCTGGCAGACTTGAAATATGCATATATACATGCAGAGTGACAGTACTATTCCACTTTCAGAAGATGCAATCTTACAGCTCTACGAAGCTCAAGCGAAAAAGCTCAGCCGTCTGGAACAGTCTGGAATAATGCAATTAAAAGTAAGGAAAAGTTTATTTGCATGATTAACTTATAAATTGCCAAACATTCATAAAAGAGGCATAGTTACCTTTACACTTCAAATGCGGGGAACTTTGCTCTAGCTGGTTGCAGCAAATCAGCCAGGAAATAAATAGTGCCTGCCATTCCTTCATAAGAAAATATAATACAAACAAGGAGGTATTTCATCAGTACTGCTACTCATAAGTCAAACCACAATCATTAAATAAATTTTTAGTATGTTATAGGGCTAGGTAAAACTACTGAATAATTGCAATATATTATACACTCACCTAAAGGATTATTAGGAACACCATACTAATACTGTGTTTGACCCCCTTTCGCCTTCAGAACTGCCTTAATTCTACGTGGCATTGATTCAACAAGGTGCTGAAAGCATTCTTTAGAATTGTTGGCCCATATTGATAGGATAGCATCTTGCAGTTGATGGAGATTTGTGGGATGCACATCCAGGGCACGAAGCTCCCGTTCCACCACATCCCAAAGATGCTCTATTGGGTTGAGATCTATGACTGTGGGGACCATTTTAGTACAGTGAACTCATTGTCATGTTCAAGAAACCAATTTGAAATGATTCAAGTTTTGTGACATGGTGCATTATCCTGCTGGAAGTAGCCATCAGAGGATGGGTACATGGTTGCCATAAAGGGATGGACATGGTCAGAAACAATGCTCAGGTAGGCCATGGCATTTAAACGATGCCCAATTGGCACTAAGGGGCTTAAAGTGTGCCAAGAAAACATCCCCCACACCATTACACCACCACCACCAGCCTGCACAGTGGTAACAAGGCATGATGGATCCATGCCTTATTGTTTATGACAGACAAATACTGTTGGACATTGGTTCTACAACTACACATCGAAAACCGGACTTCAAATTCCTTAATGCCGACCCGCTGTTTACAAACACGCCGGCGGAGCCCTTTGTCTGGGCTGTCCGGCAGCGGAAACGCAGAAGGAAAAGAGGGAAACGAGCCGGCGTTCTCATCAGAGTAAGACGTCGTGCAAATCGACCCCCGCTTCCCAGTATACTACTGGCAAATGTTCAGTCTCTGGACAACAAGCTCTGCGAGCTGAGAGCGCGGATCTCTTTCCAACGAGAGACGACAGATTGCTGTGTTATCTGCCTTACAGAAACCTGGCTGGCTGCGGAGATTCCAGACTCGGCCATCGAAATCACGGGCTTCTCCGTGCACCGAGCAGACAGAGTGAAAATCATGGTGTGATCAGCGGAACGTACATTTAATCAAGTCTTTCTGCTCTCCTGATCTGGAATTTCTCATGCTTGTGTGTCGACCATTCTGGCTGCCGAGGGAATTCACAGCGGTCATCATCACAGCTGTGTACATCCCCCCCACAAGCTGACACAGACCGGGCACTCAGGGAACTGTATGGGAGTATAAGTGAGCAGGAAACCGCGCACCCTGAGGCTGCGTTCATTGTTGCCGGGGACTTTAACAAAGCCAACTTCAAAACAATCGCTCCAAAACAACACCAACACATAAAGTTCAACACACGAGGGGACCGGGTTTTAGATCATTGTTACTCTGCTTTCCGGGAAGGCTACAAATCACTCCCCCGCCCCCCATTTGGCAAATCGGACCATTCTTCCGATCTACTTCTACCTGCTTAAAGGCAGAAACTAAAACGGGAAGCACCCACCCTCAGAACGATCCAGTGCTGGTCGGACCAATCAGATTCTGCGCTACAAGACTGTTTTGATCACGCGGACTGGGAGATGTTCCGGTCCGCCTCTGATGACGACATCGAGGCTTACACTGACAGCGTAACGTGTTTCATCAGGAAGTGCGTAGAGGACGTTGTTCCGACCAAAACTATACGGATATACCCCAACCAGAAACCATGGGTTAACGGCGAGGTTCGCGCGGCACTCACTGCGCGGACCTCCGCTTTTAATTCTTCTAACACAGTGGAGCGTAAACAAGCCAGTTATGCCCTCCGTAACACTATCAGTACAGTGAAACGCCAGTACAGGCACAAGCTTGAAGGTCAGTTCAACACCACTGACTCTAGAAGTATGTGGCAGGGAATTAACACAATCACGGACTACAAACGAATAAAGTTTCCGCCATGAACACCACTGCCTCTCTCCCGGACGAACTTAATACATTTTATGCTCGTTTTGAGGACAATAACTCCGCCCTCGCGGAGAGATTATTCGCAGCTGACGCTACAGAGGTTGGTTCACTCTCCGTCTCTGTTGTGGATGTAACCCGATCCTTCCGACGGGTGAACTTCCGTAAAGCCGCGGGTCCAGACGGCATTCGGGCCGCGTCAGAGCGTTGCGCGAATCAACTGGCTGGTGTTTTTACGGACATTTTCAATCTGTCCCTCTCCCTGTCTGTAGTCCCCACATGCTTCAAAACATCAACCATTGTGCCTGTACCGAAGCAAGCCACAATCACTTGCTTAAATGACTGGCGTCCTGTTGCTCTGACCCCCATCATCAGCAAATGCTTTGAGAGGTTAATCAGAGATTACATCTGCTCTGTTCTGCTCCCCTCTTTGGACACATTGCAGTTTGCCTACCGCAAGAACCGCTCCACCGATGATGCCATTACATCTACAATACACACTGCTCTCTCCCATCTGGAAAAAAGGAACACATATGTGAGAATGCTGTTTGTAGACTACAGCTCAGCATTCAACACCATAGTGCCCTCCAAGCTTGATGAGAAACTCCGGGCTTAAACAGCTCGCTGTGCAGCTGGATCCTGGATTTCCTGTCAGGCAGACGTCAGGTGGTTAGAATGGGCAGCAACACCTCATCACTGACCCTCAACACTGGAACCCCGCAGGGCTGTGTTCTCAGCCCACTCCTGTATTCCCTGTACACACATGATTGTGTGGCAACACATAGCTCCAATACCATCATTAAGTTTGCTGACGATACGACGGTGGTAGGTCTGATCACTGACAATGATGAAAGAGCCTACAGAGAGGAGGTGCACACTCTGACACGCTGGTGTCAGGAGCACAAACTCTCCCTCAACGTCAGTAAAACCAAGGAGCTTGTAGTGGACTTCAGGAGGAAAGACAGAGAACACAGCCCCATCACCATCAATGGAGCACCGGTGGAGAGAGTCAGCAGCTTCAAGTTCCTCGGTGTCCACATTACTGAGGAACTCACATGGTCCGTCCACACTGAGGCCGTTGTGAAGAAGGCTCACCAGCGCCTCTTCTTCCTTAGACGGCTGAGGAAGTTTGGAATGAAACAACACATCCTCACACGGTTCTACACCAGCACTGTAGAGAGCATCCTGACTGGCTGCATCACCGCCTGGTACGGCAATAGCACCGCGCACAACTGCAAAGCCCTGCAAAAGGTGGTGCGAACTGCCAGGAACATCATCGGAGGTGAGCTTCCCTCCCTCCAGGACCTATATACCAGGCGGTGTGTGAAAAAAGCTTGGAGGATCATCAGAGACTCCAGCCACCCGAGTCATGGTCTGTTCTCACTGCTACCATCAGGCAGGCGGTATCGCAGCATCAGGACCCGCACCAGCCGACTACATGATAGCTTTTTCCCCCCCCAAGCAATCAGACTGCTGAACACGATCTATCAGGATCAATAATTAGCACTGCACTTTATTAATCTATAATCTCACACTGGACTGTCAACATATTCTCCTCAATATACTACTTCATATACATTATATATATATATATTATATATTTCATATACTCCTTACTTATTTTACTGTATATTGTGTATTCTATATTGTGTGTATTGTATATAATTATCGTGTTGTGTAAGTATGTGTACATTTGATATGTAAATTATGTTGTGTATGTATGTTGTTTATTGTAATTGGTATATGTCTCGTCACTGTCATGACTGCTATGTTGCTCGGAACTGCACACAAGAATTTCACCTACTGTTGCACTTGTGTACATGGTAGTGTGACAATAAAGTGATTTGATTTGATTTTGATTTGATTTGATTTGATGTTCTCATTCTGTTTACGCCAAATTCTGACTCGACCATCTGAATGTCTCAACAGAAATCGAGACTCATCAGACCAGGCAACATTTTTCCAGTCTTCAACTGTCCAATTTTGGTGAGCTCTTGCAAATTGTAGCCTCTTTTTCCTATTTGTAGTGGAGATGAGTGGTACCCGGTGGGGTCTTCTGCTGTTGTAGCCCATCCGCCTCAAGGTTGTGTGTGTTGTGGCTTCACAAATGCTTTGCTGAATACCTCGGTTGTAACGAGTGGTTATTTCAGGCAAAGTTGCTCTTCTATCAGCTTGAATCAGTCGGCCCATTCTCCTCTGACCTCTAGCATCAACAAGGCATTTTCAGCCCACAGGACTGCCGCATACTGGATGTTTTTCCCTTTTCACACCATTCTTTGTAAACCCTAGAAATGGTTGTGCGTGAAAATCCCAGTAACTGAGCAGATTGTGAAATACTCAGACCGGCCCGTCTGGCACCAACAACCATGCCACGCTCAAAATTGCTTAAATCACCTTTCTTTCCCATTCTGACATTCAGTTTGGAGCTCAGGAGTTTGTCTTGACCAGGACCACACCCCTAAATGCATTGAAGCAACTGCCATGTGATTGGTTGATTAGATAATTGCATTAATGAGAAATTGAACAGGTGTTCCTAATAATCCTTTAGGTGAGTGTATGTAAAACTGAATATCGAAATTATTTTAATGCACTTTTAATTTGGCCTTAAGTTTCTAAAGATTGTGTCATAAGTATACATTTTTTGTATGTGTACTAAAAACAATCCCCACCCCTTAAAATTATTTGTTGAAAAGACCTATCTGAACTGTATACAAACATAAACGCATAATTCTTACTATACCTTCAAACAGAGAGAACGGAGTATCTGGAGTCTGGCAGCCATGTTTACCATAATTCATGCACCAATCTGCAAACTGAGATAAGACATCAAATCACATCATGCTTTGGTACACATAACAAGAAATGACAGCATTCCTATTGACAGCAAAATGATTTATAACAGCTTTCAGCAGTTACACGAAAAATGCATAAAAGAACACATCGAACAAGTGTTATTTCACTGAAGTGCTTTGAGAAATATTGGACAGATTTCACACATGATTAAAAGCATTGCTTCATAAAACTTTACATAAGGAGCCCGGAACTTAGTCGTAGAAATACATTGCAATTTATTTTAATTATTAATAAAAAAAAAAATAAAACAATAAAAACATCTGACAAAACCAACTCGTAGTGACAGCCAACCAATCATTAATGTAAGCTCAAATGTGGCTAATGCATGAACTTTATTCAGACTCTTTTTAATAAAGTTAACCAACTCAATGTATTGGAGAACTTCTAAAAGGGGTTATGTCATATAGGATTTTTTTTAAGCCCATTTGCAATATTAGTCAGTAATACATTATCAATCTTAAAGGGATAGTTCACCCAAAAATGAAAATTAATTTTCTCACCCACATGTTATCCCACATGTGTTTGACTGACTTTCTTCTGCAGAACACAAATAATGATTTTAAGAATATCTCAGCTGAGATAAGTACTAAAAATGCAAGTGAATGGTGACCAGAATTTTTAGGCTCCAAAAAGCACAAATGCAGCATAAAAATAATCCATAATTCTCCAGTGATTTAATCCATGCCTTCTGAAGTGATCCAATCGTGAACAGACCAAAATGTAACTCTCTGGTCATTGCAGTCTCTGGGCACAATCATGATTTCAAGCTCAATTACACTTCCTAGTACTTGACACATGCGCAGAGTGCTAGATGGCACTAGGAAGTATAATCAAGCTTGAAATCATGACTGCCAAGTAGACAGCAAATATCAAGATATACAGTGAAAAAGGAGTTACATTTTGATCTGTTCTCACTGAAAACACTTTCCAATTGGATAGGTTTAGAAAACATGGATTAAACCACTGGAGTGATTTCGATTACTTTTATGCTGCCTTTACAGTATGTGCCTTTTGGAGCTTTAAAGTTATGGTACCCATTCACTTGCATTGTGTGGGCAAACAGAGCAGAGACAAACAACATTTGTTGTTTGTGTTCTGTGGAAGAAAGTATGTCATACACATCTGAGATAGCATGAAGATGAATAAAGGATTAGAGAATTTAGCTTTTTGGGTAAACTAGTCCTTTAAGGGTTTGTTATGGGTTTCGATATAGTTGGTCCTCAATAATCTAAGACCGTTTTTGTGTTTTGATTGGGGACTGTGCTTTGAGTGTTGAAAGAGTATCTTTCGCAAACTTTATAAAAAAAACAATATACAGTATCTCACAAAAGTGAGTACACATTTTTGTAAATATTTGATTATAACTTTTCATGTGACAACACTGAAGAAATGACACTTTGCTACAATGTAAAGTAGTGAGTGTACAGCTTGTATAACAGTGTAAACTTGCTGTCCCCTCCCATGTTGAGTTATTTTGAGGGGACAACTTACTTTTGTGAGATACCGTATACACACACACGAAGTCAGAAGTTTACATACACTTAGGTCGAAGTCATTAAAACTAATGTTTTACCACTCCACAGATTAAATATTAGCAAACTAGTTTTAACGAGTTGTTTAAGACATCTACTTTGTGTACAAGTCATTTTCCAACAATTGTTTACAGACAGATCGTTTCAATTTTAATTGACTATCAATTCCAGTGGGTCAGAAGTTTACATACACAAGTTAACTGTGCCTTTAAGCAGCTTGGAAAATTCCAGAAAATTAAGTCAAGCATTTAGAAAATTGGCTTCTGATAGGTGGTGTACTGAATTGATGGTGTACATGTGGATGTATTTTAAGGCCTACCTTCAAACTCCATGCCTCTTTGCTTTACATAAGTGGAAAAATCTAAAGAAATCAGCCTGTCAACAAGTCTGGTTCATCCTTGGGAGCAATTTCCAAATGCCTGAAGGTACAATTTTCAACTGTACACACAATAGAGCGCAAGTATATACACCATGGGACCACGCAGCCATCATGCCACTCAGAAAGGAGAGACATTCTGTCTCCGAAAGATTATTTTGGAGCAAAAAGTGCAAATCAATCCCAGAACAACAGCAAAAGGCCTTGTGAAGATTCTGTAAGGAACAGGTAGACTAGTATCTATATCCACAGTAAAACAAGTCCTATATCGGCATAACCTGAAAGGCTGCTCAGCAAGGAAGAAGCCACTGCTGCAAAACCACCATAAAAAACCCAGACTACAGTTTGCAAGTGCACATGGGTACAAAGATCTTACTTTTTGGAGAAAAGTCCTCTGGTCTAATGAAACACAAATGTAACCATTATGACCATGGTTTTGTTGAGAGGAAAAAGGGTGAGGCTTGCAAGCTGAAGAACACCATCCCAACCGTGAAGCATGGGGGTGGCAGAATCATGTTGTGGGGTCTTTGCTGCAGGAGGGACTGGTGCACTTCACAAAATAGATGGCATCATGAGGAAGGAAAATTATGTGTATATATTGAAGCAACATGTCAAGACATCAGCCAGGAAGTTAAAGCTCGGTCGCAAATTGGTCTTCCAAAAGGACAATGACCCCAAGCATTATTCCAAAGTTGTGGAAAAATGGCGTAAGGACAACAAAGTCAAGGTATTGGAGTGGCCATCACAAAGCCCTGACCTCAATCTGACATGAACATCTGTGGACCGAACTGAAAAAGCATGGGCGAGCGAGGCGGCCTACAATACTGACTCAGTTACACCAGTTCTGTCAGGAGGAATGGGCCAAAATTCCAGCAACTTATTTTGAAAAGCTTGTGGAAGGCAAACCAAAACAATCTACCAAATACTAACAAAGTGTATGTAAACTTCTGACCCACTGGGAAGGTGATGAATACAATTTTTTTTTTTTTTAAAAACTTAAATCATTCTCTCTATTTTTAATCTGGCATTTCACATTCTTAAAATAAAGTAGTGATCCTAAATGACCTAAAAAGGGAATGTTTTCTACAATTAAACATCAGGAATTGTTTAAATGTATTTGGCTAAGGTGTATGTAAACTTCTGACTTCAACTGTATATTCATGTTAAGTTAACAGAAGTACAGTCTAAGTTTAAGATTAGCCAGACTCACCACACAGGCTCTGTAGAGGTGTTTGGGATCTTGAGTGATCTTGAAAAGAGCCAGGAATCCATATGCATTTCCAGCAGCTCCGTGGCAAAGCCCATAGCCCTTCTTCAGAAGACCCCTCTGCCAGATCAGCTCCCCACACTGCAGTGCATCCACCAAATACTGCTTTACACCAAACACCTGGAGAGGAAAACAGCAGTCCTTCTATATTAGCCCCAACAACATTATTGTAATTCACTTCCACATATCTTACACTAGGAATGCTACAGATCAAAGAGAAATCATAAGTATGATCTTTAAAATAAGAATTATTACAATAGTTTCACTATTTGAAAGCCTTCTAACATGTGCATTGTATATTGAGAGTAATGTATAATGTGTATAGATTGCGCATGCTAACGGTGTTACGAAAACTACAGTGCATCCTGAAAGTATTCACAATGCTTAACTTTTTCCACATTTTGTTTTGTTACAGCCTTATTCCAAAATTGATTAAATTCATTATTTTCCTCAAAATTCTAAAAAAAAAAAAAAAAAAAAAAAACCATAATGACAACGTGAAAGAAGTTTGTTTGAAATCTTTGCAAATTTATAATTTTTTTTTTATTATCAAGTATATTATCCATAAGTATTCACAGCCTTTGCTCAATACTTTGTTGAAGCACCTTTGGCACAAATTACAGTCTCAAGTCTTTTTGTGTATGATGCTACAAGCTTGGCACACCTATTTTTGGGCAGTTTCTCCCATTCTTCTTTGCAGGACCTCTCAAGCTCCATCAGGTTTGATGGGGAGTGTAGGTGCTCAGCCATTTTCAGATCTCTCCAGATATGTTCAATCTGGTTTAAGTCTGGGCTCTGGCTGGGCCACTCAAGGACATTCACAGAGTTGCCCCGTAGCCGCCACTTTGTTATCTTGGCTGTGTGCTTAGGGTCGTTGTCCTGTTGGAAGATGAACCTTCACCCCAGTTTGGGATCATCTAGGATGTCTCTGTACATTGCTGCATTCATCTTTCCCTCGATCCTGACTAGTCTCCCAGTTCCTGCCGCTGAAAAACATCCCCACAGCATGATGCTGCCACCACCATGCTTCACTGTAGGGATGGTATTGGCCAGGTGATGAGCGTTGCCTGGTTTCCTTCAGACATGACGCTTGCCATTCAGGTTAAGCTTTGTTTCATCAGACCAGAGAATTTTGTTTCTCATGGTCTGAGAGTCCTTCAGGTGCCTTTTGGAAAACTCCAAACGGGCTGTCATGTGTCTTTTACTGAGGAGTGGCTTCCGTCTGGCCACTCTACCATACAGGCCTGATTGGTGGAGTGCTGCAGAGATGGTTGTTCTTCTGGAAGGTTCTCCTCTCTCCACAGAGAAATGCTGGAGCTCTGTCAGTGAGACCATCGGGTTCTTGTTCACCTCCCTGACTAAGGCCCTTCTCCCCCGATCGCTCAGTTTGGCCGGGCGGCCAGCTCTTAAGAGTCCTGGTGGTTCCAAACTAATTCCATTTATGGATGGAGGCCACTGTGCTCATTGGGACCTTCAATGATGCAGAGATTTTTCTGTAACCTTCCCCAGATCTGTGCCTCAATACAATCCTGTCTCGGTGGTCTACAGACAATTCCTTGGACTTCATGGCTTGGTTTGTGCTCTGACATGCACTGTTAACTGTGGGATCTTATATAGACAGGTGTGTGCCTTTCCAAATAATGTACAGTCAAAAGAATTTACCACAGGTGGACTCCAATCAAGTTGTAGAAACATCTCAAGGATGATCAGTGGAAACAGGATGCACCTGAGCTCAATTTTGAGCGTCATGGCAAAGGCTGTGAGTACTTATGTACATATTTTT
Source organism: Xyrauchen texanus (assembly GCF_025860055.1). Classification (NCBI taxonomy): domain Eukaryota; kingdom Metazoa; phylum Chordata; class Actinopteri; order Cypriniformes; family Catostomidae; genus Xyrauchen; species Xyrauchen texanus. The sequence continues at coordinate 46,401,452 of NC_068280.1, forward strand.
TTCGTTTTTTTTATATTTGTAATAGATTTCAAACAAACTTCATTCATATTGTCATTAAGGGGTATTGTTTGTAGAATTTTGAGGAAAATAATTAATTTAATCAATTTTGGAATAAGGCTGTAACATAACAAAATGTGGAAAAAGTGAAGCGCTGTGAATACTTTCCGGATGCACTGTATCGGCTCTTGTGTAATGTTTATCCACACTTGATTGCACTGCAATACCGAGAGCTAAAGATAAATGTTTGTCCAGGTCTCGAATACATATATATATATACAATTAACGTTTTCTTCAATATGAAGCGTAAATCCAATCCTAACTCAGTTCTTAAAAAAATAAAAAATCAATCTGTAAAGATCAAAATACAAAGGGGACTGAAAAGCTTTAGGACACTGGGACGGATAGTTATACCTTGAAAGCCTGTATCAACATGTAGATAACTCCAGGAGAGCCGTGACACCAATGCACCAGAAGATCTCGAGAATCCCCCACAGATGGTGGGTAATTCCCTGATGGAAACTTCAGCTGGCACATGTAGTTAATGCTGGGTTGGACCAGAGAGGAAATCCTGTCCTGACCAGCAACAAAACCAGGCTAAAGGGAAACAGATTGAATTACCAATAGATTTTCTCAATGACAAACAATTAAATAAATAAAAAATGTATGCAAGCTTGAAACCACCCTTTTGAATTTGTTAGTTTTCCAGTTGTTTGCAATTTCCAGAAACTGATTTATTTATATATTTTAATTAAATTATTCAGGTTACTTTGTGAACCATTTCTGCCAATTACCTGAAAAGAACCTACTCAAAAGAACGTTTAGCTGACAAAATATTTTAGAGCAGAGTGTAACCTTTTAATTTCCAGGTCTGGAAAACAAAATTAACACTTCCAGGTTTTTCATGACAGTGGAAACTCTGTAGAAAAGTCACTTCAAAGCAGCATATTCTGATCCCATACTAGATCAGAAATTAAAGGGAGCTCAGGGCAGAAACGCCAAAAAATGCACCCAAAATTCAAAATGTAAGGGGAAAATTATTTCCTCTGAAGTTAATCTTCTGTTTCTTTGTTTGTAACATCTGATATAGTTCTTAATATTATTTTATAGTCATGGTTATACATATTATGGCATAAAATGTGAGTTCATATTGATTTAATTCTTAGTACAAGTAATATATTGTAAATCTTATGGGAATGGTTCACCCAAAAGTGAAAATTATCATTTACTCACCCTAATGCCATCCCAAATGTGTCTGACCTTTCTTTTGAAAAACACAAAGATTTTTAGAAGAATATTTTAGCTGTAGGTCCATACAATGCAAGTCAATAGGGTCCATGGTTAAATCCATATCTTAAGTGATATGATGGCATGGGTGAGAAACAGGTCAATATTTAAGTCCTTTTTAACTCAAAATTCTCCTCCCTGCTGGTAGGTGGCGATATGCACAAAGAATGCACATCGCCATAAAAGAAACACTCTGAGAAATGAGAGCTTAGGAGGGCTGCTTGAAAAGTTAAAAAATGACTTAAATATTTATCTGTTTCTTACCCACACCTATAGTAACGCTTCTTAAAACATGGATTTAACCACTGGAGTCATATGGAGTACTTCTATACTGCATGTTTGTGCTTTTTTGAGCTTCAAAGTTTTAGACCCTGTTGACTTGCACTATATGGACCTACAGAGCTGAGAAGTTATTCTAAAAATCTTTGTGTACAGCAGAAGAAATTCATACACATATAGGATTGCATTAGGGTGAGTAAATGATGAGAGAATGTTTTATTTTTTGGGTGAACTTTCCCTTTAAGAATTTGTATGAATGTATTGATTAAATTTACATGAACGGACGATACACACTTGTTTAAAATAGTAAGAAAAATATACCCACATACAGGTACAAAATGTATTCCAGGTGCAAACATTGCCCATTAAATGTTAATTTCAGACACCGTCTCATTCGCTTATTGGAATCCCAAGGGAAAGAAAAAGCCTCCTGAATGGCAGTCCTAGAGACTGAAACTCTTCATAAAGTACAGTGAGTTTGTTCACCTGCATGAGGAAGTAGTAGATCCCTGACAGTCCATGGGCAGCACCAACATACTCCTCCTGATACCATTCGTACATCAGAGGAGTTTGTTCCTGAATCCTGTTTTTCTGAGACAGGCTCTGTCCAGATGCCAGAATAGCTTCACAGATCTGAAATATACACAAAAGACTTGTTAGGTACAAATCAAATTAATAAAAGACAACAAGAAATGGCTTTTGCAAATGTGCAATACTTCTATGAAAATGATTATGCAACCAAAGACAACTATTAACAATTCGTCTTGTAATCGACCATGCTTGCTGATAAGACAACATTTGGCCATTTAGAGATTTTAGGCATTGAGAAAGATAACATTTTGATCAAAGGTTTTGAAAACCAGCATATTTAATGAGAACAGGAAGATTAATATAGTAATTTGGGTCTGTTTAAATTTCATGTTGTCTTTCAAGTTCAATCTATACATAAATCAAACTTGTATTACCCTTGAATTACCCTGAATGTTCAAGAATGAGGTTATACCCTTTCGTACAACTCTGATGCCAAATCAATTGCGACTGACCTGTTGAATGTATTGGATGGGGATAATCTCCTGCTGAAATTGCTGGTTGATGAAGATGAGGGAGTAAAGATACCCCACTCTGCCATACAGCAGCTCATCAGGAAGTCTGCCGTTCCCCTGCACTACACACTGGTGAAACTGCAGGAGCCTGGAAACATTTGAGCAAATAGATGACAATAAGCTCCCAGGAATAAAAGCAGGTCAGGACTGAGAAGGTGAAACAGGATTGAGAAAGAAATGCTGTCCCTTGATTCCCCGGTATACTTCACACGAAAACAAAAAACAAACTGGTGAGAAATAATTTTAAACAAAATCTGACCAAAATTAAGGTGTTTTTGAGTATTTTCCGGTGGTTCGGAACAGTCTTTTTACAACAATCTTTGCAGTTGTATCACTGTCATGATAAATTACCATAACAGAGTGTAATCGGCACATACTATTGCAGTGTATAGCATGTTAGCGCATTAGCATCATTATCATCTTGGATGTAAACAAGACAAATTGCGCATTTTCTAATGCATATATATTACTTTAAATAATCAAGTAGTTTAAAAAGAATCTTTTACTGTTCTAATGTGAATTCTACTCATAGAATGAGGCATAAAGTCACTTATAACACATTTTAATGTCACATTAGTTAAGGTTTTACTGAGTGTCTGAATGTTTGCAAACAGTATACCATTGCTCGGCTGTTTCAAACTTCTTTTTCCCCCTGAACATACAAGCACTTCTCCGCGAGTATATCAGGGACTTAACTCTTTCAAAATTCACCCTCATCTCGCCATCTTAGTATCAGATTTTTATGGAAAGAAGCCATTAGGAAGCAAATACAAAATGCAAACAATCAACAAATAATCTCCAATCGAATAATACAATGGTTTTGACACGATACTAGATTCAACATGCAGAGCTGCCAAAAATAATTGCTTGTGACAATCCTTTAAGGGGGCTTTCACACTTGGTTCGATTGCCTGTTCCGAACCAGAGTTCGATTGCTCCCCCCTCCCCCCGATGGACTGTGTTCACATTATATATTTGTATCCGAACCGCGGTACGCTTGCGTCATGAAGCTGCAGCTGGTGCGTAATCGTGTTGCTTGATAACCGCTGAAATGAAAAGCGTCAAAATTCAATGAATAGACTTGCTCGGTTCACATTTGTTCTTTTTTTAACCTTTGGTTTTGTTTTCAACATCAAGATACAGAAACACACTTGCGTCTGTCTGCCGCAAAAATACTGAAATCGTTCAAAAGACAGCGAGCTGTCCGCCGAAGACAATTTTTGCGAAGGCAAGCAGAAATCATCTCTCTGCTTGCAGTGCGTGTAGCGCCAATCCCGCTTTTCGTCAAGGTAAGTGTATACACGCGACGCGACGCACGCACTAAAGTAAACTCTTTCCGCTCATTTTGAAAGTGACGCGTGTGAGACTGGACGACCACATTATACGCCATCAATAGCGGTTCACTTCCGCGGTTTGGTTCGATTATGCGTTCATATCAGCAGCTGAACCGCACTGGAGTTCACATGAACCGCACTCCAGACCACCTTTTAAGCGGACCAGAGTACGGTTTATGGGTGCGCACCCGAGTTCGGAAGACAGAGTTCACATCATCCAAACGAACCGAACTCTGACGTCATTCGAACCGGGGTGCGCACCAAAAGTGCTAGTGTGAAAGCCCCCTAAAAGTTTGTCATCATTGGTGATAGTCGGGTTGTGTGCGTTCAACAGCGGTTTTGTCAGATATACTCTTGAGATTTATTGAATATATCTTTAAAGCGTGAACTAGTGTGTCTCGCGATGCTTTCCACCCATTCTGTTTCTGACGAGCTCGCTGCACCACAGGCAACAACAAACCCAGCATGAGAGAGTCATGAACAAATTACTCTTTTGAACCAGGTCTTTTTCACGAATCACCCGAAAAGAACTGAGGGTTTGAACACAGGAGCTCAGGTTAGCAGTTTGAATCAGAATTACTTTCTCAGCGAATCTGTGCGAATGGGAGCACAGACATTTCAAAATAAGAGTCCCACAAGTCTCGTATTGTGTACCACTTTTTTTTTTCCTGGTAATTATTGATTGGGATTGGAGTAGCACAATAAACTGCATAAGGGATTTCATTCAATTTCCATTCTTGTAATCTCCGTGTCCGAGCCGTCCAGTAACAATAAAGAAAGACTAAGGCAATAGTGTAAAACAATTGATATACTATATATATTAGGCCCTGTGTGTGTGTGTGTATACACAAGATCAAGTTTTTAACACTTAGGACAATTGATGGACTTGTACACAACTATTACACAAGGTGCAAAAATTAATTGATTGTCAAGAAGACAACAAACTACTATATGCATACTTTATGTAATTATCTGTAGATTGTGAAGATCAATTAATAATACATCTTTTATCTCTGTTTTTATAAATTATGAAAGGGGTGTGAACATTTATGAGACAAAAGGGAATGCAAACTTATCTTCTCAACATATATACATATATATATATATATATATATATATATACACATACACACAACGATATACAGTTTATCAAACCTTTGATTAATAGGTTATCAGTGGTCTTCCTTTTCTTCTGCTTTCTATCTCGTTTCTGGACAGCAATCCAAATCGAGCAAATCTGTGATTTGGCAACTAAAAACAGCCATTTGGCTCAATGTTTCGCAAGTAATCTTTTTAGTCCAAAAACGATGTCAATATATCTCTTTTAGAGAAGAGATTGATATTCAACTAGGCATGTCGTAAAATATTGATATATCGATTATTGATCGGCACATTATTTTATCGATATGTTTGAGGCATTAATCTATAAACATTAGTCAACATTTCAATTAGAAGCCTAATTTGCGTGCTTTCCAATTGAGTTAGTTGGACTTCTGTAGAATGTCTTGCGTAATAGCATTGAGAGACCACAAGGGGGTGATACAATTTTCTGAAGCAGGGCGCAAGGCACAGGAATCACAACATAGGACTGGTATTTTTAGAGGTCCTTGCACAGGATGCATACACACAAAAGTTCTTCAAGAATGAAAGTGAAGTTCATGAGTTTGCAGGTTAGAGTATGAAACTGGTTTAACGACACAAAATAAATGATTAGAAATGATTATGCAATTTCTCTGTATGTATCTTTGAAGAGGTTTCATTCAAGTTGTCAAACCACAAAGACATATTTGTAACTAAAATAAACTACATTGCGCAGGCTATGTGAAAAATTCATATCCACAATATATAATCCACTGACGGATCCACTAGAGTAAACAATCGTAGTCCTTTGAAAATTATTTGGGTCGAATTAAATGGAAAACTATGAGAGTTTCGCTCCGTGACCCTGCAGATTTTTGAGCAGCCTCGAGTGACCGCCCTGTGTATGAAAATAATTTTGAATATCAGAACCGTGTGGTCCACCAGTCACGTCCGGTTTGCAAATACTATATTGTGCAACTGGTATTTCTATTTATATCAGAAAAAATCCTGATACATTATTGATAATAATCAGCCACAATAAAAAGATTTAAAAAATGTTGTGTAATCAGGCAATACACTATAAAAATATTAGGGATGCACCGAAATGAAAATTCTGGGCTGAAACCGAAAATCCAGGATACACTTGGCCGAAAACTGAAATTTTTACCTATTTTAAAAAAAAAAATGTTGTGTATAATTGTATTAATTTTATACTTTTTCATTAATTTCATGAATTTAATTAATCTGAATTGAAAAACTACAAACCAATAAAATAAATCACACTTTTATTGAAAGTAGCACACCAAAATTGGACAAAACATATATTAAAACTATATTAAATATTATTCTTCTTTCAGTTCTGTAAAAATCTAATTTTACAGATTTTATTAACAATTATCCAAATAATGTAAAGTTTTAGAAAACTATTATATGCAAAACAACAGTCAAGCTAACATCTTTCAAAAAGTTTAAATATGCAACAGTAATTATAATTAAAACAACAGGCAGGACACAGAATGGCAGAGGGCCTCTATTCCACTGATCTATATATAACTATAATATATAATTATATATATAGATCAGTGCTCTATTCTGTTTATGTAAACGTATGTACACTTTAAGTGAAAATTATTGTGCAAAACAACAGTGCAAAAGAGCAGAAATTGAACTCAACCTCAGCTGTAAACAACAGATGTATCCTCGAGTGAAGAACAACTGTAATATAATTGCTATATACATCAAATTGGACCGCTTTCTATTTAAGTACAAGTGACAGGTTTCTCTTCAAGAACAAAAGTTGCTAAACTTTCTGACAGTCTCTCCTGTCAGAAAGCTCATCAAGAACATGAGATGCTGCACTGAACAGTCTCTCACTCTCTGTGCTGGTGCTTGGGCAGATAAATACCTGTGCGCAATCAAAGGAAAGCCGTCTTTGTTTATGTGCCCGTAGTCAAGGGGATTGTCGCTTCTGGCTTAGTTCAGATAAATGCGTCTCAAGTTGTGGTGTAGCTGCGCTAGTTGTGACATTTTCCTGTAGAATCTCTTGCTGTATTCTGTATATATATATCTTGAAAGTTCTGCTGAACAAACACTGCAGATCGCAAATGTGATGTCCTTATCAGAAACTTTGAAGAATTTCCACACCGCTGACATGATCGGCCTTTGTTTGGTAGCGCCGTGATAAGGGCTACATCGATCCAGATTGAAATCAGAGCACTGAGGGGCGGGGCAAGGCGGTATATATTTTCGGCTCATATTTTCAGCCTTTTTTCTCTTTCGGCCGAAAACCGAAAGTGCCATTTTCGGCCAAAAATTTTCGGCGGCCGAAATTTCGGTGCATCCCTAAAAAATATACAATATAATAGTGTGTCTTGATCATTATTTTCAAACATATTTTAAGTTAAAAAGTTATACCTCTTCATGAACTACATGTTTTAAAAAAAACTAATTATCTGATATTATTAGGAGACACACAAGGGTCTACAGTGGTTATGATTTAATTCCAGTGTTAGGGTTTTCTTGTCAACAAAATTAAACTCATTTCGTTATTTGTTTGGTGTTTAAATTCAGCATCTTTATATATAATAAAGATTACAGTTAGGGTTAACTTAACCCTAACAGCATCTTTATTATAAAAAGAGGTGCATTCAAGTCATTACCTATATGGTAATTTCAAATTGCATTTGAAATGTATTTTTGAATGTAGATGGAGATAGAAAAAGTTAAAACAACACCAGACCTGTTCACACACTCCTCGGCCTCATGAGGTTTCTGGAGGCGATGATAGACCACTGCAGCTACAGCCAGCGGTCCAGCATCCCCACACAGGAAGGTCGCCCAGCGCTGGGTTAAACTCCTCAGACTGAGACTGACATAGTCCAGAGCCCTCTGCAGGTAAGATGGATCTCCAAACACACTGTGAAGATGCAGGTAGAGAAGGGAAATACCTGCAATTTGGATGAGAAGGAGGTAAGGCGGGATATTAATATTTCAAGATGATACATTTATATTATCTTACAGGGCTCCAGACTGCAACTAAAATGGTCGCAAATGCAACCAAAAATTATTGATTGCGACAATAATTTAAAGTGTAGTCGCCGTTGGCGACAGTCGGGTTGTGTGCGTTCATCTGTGATTTCGTCAGATATCATCTTGTGATTTATTGAATACATCTTTAGGTTGCACACCACCAGTGTGTCTCGAGCCTCTTTTCACCCGTTCTGTTGTGATGAGCTCACTGCACCACACGCAACAACAAACCTAGCGCGAGAGAGTCGTGAACAAATTACTCTTGGGTATTTATCATGAATCACCCGAAAATAACGGAGTTTTGAACTCTTGAGCTCAGTTTAGCAGTTTGAATCAGAGTCACTTTCTCAGCGATCAGCCATCGACTATGACACTAGCTGAGTTCACAGCTAGGAGCGCAGACATTTCAAAATAAGTCTGTTTTTCAGGCTTCTTTATAATTAAAAGTCTTGCATTATGTACCACTTTCTTCTTCTTCAGGTGCTTACTGATTGGGATTGGAGTAGTACAATAAACTGCGTCTGGGATTTCATTAAATTTCCATTCTTGTAGTGTCTGGGCCATCGGGTAACAAGACTAAACATGCGTTCAGACCAGAGGAGGCGAGAGCATCAATATTCGCTCTGGCTGCCCTGCCAACAATGCTATCGAAGATTCATGGACGTTCTGACGTAGTTGAAATAGGCGGCAATGTTCGTTCGGAATGCTTGGTTTTGTGAATTATATTTAAAGGGGCTGCAAAACATCCAGACATGTCAACCAGTATATTTTTGCCGACCTATCACAAGTAGTGTATATCCTCATGAAATCTTTTAAATGTGAAATCGATCGATGGCAGAAAGTAATTAAAATTGTAGTTGTTCTTTACCAAAATAAAATTAATTTTTAATTATAACCGTGGTCCTGTTTGTTAAGTGCAATGGGTCAAATCAGTGTTTTCAGACACTTTTGTCAACGCATCGTTTTTTTTATTTATATACCTGTAAGCAAACAGGGACAGATCATATACATTACGGGAAAACCCGCCACGGCAACAATTAGTTTCTCCTCCATTTTGTCTTCGGAACTGATGTTTGGTGGGAACCAAAGTTTACACTGTTGTGTTCTCTAGACTTCGCTAAAGCGGAGCACTTCTATATTCCAATAGGTTGCCGCCGAACCGCGTCAAAGCTCATTACCAAAATGTTGAACTTGAAATTTCCTCTGATGCCCACAACGCCTAATACGTGCTGGCCACAGACGCGCCGCTTCTCGCCGCTAGCTGCCATAGAAAATGAATGACTACTGGACGATTTGACCCTCTCGACGCATCTGGACTGAACGCATATTGTATGAGTGTAATGGTTCTCGGTAAAAACAACCATACGGTTCGCCACCAACAGGACGGGAAGCATTGGCATCTCTGTCGGTTCACCTCAAGTTTAATGACGCATCTGGAGCGCAACTTTGGCGAAGATACAGACACACAGTTCCGAACTCTGCCAATGCACCTGAATGGATACGCTCCGCCGAGCTGCTGATAGAGAAGCCCCCTGCGTTTCTCCTTTCTGGGAACATTTTCTTTTTGCAGTCAATTACAACAGCAATGGTCAAATTTTTTTAACAAAACAGGCACTGTCTGCAGACATCGCTCGACACGAGTGCCGTATACTGGTAATACATGTCAATAATGCGCATGAGGGTTTATTTAAAACGTACGCACAAGTTCTTCCTCTTTCCCCGCGCGGCAGTACTCTATCGCAAACGTCAATATTGCGCTTTGATTAATGCCATTAAGATGCCGTTATAGTAATACATTGATACATGATTAAACTTTCGCGCCGACATCACCAAGGGAAAGAGCCGCAGGTAAGCCAAAATGGCGCACACACCCTTCCAGTGCTAATTCAGACAGACATGAAACAATAACTAAAGCGTTTGGGGTTTTCATGTGGGATTTTCATTATCACAACATCTCTTCATGTATGCATTTTCCTTCTATAGTGATGCACAGCTTCCGACTATTGATTATATGTTGAGATTAATTTGAAGTGCACTTTATGTTGATGCATGTAGTGTATAAGTGCAGGTATTACGTTAAAAGGTTGAAATAAAAGGGTTTTTTTTTAAGACTATGAAAAAAATTAACCATTACTATAGTAATATTGTAGTAACCATGACTGCAGTGACCATAGTTTTCAGAACAGAATTTATGGTTTTGATACAATTAACCATAGTTTTATAACAGTAATATTGTAGTTACTATATAGTAACCATGATTATACTATATATTATAACCATGACAGTAACCATGTTTATATTGTGGCTAGTATGATTTTACTACAAATGCCATGGTTAAACCTTTGGTTACTGTTGTAAAACAATGATTGTTATTGAAGCGCAATTCTGTGATTTGGTGACTAAAAATAGCCATTTGGCTCCTTAGTGTTTTAGTTTAGAAGCCAATGGCTCCCAAGTCATTTTTTTTTTTGTCTGGAGACCCGTCTTATCTAATATAAGATTACTGGAGCTGTCAGAATTCACCCGTTAATCGCATACGATTAAAGTTTAACGTCATAATTTTTCTGAATCGTGATCAACACATTTACCGTTAATACAGCATAAACATTTGTTGGGAGGGTGGAACCTTTGTAATGTGTCTACCCCGAGTCATTACAGTGATGGACACACCACAACAGCGCTTCCCTGTCAGTGATTAAATGGAGAAAGGATCTCTTAGCGTTATTATCTTATGTACAATACAAGCACAGATGAGACTTGTGATAGAAATCAAGTATTTTCATTTTATGTAAGGCGCATTTTAATTACCACAGAAGCACGTAAAGTCTTAACTATCACTCCACATTTCACAAGAACTCCAAAACTGATGCTTGATGCTGGTGTTGACGCTCTGCCTTGAATCATGAGCGCAGCTTCACGATTGCTGTAGGAAATCAGACAGCCATAGTCTAGAGGCAGATTAATATTGTGGAGGCCAATTTTTTTTATAGATTTATTGCCCACGGCAATAAACACTAAACCTATGGGGACTAAAGCCATCTTTACACCATAAAGGTGGCAGAGAAGCTGCATCTGAAATGGTAATTAGACATATTTTCACAGAGCAGGAAGAGATACATTTACACAGCAGTTGCAAATGCACGAATAATGTATGAGATAGAGAATATAGAAATATGAAATGAATGAAAATATGAATGAATACTCAACCTATGGGGACTAATTCTTTCAATAGGTCAACCTCCCAATAATCCTTTGGAAAGTTTCACTTTAAATGAATTGGTGCTATTTTTGTGCATTCCTGTCTTTATATTGTGGAAAGCTTTGTTGGAAAAAATTAATAAAGCATTATATTATTACCTATTGTTTTGTTTTCATTCCAAATAAAAAAACTAAACACATTTTGACAGGAAAATTAGTATATAATGTGGCAATTTTTTAATTACGCGATAGCGATACAATTTTTTTAATCGACTGACAGCCCTAAAGATTATATATGTATAAAAAAAATTATATATATATATATATATTTTTTTTTTTTTCCCATTCAAATTAAATACTCATTCTAGGCCAGGTTACAAATGTACTAAACAGTTTTTCATAAACCTCATAACTCACAGACTATAACTATTGGCTACCATTTTGGTTATCTGCAATAATTTCTCTGTAACTGCAACAAATGCATATAGGCTGATATCAATAATATGTTCTAACAATTAAAAATGCATTAATAATTATGTTTTCTTAAATGTATGCATTCAATCTCACCTGCCCAGCCAGTGTAGCAAGTACAATCTCTGGGATCAGCATTCTTCAGTCCATTCTCCATGATGGCCAGAAGCTCACCAATCTTTCTGCTTATATGACTGGCAAAATTATGGGTCAGCTGCACAGAGCAGAAAATCAGATTAAAAAACGAGAAAACAGATGTAAATAGAGGGAAAGCAAATGCATTTTGGTGCATATTGTAAAGTGGATGGTGGCAGCTGACACTAATACTCACATTGCCCTGCATGTCAAACATGTCTTGTGCACATCCAGGTCCCGAGTAATCGGCATAGGGATTCTTTAATGCTCGTTGTTCAGACATTTTTCATAAGTGATCTAAAACAAAACGTAACAAAAGAGGTGGTTAATAAAGAGGACACATGGATGAGGATGCACTACATATTGGCTGTGTCATTACCATAATGGGCACAGCATTTTAAGGAACCAAAGGTGCATTCAAAAGTTTAATTGTTGATTTATTTTGCATCATAGGCGCATTCAAGCATATAAATCGAACATTCTGGTCATTAAAGGCACGTGAACAATTTAAGGCATCATAAATGCGTTCGAATTAAACAGTTTTTATTTTCAAAGGTGTATTCGAATGAACAGTATAGGCCATCACAGGCGTGTTCGAAAGTTTAAATCGCTTTTTTTTTAGCATCACATAAATCGAACGTTTTTGAGCACGATGCGCGTTTGAATCGAGCAATTCAGTACATCATAGACGCGTTCGAATGAAATAGTTAAGGCCATCATAGACTGGCTTGACTCAAACAATTTCGTGCATCATCGGGATATTCAAATGTGAAAAAAAAAAATGCAAATGTATATAAAACAAGACCATCATAGATGCGTCCGAACTTTCAAATAAAAAGTTTTACGGGATCAAACACGCATTGCAAAGTTTTAATCGTTTTAAAAAAAAAAACATTTGTCATCATAGGCGCATTTGAACATATGCATCTACATAGCTTGGGCATCAAAGGCGCGCATTCAAATAGAACAATTCAGGGCATCGTCTCGTTCGAATCAAAGCATTTTAGATATAACATAGCTGCGTTCAAATCGAACATATTTGTTACATAATAGGTGCTTTCCAACATTATCATGCGCAACATCAAAATTCGGTCTAGATTGACTACTCACTCAGTTTTGAAACACAACAAAAAAAATTAGGGCCTTTTGCATGAATACGGGCAGGCCCGATGTCCCGCCGCATGTTAGAAAAGTGGCGATTATCAATATATATCCACCGCGAAATTATACATTATATATATTTGCATCGATTTAATTACTATCATAGCTTCGACATAAAACTGTTGTCCAGAAATAAGCGCCCCCCTTGTGCACTCTCATGTGTATGAGCAAAGCCCTCCATGTCACAACATGCATGCTACAAAATACAAATTCATGAGCTATTAAGGTGCAGTCAAGTTTTTTTTTCTATCGATGCATTCTTGCTAATACGTTTTAAACAATACAAGTTTGTTTTATTACAGCTAGACATACCGCTATCTCTGCAGCGCTGTTAGATCCTTCTTGTCTGCTCGCGGGACGCTCTGCTTGAGTATTATTTCATGTCGCCATCTAGTGTAAGGGAGGGATTCTGCACCATTTAGCCAAATAATTAAATTTCAGAAATAAAACGAACATTTATTTATCAACGTAATAAATGCTCAAGCCAAAGTTCAGCTTTCTAAAATGTGCTTTTAAAAATGTAATATTAAGTTATGTTCACTATCGCACACATTACTTTTCTCCCTTTTGAGAAAAAAATGTTGTCTTTCTGGGCCTACACCAAAAACCTGTTGTTTTGATGGTTCTTTCTGCTTGCACCAATCAAACCAGCTAAATACTATAAAGCCAATGAGACTAAAGGGCTCCAATAACTGCTGAACAATGAATTTCCATGAGTTTCCCATGACCTTTCTAGTCATTTTATGATTACTGGATTGGGATTTTTAAAAATCTATATATATATATTTAATTCCCCTTTATATAAATCAATTATCCTTTTAATACATATGTCTTCACAGGAAACAAAAAGTTTCTGATATTTGAATGTGGTTCTATGAGGGAATTGCTCTAGATGCAATATCTAGCCTACAAAATATTTTTTAAGTTGTGTGTGTGTGTATATATATATATATATATATATATATATATGAATACTGGCGGTCAAAAGTTTAGAATAATGTAAAGATTTTGTTCTTATAGAAATACATTGGTACTTTTATTCACCAAAGTTGCATTCAACTGATTACAATGTATAGTCAAGACATTAAATAACTTGAAAAATTACTATTGCAATTTGAAATAAAAAATAAATTAAAAATGAATAAAGTTCAGAACTCCTTAAATTACTTCAAAGAATTGTCATCAAAAAATCCTCCACATGCAGCAATGACAGCTTTGTAGATCCTTGGCATTCAAGCCGTCAGTTTGCCCAGATTTCACCCCACACTTCCTGTAGCACTTGGCATAGATGTGTCTGTCTTGTCAGGCACTTCTCACACACCTTACAGTCTAGCTGATCCCACAAAAGATCCATTTAAAATCCATAACACCCTTTTCCAATTATCTGTTGTCCAATGTCTGTGTTTCTTTACCCACTCTATCCTTTTCTTTTTCCTTTTCTGTTTCAAAAGTGGCTTTTTCTTTGCAATTTCTTTGCAATTTGAGTCTTCTCTTTGCTGTTGTACATGAAACTGTCGTTGAACATGTAGAATTCAATGAAGCTGTCAGCTGAGGACATGTGAGGCGTCTATTTCTCAAACTAGAGACTCTGATGTACTTATCCTCTTGTTTAGTTGTACATTTGGCCTTCCACATCTCTTTCTGTCCTTGTTAGTGCCAGTTGTCCTTTGTCTTTGAAGACTGAAGTGTACACCTTTGTATGAAATATTCATTTTTTTTGGCAATTTTAAGCATTCATTCCTCAAAATAAGGATTGACTGACGAGCTTCTGAAAGCTGTTTCTTTTTTTGACATTTTTGACCTTAAGGCATGCCAGTCTACTGCAAACCGTGGCAACTCAAAAACAAACACAAAGGCAATGTTAGATTTAATTTAATGAACCAAATAGCTTGAAGCTGTGTTTGATATAATGGCAAGTGATTTTCGAGTACCATTTAGCATGATTACTCAAGGATAAGGTGTTGTAGTGATAGCTGCTGGAAATGGGGCCTGTCTTGATTTGATCAAAACTGAAATTTTTTAAACAGTGATGGTGCTGTTTTTTTACATCAGTAATGTCCTGACTGTACTTTGTGATCAGTTGAATGCCACTTTGGAGAACTAAAGTTCAACTTTCCTTCAGAATCACCAAAATCTGTACATTATTCAAAACTTTTGGCCGCCTGTGTATATGTGTATATATATACATGACCTCGCATACACATGCATGGACGTTGTATTTTGGGTTTAATATAGCTGATGCATAATGTTTTATGCATTTAAACCAATTGATCTCAGTTCAGGAGACTCTGGGCTGTAAAGTGTTGCAACAAAACTACATCTGGTAAGAAACCTAACTACATTTTTGCATTAAATTTAATGAGTCAAAGATTAAAGTTTTTAGTTTCATCTGATATGCCATTTATGATATGTACACTGTGTACTTTAGCAAAAAAAAAAAAAAAATCCTATATTAATTGTGCATTATAACACTGAGAATCAATGGATTCATCCAAAAGCTGAACAACTGTTGCTTTCAGAGGCTTTTAATGGAGTTAAGATGAAAATAAGGTGCATTTCGAACTGTTCAGAGACCAGTGCAGACAGACAGCACACTGTAGATTAAGTCATTCACCAAATAGGGACCAAGGGAGCATCCTATAACTTTTATATGCAGCTAAGTGCATTCCCTCCTACAATCCGACCAAAAGTTCAGTTTCAGGCTACAGATGATGTTTGGACCCCTCAACATGTTTGGCAGACATGATACAATGATAATCAGGACATAGATTCAGAATTGTATAATTAATCATTTTATTTTAACATGGTTGGAAGTGATTGGATGATGCTGGCCATTATTTTGAATCAGAATTAATTATGACATTTCTGATGTCTGTAACGTCTCAAAAACACGAATAACCAACAATCCTGGAATCATAATAGACAATTTGAAAAAAAAAAAAAAAAAATAATAATAATCTATCTTGCTTGGTATTATTTAAAATTTTACAACTTCCCAGTCCCGCTGTCCACATATTTTAACCAAATTTTTTAGGAAAACAATTTTTTTTTTAAATGTATTTAATTGCATGTTTATTAGATGCTACTAGTTACACATAAAAAAAGGGAAATGGAAAATGCACACAGCAGTCACACTCAGGTCTCAGGAGGATACATTTCCATGATGTTTCCAGGCCTAACTATTATCAGTTTCAGAAGCCAATGGCTTATATTGGCTTAGATTTCTAGGGAAGAAATATGTTAAACAAAGTATACATTGAATGTAAGGTTATGTAAGTTACTTTGGATAAAAGCATTTGAACCGAAATACATGACATTTGCTGTGGAATATCCTCATTCTTTTCACCTAACAGGTCACCTGGTCATAAAATGATGGAGGTGCATGAATAGAACTGACAGCTCAAATAAAAGAGCACTTTGATGTCTTGCATAATCTCTATGGCATGCATGACATATCTATAATTAAGGATGTACTGGTGTCATTATGTGGTGAGAGTTGAACATCCAAGCAGAGTCCACTCTTCAGACACTGAGAGAAAAATTGCATAGTTCTAAATGTTCTCAGAAATTAATTTTCTCTTTTGTGAGAAAATTCCTCAAAACTTTTCTGTTCAAGGCAATAAAGACCCAGTAGAGTACAGTAGATATACAGCACCCCTGCCTTTTGATTATAAGCATTAACAATAACATAAGGTTGTTTTTCACACTGAACACAAGCTTTATTAAATAGCATTTCATCTGGAAAGAGTGCCACAATATAAGTGGTGGTACTATTCTTTTACTGTTGATATACAGTAAACTCTTCATTTTGACTTGGAAAAGAAAATCGTATAATTAGAATTCTTAAACGTATTTATTTGAAACAGGACCTCACACATGTCTAGGGATCAGGATGGGGAAAGTCTCTTTTGACAATCAAGCAACAATTTATAAATGCCCTAGTAACCCCCTAGCAATGCCTAGTAACCATCAAAAATAAATAGCATAATTGTAAACAATTTTAATAAAAATAAAAATGTTGTTTTACTTATATATATATATATATATATATATATATATATATATATATATATATATATATATATATATATATTTATTATTTTTTATTTTACTTATTCATTTATTCTTTGCTGTGGAGAACCATTTTAACTCTTAAATGGGTCAGTAATGACCCAAACATTTCAGATTTTTGCAGATTTTTTGCTTTCTGTTGAGAAATACACAATAGTAACCTTATTTCTTCTTTCCCATAGAGTTTCAGAAAATAAATTAATGTCACAATGTCACAAATTCTTCTCAGATTTGCCAAAATCCCAAATTTGTAACCAAAAATAACCAAATTATTTGAGCTACAGTATGCTATCCACATACATTTTATAGTTT
This sequence comes from Xyrauchen texanus, assembly GCF_025860055.1. NCBI lineage: Eukaryota > Metazoa > Chordata > Actinopteri > Cypriniformes > Catostomidae > Xyrauchen > Xyrauchen texanus. The sequence goes on from NC_068280.1 coordinate 46,418,910, forward strand.
TATACACTTATTGTATGACAATTGTCTCATTTGTTTCTAATTTTAGGAGAAACATATTTGAAAAAGTTGATACTTGAAGAAGAGTTCCCAACAAATAGCCTAATAAGTTTCCTTATTTACCGTTCTATGACAAATACAAATTATTATTATTATTAAAGAAACTCAAATTTGAAAAACATTACATAAGTATATAAGTAATATATCCTTAAAACGAAGTTCCAGAACATCACTATCTTAATATGGGTACTGTTGTTCACATTTTGTCTGTAATATTTAAAATAAAAACTTTATCGTCTTGCCCTGCTGTGGACTGCCAATGCCATGAAATCAGTTGTGGCGAAGGTTCATTGAGCAGACAAAGGCACCAGAGAGAGCTTTACTAGAGCGCTCTATCCTCAACATGCAAACCCCTGCCAAATTGAGTTATGAAAATTTGATCAGAACGTTAATGTAAAAATGGCCCAGCACACTCCACTGCCAGCAATGTGGATAATCAGACTGCCACTCTTCTACTTAATGGAAGCATGGCAGGAATGCATCTTGAATACTGATCTATTCTCCATTGCTCTCCCACGAACCCTCAAAGGACAAAGTTCAGCCCCATTCTTTGTTTGAAACCACCGATAGTACGGTATTCAGATTTAAAAAAGAATAGTTTCAGTATGTTTGTGCTTACGGTGTCATTGAATTGGTTTGTGCATGTGGGTGGTTGGCCATTATTCTTAAATATGTACAGGATGATTACCGTTGGTGTCACTGGCTAACTTTGCCATTGTGAATGATGGTGGTGTATGGAATTTGTAGTCTGAACAATGGCTTTTCTCTGGTGGCAATCACCTGTATAATTACTGTGCAGTTTCTGAACAATGGCAAGATCTGAGAGGTAATTGCAAAGGTTTAATCCCTGTCTTCAACCACTAAGAAAAGTTTTACATATCCAACAGCCATACTTTGAGAATATTAAGTGTTTTGAAAGCCCCAAATACTGTATGTACATTTACACAAATGATTTTGGTTTGAGAGCTAGTAAATTAGATTAAGGGGATGAAAATGGCACATTTTATAATTAGTTTTTCTCAGGTCAGTGTTTGTGAGTTGCAAAATTTGTGCTGAATGCAGTTATATAAGAGATAATTTACAGTCAACCAGTAATTATCCATCTATATATATATATATATATATATAAAATCAGCATATTACGGCGTATGACGTAGGAGTAGTGTAAGATCTGGTGAGAAGTAACGAACGTGGAAGAGCAGAGGATAGAGGAAGCCAGTGAACGCGCAGACGACCGTTACTCAAAGCCAGTGATTATAGTTTATAAAGTTATAAATATGTATACATTTCTTACAAAAACCCATCGCTTCGCTTCAGAAGGCCTTTATTAACCCCCTGTAGCCGTATGATTTACTTTCTTGATGGATGGATGCGCTTTTTTGGGCTTCAAAATCTAAGGTACCATTCATTATGATTATAAAGATAGACAGACAGTTTAATCCCTGTCTTCAACCACTAAGAAAAGTTTTACATATCCAACAGCCACACTTTGAGAATATTAAGTGTTTTGAAAGCCCCAAATACTGTATGTACATTTACACAAATGTTTTGGTTTGAGAGCTAGTAAATTAGATTAAGGGGATGAAAATGGCACATTTTATAATTTGTTTTTCTCAGGTCAGTGTTAGTGAGTTGCAAAATTTGTGCTGAATGCAGTTATATAAGAGATAATTTACAGTCAGCCAGTAATTCTCCATCTATATATATATATATATATATATATATATATATATATATATATATATATATATATATATATATATATATAAAATCAGGGTGATCTGGACCCTGACATGAAGCAGTATTTATTTTGATAAATGACCAACTGACTGTACATTATCCTACATATTACATTTACATTTATTGATTTTGCAGACACTTTTCCCCAAAAGCTACTTACAAAATGAGGAAGGATACAACATAAATTATACATCTTAAAGGGTTAGTTCACCCAAAAATGAAAATTATCCCATAATTTACTTACCTTCAAGCCATCCAAGTTGCATGACTTCTTCTTTCAGCCAAACACAATCGGAGTTACATAAAAAAAGATCATGGCTCTTCCAAGCTTTATAATGGGAGTGAATGGTACCTTAGATTTTGAAGCCCAAAAAAGCACATCCATCCATCAAAAAAGTAATCCATACGGCTCCAAGAGGTTAATAAAGGCCTTCTGAAGCAAAGTGATGTGTTTTTGTAAGAAAAATATACATATTTAAAACTTTATAAACTATAATCTCTGGCTTCCAGTAACGGCCATCCGCGTGTTCACTAGAGAGTCGAGTTCCGGCGTATGACGTAGGAGTAGTGTAAGCTCCGGTGAGAAGAAACGAACGTGGAAGAGCAGAGGATAGAGGAAGCCAGTGAACGTGCAGACGACCGTTACTCAAAGCCAGTGATTATAGTTTATAAAGTTATAAATATGTATATTTTTCTTACAAAAACCCATCGCTTCACTTCAGAAGGCCTTTATTAACCCCCTGTAGCCGTATGATTAACTTTCTTGATGGATGGATGCGCTTTTTTGGGCTTCAAAATCTAAGGTACCATTCATTATGATTATAAAGCTTGGAAGAGCCAGGATATTTTTTAATATAACTCCGATTGTGTTTGGCTGAAATAAGAAAGTCATATACACCTAGGATGGCTCGAGGGTGAGTAAATTATGGGATTATTTTCATTGTACAGTAACCTGAAAAGTGCCGCATTACAATGTTTCAGTTGTATCAGAAAAGAACGAGCCAGGACAGAGATTAGAGTGCAAAGAATACTTTCATATTTTTTAAAGGGTGTAGGGTTACACAAAGCAAGTTACTGCACAGTTAGTTAAAAAGAAAAGGAGAACAAAATTAAAAAACAAACAATGAAATACACAAAGAAAACACAAAACAAAAACAAAGAAAAGCAAAGGAAACCAAAACAAAAAAACAAACAAACAAAACAAAGAAGATCAAAGCAAAGCAAAACAAAAGGAAAAAACAAAACAAACCAAACAAACTAAAAACAAAACAAGCAAAGCGAAGCAAAAAATGGAAAAACACCCACTCCCTGAAAAAACTAAACTCAAAAAATAAAACACAACACAAAAAAACAAAAACACACAAAAAGATAAAAATGCTGACATCCAATTTTTGAATGAAAAAACAAAACACTCTTAATTGATATTAAAACATGATACATTAAAAATATGTTAGATAACATATCTGCAAGATAAGAAAGTAAAACACTTCTGAAATTTCTTGGGTGTGTCTAAATAGTACCTCGTTCTGTCTCACATTTAATATTTATAAATTTGATAAACATCAATCCATCAACAGTTGAAGTTAGAAGGTTACATACACCTTAAACAAATACATTTAAACTCAGTTTTTCACAATTCCTGACATTTAAACATAGAAAACTTTCTCTGTCTTAGGTCAGTTAGGATCACTACTTTATTTTAAGAATGTGAAATGTCAGAATAAAAGTAGAGATAATCTTTCAGCTTTTATTTCTTTCATCACATTCCCAGTGGGTCAGAAGTTTACATACACTTTGTTACTATTTGGTAACATTGCCTTTAAATTATTTAACTTGGGTAAAATTTTTGGGTAGCCTTCCACAAGCTTCTCACAATAAGTTGCTGGAATTTTGGCCCATTCCTCCAGACAGAACTGGTGTAACTGAGTCAGGTTTGTAGGCCCCCTTGCTTGCACATGCTTTTTCAGTTCTGCCCACAAATTTTCTATTGGATTGAGGTCATAGCTTTGTGACTCCAATACCTTGAATTTGTTGTCCTTAAGCCATTTTGACACAACTTTATAAGTATCCTTGGGGTCATTATGCATTTGCAACAGAGGTTTAACTTCCTGGCTGATGTCTTGAGATGTTGCTTCAATATATTCAGATAATTTACCTTCCTCATGATGCCATCTATTTTGTGAAGTGCACCAGTCCCTCCTGCAGCAAAGCACCCCCACAACATGATGCTGCCACCCACATGCTTCATGGTTGGGATGGTGTTCTTCAGCTTGCAAGCCTCACCCTTTTTTCTCCAAACATCACGATGGCCATTATGGTCAAAAAGTAAAATTTTTGTTTAATCAGACCAGAGAAATTTCTCCAAAAAGTAAGATATTTGTCCCCATGTGCACTTGCAAACTGTAGTCTGGCTTTTTATGGTGGTTTTGGAGCAGTATCTTCTTCTTTGCTGAGCAGCCTTTCAGGTTATGTCAATACAGGACTTGTTTTACTGTGGATATAGATACTTGTCTACCTGTTTCCTCCAGCATCTTCACAAGGTTCTTTGCTGTTGTTCTTTGATTGATTTGCAATTTTTAACTCTAAACTACATTCATCTCTATGAGACAGAATGCATCTCCTTCCTGAGTGGTATGATGGCTGCATGGTCTTATGGTGTTTATACTTGCATACTATTGTTTGTTCACATTCAGGTGTTTGGAAATTGTTCCCAAGGATGAACCAGATTGTGGAGGTCCATGCATTTTTTTCTCAGTTCTTGGCTGATTTCTTTTGATTTTCCCATGATGTCTAGTAATGAGGCACTTTTAAGGTAGGCCTTAAAATACATCCACAGGGACACCTCCAATTCAGTACAACTCCTATCAGAAGCTAATTGTCTAAAGGCTTGGCATAATTGTCTGGAATTTCCCAAGCTGCTTAATGGCACAGTTAAATTAGTGTATGTCTGTCTGAACACCCCATCCACCCCTTCTCCCACTTCACTCCCACTAGCTCATTATCAGTCAGTGATCTAATTTTACATTCCAACTCATCATCCTGTCAGTTGGACCCTGCCCCAACCTCCCTTCTTAAACACTGAGTCAGTCAATTCAGCACCTATTTCACATATGATAAACACATCTCTTGCATCTGTCATTGTTCCTACTGATCTTAAAATTGCCGCTGTTACACCAGTCCTTAAAGGTCCCAATTAGATCCAACTTCCCTCTGCTAGTATCGTCCTATTTTTAACCTGCCTTTTATATCTAAACTTCTGGAAAAAGTTGTCGCCTCCCATTTCAATCATATCTTGCAGCTAATAATCTCTATGACCCTTTCTAATCTGGTTTTTGCCTATTCCACAGCACTGAAACTGCTCTCTTGAAGGTTATTAATGATCTCCTCCTCTCTGCTGACTCTGAATTTCTCAGTATTCTGATCTTGCTTGACCTGAGCTCTGTTTTTGACACTCCTTTCCTGTCTTTCAGATATTTGTATTTCTGGCACTGCTCTATCCTGGTTTTATTCCTACCTCACTAACAGACAATATTTCATCTTGATTAAAAAAAACAAATCCCCTACTGCTCCTCTCAATCAGGGTATCCCCCAGGGTTCTGTACTGGGTCCACTACTGTTCATAATTTACATTCTCCCACTAGGTCAGACCATCCGTCATCATGGTCTGAGTTATCACTGCTATGCTGATGACACTCAGATCTATACATCCTTATGTTTTGATGAAACACATGCCATCAGCTCATTAACTGCCTGTATCAATGATGTAAAAATTTGGTTAAACAGTAATTTCCTCAAATTCATTGCTGACAAAACTGAGATCATGATTTCTGGGCCACAAACACTTATAAGAAATATTGACATTTGTGTCAATATTGATGGATATCTGGCCAAACCCTCTAAAACCCTTTAGTGAATCTGCAAATCACTTTAGATCCATCTCTTTCAAGCCCACATCAGAACCATCACTAAAACGGCTTTCTTATAATTTTGCCGCATTCTCAGTTTGAATGATGCATAATCACAAGTTCATATCATCACATCTTGACTACTGTAACTGCCTCTTTACTGGCCTACCAGATACAATATTCCCTGATTACAATATATCCAAAACTCTCAAGCTAGAGTTCTCACGAACACCAAGTGTTCAGCACATATTACTGTAAGCATCTGCCAAATGCATAAATGTAAATGTAGGTGCAATAACACTGAAGGATCTCCCACCAAAAGTGGATAGACGAAATCTGGGGATAGACAACAATTTGGAATCAGAGGAACGAAGAGGGTGTACTAGTGTGTATGGATGCAGCAGATCACATATATAATGTGTTCAGCACATATTACTCCCACTGTTTAGTCTTCACTGGCTGCCTGTCTCATGCCATATTAAGTTTAAAATTCTTGTCCTGACATACAAAACTCAATGATCTGGCACCTCATTATATATGTGATCTGCTGCATCCATACACACCAGTAAACCCTCTTCGTTCCTCTGATTCCAAATTGTTGTCTATCCCCAGATTTCGGCTATCCACTTTTGGTGGGACATCCTTCAGTGTAATTGCACCTACATTTACATTTATGCATTTGGCAGACGCTTTTATCCAAAGCGACTTACAGTGCATTTATTACAGGGACAATCCCCCCGGAGCAACCTGGAGTTAAGTGCCTTGCTCAAGAACACAATGGTGGTGGCTGTGGGGATCGAACCAGTGACCTTCTGATTAACAGTTATGTGCTTTAGCCCATACGCCACCACCACTCCATATTCTAAACTGTGGAATTCTCTACCTCAGAGCCTCCTTGACATCTCCTCTATTTCTATCTTTAAATCGTAGCTTAAAACACATATTTTCTCAGCACATTATCTATCTATTACTAATTCATGTTTTATTTATAGTTTTATGTCCTTGAGCTTGTGGAATCTATATTGTCTGTCTGTCTGTCTGTCGGTCTATCTATATTTTATTAAATCTTTTTTAAATGTATTACTTTGAACTTTTTTGCAGTAACTACGCACAACTATTCATTAAATGTCAGATGATCAACACACTACATTCTGTGATTCTGCTATGATACTACATGCTTTCTTTAGCAAGATCGGATCCAAACAGTTCTTGATGCTGGATTCGTTGCTGGTCTATAGGTGCCAGTATTGTCATAAGCATCGTGTCCATTTGAAACCCATGCTTGAGCGTACACAAGCTGTCTTTGGCCTGGTTCCTGCCTCACTTATTTTCTTTGTCTCCCTCTCTGAAACTACACCTGTGATATCAGTGAGTCACACACCCTATGTGCTCTCATTTACCACACTGGTACCCACCCTTTCTTTTCAAGTGTCTTTCACTCCCTCTCCCTGTCAGTCTGGCCCTAGCTGAAGTGCTAATGGTTAGAAAATAGATTGCGCACCATACTGCACATATTAACAACTTCTGAACTGCTTTTTCCCCTGCCAGCCATTGTTGAGACTGCTAAGCCTTCCTAATCTGAGAGCAATGCTAACCTCTGTAGACTTAATAAACACGCTCCTCATTAAAGAAGAACTTGATTTAATTGGGCAGAGGGAAAACTCTTAATCAGGGGTAAAGCCATACTTATTGTTCCACATCATACACATGAATCTGAATGGAGATAAGAGAGAGAGAATAGACAAAGACAACAAGTGCATGGGAATCCACATAAAGGAGAATGGAGAGATGATTTGAGCAAAGGACATTGTCAGTCATCTAACTTATTAAAAAAGTTCCCAATAAATATAGACAGTCTGGTGTATGTCAGAAAAAAATAATAATAATAATCCAAATGAATTATGGAAACATAGAGAAGCGGAATGTACCTTTTCCCCTCAGAAGGTAATGTCATAGAGAGATAATTAATTTACAATACGAGGTGTAGAGTGGAGAAAATGCCATCATTAACTAGAGTAAGGTGTGTATATATATACACACACACACACACACAACAGTTAGTTCCTGTCCTCCAAGCTCAAATCTGATTGGATGAGGGACGTTCCATGATGGTCTCACACCATCAGCACTGGACGCTCCAGTGTGTGTATCACTCCGCTTGTGTCCGTGCTGTTCTAAACTAAAGTGTTAGAGCAGTGCAGATGTGTCTTTTACATGTAATTTTGAGACTACATATTTTAGGCATCAGGAGACAAAAGACCAATTTTGTGTGTAATATGAGCCAGCTGGTGACAGGAAGTTAGTCAGCCTCACAGTGTTTATATTCAACAGGAAATCGTGATCGCTCGTATTACTACTACACTACTAAAGCTAGGAAATAGCTTTAAACAGCTTTAAACTAAAAACATTGGCATTAATGCTCATCACAGCTGAGAGACACAACAGACTGATTAATTACTCAAACTGAAAGTGCTTAATCCTTACCGGACTTTCCACATTGGAGAAGACAAAAAATTTCTATTGTGAAAGCACCAGCTACCAGCGAAATAGGGAGGAATACCCCCGCTTGGACAGCTGTTTTAAATCGACTTTTGTATATAAGCAATATCACACTTGCAATCATGCTATATGCCCCTAAATTACCTGCGGCAGAATCACAGCAATGCTGATGTAGGGCCATATCGCACTCTTGCGATATTGCTTTATATATATATATATATACATATACATACACTACTGGTCAAAAGTTTTGAAAAACTTGTTCTTTATTATTATTATTTGTTTACATTTTAGAATAATAAAGTCATCAATACTATGGAATAACATAAATGGAACTATGAGAATTATGTTGTGACTAAACAAAATCCAAAATAAATAAAAACTGTGTTATATTTTAGCAACTTCAAAGTAGTCACCCTTTGCCTAGAATTTGCAGACATGTACTCTTGACATTTTCTCTGTTGGGCATTTATTGTCTTCAAGTCATCAATTTCAAAAAAAAATTTTTTTTGTAATGAAATATATTAATATGGTAGCACAATTAAATTTTTGTCTACAAAACTAATTTCAAACATTTAAGCATACACCTTCAGATCAAAAGATTTTTAAGATCATGACAAACATTTCAGTAATATATATATATATATATATATATATATATATATATATATATATATATATATAGCCAAATGTAATATTCATTAATGCAATTACTTTTAGGAAAATTTTTATTATATTTAATATTTAACACATTTGATAAATGAAAATGTAATTACCTTACCCAAACAAATGTACTTTCTAATTATAAATAAGTTAGAGTATAATTATTATATTATTTAAAAATAAACAAATATTTAAATTGGACATAACATTAATAAATGTAAATATTTTGAGAATAAATATAATTATTATGATTATGTAATATTATTATATAATACATTATATAATATCAATATATATAATAATATATAAATTTTATGTATATAATATGCTATATGTTTTTCATTAAAATATAACTAACATTTTGTAAATTAAAAAAAAAACAATTGTTGTAACTTTCACGCATATCAATTTCCCTTTATACGATACATACAGTATGCTTCACAGATTTCTTTATGTCTATTGGTTAGCAAAATGTGGGGAAAGTGCTCTCCTATAACCTAAACTGCTTTCCCTGGAAATTAAGATATATCCTTAAAGATGTTAAGATGCTGAAATAATATCTTGATTCTGAATCTCTTTGATCATTTCATGTTGAAACAATACACTAAAAGTAAATATATTTAGAGAGCATGCAAAACGTATTCTGGCATATTATGAAAGATTGAGATACAAATAATTGATAAATACAATTTTACATGAATCATATTCTGTATAAATTAAAGCATAATATAATATAATTTAAAAGTAAAAACAATAAGAGTTGTTAAAACACATATTTATTCTATATAGAAAATTAAGTCCCGTTGCCAGCCTGCTCTACCTTGTTTCTAATGTGACATGCAATTGATCAAACAATGAATCTGAATTACAAAATGGACCACCCCACTTAAATGTGATCTCTTCTGCTCCATTGCTGGAGCACTCTGTCCAGTCTCTTCACTGGGGTTTAAATCTTATGAAGCTCGGATGAAAGCTGACAGTGGTTATTTCTCATCATGGCCTGGCAGTTTCATGTGTCACAAGCGCTCAATATGGGCTTGATAGAAGTATAGAATAGTATTATGAATCCTGGTACTTTGTGAAAGCTAAGCACTCCTCTATCTGGGGACCTGCCAATACTGTCATGTTTCATACTCGTCTGGTGGCTCTAGAGCTTATATGGAACACTGAAACAGAAAATTGATCGATTCCTCACATATCCACTAATGTTATTTCTTTATTCATATATTTGTCTGTAGTTAATTTCAATTGTAACTTGTAAAGTCACAAAAATGTCTTTGATTGGAGATCTGTCCTACAGTGAAAGCAAACCCCTTGAAATAAAGATCACGGTTAATGCTATAAACGTTCTAATCCACAAGCTCCATATAAAGCAGTTCATTTCTATTAAGAAATTGTGCAACTACATTTTCATTACGCATAAACCATCTGCTAAATGAAAACAATAGACTTAACGTCAATTGTACATATACCTGAGAAGAACTTAATTTTTCAGAGGCATGTTTTATTTATCAGCTTTGATGCAGATGTTTATCCAAAAATTCTGGAGGAATAAATATAGAAACGAATGAGATAATTGTTCACATATAGAAGAAGTATAGAGATATAAAATGAATGTGTGGTGGATAACATTTTCCAGATAATTTGGTTTTAGAATAATTTGATGAGTCACATTGAAATCTCACTGCCAAAATACCTAATGTCTCAGAAGAAAATGTAAAGGGCCGCACTTATATAGCGCCATTTTAACCTTAGCGGTATTCAAATCGCTTTACACTGCGGCTTCTTTCACCCATTCACACACACACATTTACACACAATGACGACAGAGCTGCCATGCAAGGTGCTAGCCTGCCACTGGGAGCAACTTGGGGTTCAGTGTCTTGCCCAAGGACACTTCGGCATGTGGAGTCGTGTGGGCCGGAATCGAACCGCCAACCCTGCGGTTAGTGGACAACCCGCTCTACCACCTGAGCCACAGCCGCCCCAAAAGTGACCATTTGCACTGCTTTTATTCTCAACACTTGCGCACAGTAGATCAGCCAGTAAGAAAGCCTGTAAAGGTGTTAACATGCAGATCAGAATTGGGGTAATATGCAAAAATCTGTATTTTAAATTTTATGCACATACATTCATAAACACTTGCCATGAAAACTTTTCAATAATAAAAAAAATAATATATATATATATATATATATATATATATATATATATATATATATATATTTGATTATTCAGTGCACAATTTTATATTGTGACCAGAAGGTACTTAAGTTTTATCCGAAGTGACAACTGAACGAGCCAAGCTCTCTCCTTTCTCCAGAGAAAGTCAGGTTGGTTCACAAACAGAATCAGTAGTGTCAGCTCAGAATGGTGTTTTGATGTGTTACATCACGGCCTGCATTTTAAGACTTTAAAAACCTCTTTTGGTGTGTGTGAAATGAGTCATTGTCTGTCTAGATGGGGAACAACTTCACATAGTTGTCAGAAACTGTGTAGTCATTGAAAAATGTTTGCACGACAAGTCCTCCTCATCTGGTTTGCATTTCAAATGCGATTTGCAATGCAATTGTCTTGAGCACAAGTTCATTTCTTATCCCGTTGACAAGCACGCCTCTTAAAAATAAGTTTTGGACATCTAGGCAGTCATTTGGCCCAGGGGATTTGCTAATAGGTTTTGAACCTATTTCTCCACAAGTGTGACATTTAAACCTAGTCACACCCCTCAACTTCCATGTACACAATACAAAGTTTTGGGATTAAAACCACATTTAAATACGGGGAGTGAATCCACAAAATATTCGATGAACATATACTTTTAAGCAAATAAAAAACGCAAAGTTCCTTCATTACACGACAATTAAACGTGCATGAATTTAAACTGTAATGCATTACACTACTTTATGACTTTTAAAGTAATTAAATCACTATCAAGTCGCAAGAACCAAAGAGGTTGTGACATGACATGACATTTGGTTACGAGACACAGAAGAACCAATAAGGTTTGATTTGATCGACATAACAACTATAATAGATTCAGTGCTGTTTATGGAGTTGATTTAGAGTGAATAACGACTTAAATTACAGTCTTTTCATTATACAATGTGATCATCTGGCTTCAGAAGACTTGGTAAATTATGTTCGACTCGCATTGACTACTTTTATGACACTTTTGTGTGCTTTACTAAGTGAGTCTCAATGTACTACCACTGAATAGAATTCAGCAAATGGGACATTCATAAAAGTTATTATCTTTATTTTCCACAGAAGAAAGTCATGTGTTTCCAATGACATGAAGGGTCAATAATATCATAATTAAGAGAAGAGAAGTCTTGTTTGTACCATAATTGTACCATGGTGCTTCCACAGTACCTTTTTGTAAGGTACATCAGAAGGAGTTCTCTCAAAGTTATAACCAAGTCCAGTTGCCTTCGAGAATTTTTTAATTTTTTTTATTTGAACATTCCTTTTTAAGCAAAGCATGCGTTCACAAGACACATAGTTTGCATATAGCTGTAGCATTAACATGAGCAGATAAGAAATATAAATTAAATATGCTTGGCTGAGAGGCTCCAACACGCACAGTGCGTCTCAATGTGTGAAGGATGACTGTTGCTTCCTTTATTGACTGCAGGTACTTTACACTACTTTAAATTCCTATTAAGAGCCTCTCTGTATTTTCAGCAACAGTGCTTGATTAATGGCCATATAGCACAAGTGGTGTGCTGGCGGCTGCCCATGTCACCCATGCCTAAATCCGCCACTGATATAGAGGCACAAGGTGAATTTCAAGCCACCTACCCCAGTACCTTGCCAGATGGCTTTTAGCTTACTGGTTTCCTTTTGTATCAGGTTCATACAACTTCCAAAGAAAATAATTCTGCTTATTCCCAATATCCTATATTAAAATATCTGGTTATTCTTTGGTTTTGAGAGTATTCAGCAATTACTTGTGCACATTGGATAAGCTGATAGACCATCCCGGTAAAGGTGTTTACATGTGTAAAAATCAATGCATCTCTGAGTACTGGAAGTTATTTCCCAGCCAATGAGATTGCAATCTAAATTACACCATATGTGCAATATACTACTATACACTCTGATTTCAAAATACAAAATGAAATACAAATAATATTCAATGACATTTTTGATAAACACAGCTTGAAATTATTTCATCACTCAAATGAAGAAAGGTACATTTGCTCTTATGACTAATTTAATGTAGCTAAAACAAAGACTGCTAAAAAATAGTTTGGTATAAGTTATTTTTTAACATTATTTTGCTTCTTTTTACTCACCAAACTTTAAAGAAAGAAAGCAATCCACCCCTTTTCCATTTTCTCCAGTGCTTTTTACAGTTTATGAACCTGCTTGGGTGGTGAGGACCTTTCATACTCATTTAAAAAGGAAAGAAGTCTGCTGGACATTCTTATACCTGGGAGATAACAAATGTGTTAGTGGGTGCCTTTTATAAATGTACAATTGAGCCCATATTTGAAACATGCTGAAGCTGTTTGTGGTTCAACCTTGAGTGTATCAAACCCTGAACTCTAACACTTTAGTCTGTTCGGGTGATGTCTTGTATTTTCTTGTTATAAAACAAATATTGCCTGCAGCTGCTGACTTTCAGGTCAAGAATTCATGGTTAGAAGCCAAGTGAACTTGTTTAGCATTTCAGGTCAACATTAAAAATGCAGAAATGAATCTAGCTTTGTTTTATTCTGAAACCAATAATTCTATTTTAGATATAATTAGTGGCACTTGTTAAGGGAAACATCACTTTTACTACACTTTTCCACTATCGGGCAAATGCGATCCTGGGCTACCAACTGGACAGCCTGGGCCAATAGCTTCGGACCTCAAGCCGCAAGACCAAAATCGAGCTGCATTCCAACCATCGGGTCAATAACGTAACCCTAAAATTCACCTTCAATACGGCACCCTGGTGCCAAAGTCACACACCCCACCCAATTCAAAAGCAAGATGGAAGCTCAAGCTGAGGAATCAGACTCTTGAGACTAGCTAGCCCACGAAAATTAACAAGGTGGAGAATGAAGCTGCTGCGAGAGCAGACTTAGCTGATTTCTGCCTTTGACATTGACCCTGGCTCAATCCCCAGTTGGCCTTCTTTGGCACAAGGGTAATTGGCGGGCCAAAGGCACTTACCCATTTCCCCCGATGAAGCCCCGGAAGTGACAGTGGGAACGCAACTGGCCATGGCATGCACTAACACACCCTCATTTGGCCAGACAGTGGAAACAGCTATTGATATAATATAGGATTTTCAACTGGCTGAATGATGAAAAGGGGTAAAACATCCCATCCCATACATCCCTAAACCTGAACCTAACCATAAAGTCTAACCCCTTGCCCAAACCCAACCATAAAGTCTAACCTAACCATGATTTTAATAGGAAAATAAGATGTGTACCATTTGAGAAGAAAACACTGGATTTGGCATGAGCCGAGGGAAATATATTACAAGTTGTTGACTAATGAGGTTAAAGGAATGAGGAAGTGGGAGACGGTGATTCCAACTCAGGAATGTCACTTTTTATTAACAAAACAAACACTTTCACTTAAAAGCGCAATGGTGAAGCTTCAGGTCAATAAGTCTAAATTTGAAACATGGCAGTGGCCAACACACAAGCAGCTTCTCAGCTGGGCTATCTCTCTCGACTGCCGCTGTCTCCTCTCCTTAAAAGCCCTAATCACTCCTCACTGAAACACAAGACCTTGAGCACAGGTGGAAATCATTCACCACTCATCTCCACTGCTTCACTCTCCACAGCATGTCGCTCGGCCACGCCTCCGCCTCCATACCTCCATACATACATCAGTAATTTCAATTGCATAAAATATTATGGAATAAGTAACCAAACTGGTTTACTGACATTTCCTTTCTTAAAATAAAGTGTTGGATAGGAGGCTAGCTAAAATTTGATGCGTGTATTGTATTGATTTTTTATATTCTGTTTGTAGGTCTTTTCTTAATCTTTTCGTACAATATCTTGTGATTTCGCCACCTCGGCACAAACTCTTAGAACTTGGCTTGTTCAATCAGACTAGAAGACTGGATCTAACTCTTGTGTAATCTAGTTCAGGGGTTTTCAAACTTTCTGATGCCAAGGACCCCCAAACATGATGATCCTCTTGCGAGGGACCCTTTTTCAAATATATATAGGCAGCTTTATATTTTTTATATTATTTCTCTTTTATACTGTGTGAGAAAAAAGTAAGCGTTGTAATATAAAGACAATGTGTGGTTCGCAGAATTAAATAACTGCCTGTTGTTTTGTAATAAAGGAAATTAAGAAAATGAAAAATTATTAAAATATAATATAAAAAAATCTAGAAAATATTCCTTTGTATTAAATTGAGAGTATATCGTTTTTTTATATCCACTGTTAGAGTAATATTAGATGTAAAAACCTGAAACAATTGTTTTTTTTATTTATTGAAATATATTTATACTCTTTTAAAAGCAGAATGAAAGAATAATATTGTCAAATTGGGTCCTTTTTTCTCTTTTTTTTTCTTTTCTGCAGACCACTTAGCACCTCCTGGCGGCCCCCTAGGGGTCCCAGGACCCCAGTTTGAAAACCCCTGATTCTAGTTTATGTAATTAACTCTTAGTGAATACCTGCAATATTTCTGTTGTATATTGTATATTGGTGAAATATATTCAGATTTATTTGGCCCATGTGTAATTTTTAATGATTATTTTCAAAGAATAATCACTATAGTTAAATTGGTCTTTGCGTCTATGGTCCACCTGATTTTGATTGACCGACAACCAACATTGGCATGTCTCCTTATAATCAGTAAAACAGCAGGTGGAGGGTTGATGATGGCTGAAAACCCAAAACTCTTGATTATGAGCCAGCGAGTGTCGATCAAACATCACAGTGCTGTAATCCTCTTGGCCAAACCCGTCCACAAGATCTCAGTGACATGAAGGGAACTCTGTTGATTGTCTGGATGATAAACAGGCTCGCAGTTGTTATGTTTAGTTCTTTTAATATCTGTCTCTCTCTTTTAAAAATGTCAGTTTACTTGCAGCCTTGAATCTCTTACTGAAGTAACCCTGGTGGATGATGTTGTTTAAAAACTGATGCGGCGGTGACTTAGAGTCTCGTTCTCAGCAGTGTTTCTCACTCTCCCGCTGGCCTTTCGTGCCCAGCCAAGAGGTCCCGTGATGATGAGCATTATGGTGGCGGAACACAACAGGAGGTAAGATGAAGTGAATCAAGACGCAAGCCAGCATGGCTGCTGTCTAGCTCTGAAGTGTTGTTTTGTCTACTTATGTTTTTCTTTTCTTTGATTTAGCTCTGGGTTCAGGAAGCTGGGTTAGACCTATTTAAAAAAAGTGCACTAAGTAATATTTGTCCACTTAAAAAAAGCTTTACATTATGAATTGAATGTTACCGTGTTTATTTAACACTGTTAAGAGCCCTCCAAAGAAAATCAGGCACTGGTGATACTACAGTATAATGAAATTAATTTGTATTGGTGGTCTAAGCCATTTTCCATTTTAACTAGGCCAATCCCATAGGGGCATGTGAATGGAATTGATGCATGAAGCCATAAACATGCAGAGTAACATCTTTACAGTCCATTTTTGCATATGCAAAGAAAATCAATCTTGATTGTCCTACCTTCGAAGTGCCCTATGTGTGCATCATTTATGACGTTTGGAACACGTGGAAGATGAATAGTATTCGATTAGTGAGGTGGTCTCAACATGGCATTTGGCTGGTTAGCTTTAGCAGTTAACCCCTACATGGTTGGTGGTGTATCTACATCATTATGCAGCAAAAATGTCTGTTAGAGCCATAAAAAAACTCAAGAGGTTCATAATATTTTTTTCAATTTTAAGTGCTTATTATAGTATCTACATATTAGGATGTATATAACTGTATAATGTCATTAAGTTAATGTTACTTGATTTAACATTTTGCATTTGTACATATTTGAAATTCAGATTATCCACCCCTTTTAAATCACCTGACTAGTATGCTATAACTGTGAAAACTGTAATTATTTTCATTTAGAACTTAATTTTTGAGCTCCACACCTTTCATCACTCTAAATCTCTCAAAGAAGATGATGGTGAAGTCTTTAAAAGGAATAGTGCATATGGATTATAACTTCTAAATGGAACGCACTTCTTTTCTTGGTAATGCCCCTAATATTGAATTGATTTGGTTTATGAAGAAATTAATCAGGTTGACAAATTAAACCCGCAAATAGAGTATTTCTACAATGGCATTGATAAATGAAAAATTGTGCATGATTATGCGTCATCTACTATATAGATAGGTGTTAGTATAATGTCAAAGATCACAGTCATACTGGTTGTTTAAAAAACGGGCAAGCAAAACATATTACTTAAATTAATTAAGTGCTATAGCGAAAAATGCATATTAAGGTGAAGTTTGTAATTTTTTCAACGTTAAAATACTTTCTCCTTACTCACCTTAATAAAACTATAAGTAAAACATTCATAGATTGATTTCCCTGAAATGTGTTAACGCTGGTTAACACTGGTCTTTTGAGCATCCCAACAGAGCAATACTGGCTCACCCAAGGAGCTCTAACATACCTGAAGAGATCTGTTAGCATCCCTATTCATCTCTGTGGCAGTGTTCAGCTAGCTCATGGTTCACCGGAAACAAGTGACATGGAGGCTGCCATCTTTTCTCCATTTAACCACAACGGGAACAGAACAAAAAAGTCAATTTCACGCTTTTAAGGGCCCTTTAAAACAATCTGTCACCGGTAAAAGATGGAAAAATATGTATATTTTATCAGAAAACATGGCTACTTTTGAATGGTTGACAATGGAGAAACATGCTTTTTGCCAGCATAGTGTGTAGTTCCAGCATCTGCCAGCAGGGGCTAACAGGGACCTGCTAACCAGCCAATCCCTGACCCCTTGGCTCAACCAATTGCATGAGTTTAGGGCAGGACTAATTTTTTTCAATCCTTGGCAGGAAGTGAGAGGGTTTATGAAACATGTTTGAAAACCTGTTTGCTATTTCGTTTTGTGATGCAGGGTGAGCAGAAAATGCACACTTCACCTTAAAATTTAAACAGGTTCATTTGAATTCATTTAGGAAAATATGTGTTTTTCTGTTCATCTAATTTATGGGACATAGACCCAAAAAACGAAACAAAAAACAATGGACAATTATAACACATTATCACATCATGACTCACATCCACACCAGTGAAGAAAGGTATAATTTTCATTCTCTTAAACTTTAAGGTTTATCTGTGTAGGCGACTAATGAACAATTCTAATGCAGACCCCTCCTGAACTACATCTTAGTGCCAATCTGCATAAGTGCTGCAGATTGTGTTGGCAGAATAGCCAAGGGGGCTTTGGCCCAAACTGACGTGAGTGTCAGATTTCTCTTCACCTGTGAGAAGATGTTGACCATGAGCATGCCCCTGGGACTCCTCTTAGGGCCTGGCAGATGAGGCCACCATCTACGGCTTGCATACTAATAGGGGCCAATTCTTCCCAATAGATGTTTTCCATAATCAACAGATATAGCCAGCATACCAAAACACAGACTGGTCTTTCCTCTGTAATACACAATCACCAAGCTGAAACCGTAACTTTATGCAAGCCTTTGAAACTATTAGATTTAGCACTTATCGTATATCAACTGCACGCTGAATCAACTGAATTTAGGGTTAGATCGTTTGTTCGATCAATGGCAGATGGGAGAATTATTCGGGCAAGCTGTTTAAATTTTTTTACATTTTTGCAACTCCATTTGGTGGCACGAGTGGAAGTAAAAACATTATCACACGAGAAAGTGACATGTTGTTTTTGAGTACATACATACACTGAAAAATAACGTTGAG
Source organism: Xyrauchen texanus (assembly GCF_025860055.1). Lineage (NCBI taxonomy): Eukaryota > Metazoa > Chordata > Actinopteri > Cypriniformes > Catostomidae > Xyrauchen > Xyrauchen texanus. The sequence goes on from NC_068280.1 coordinate 46,437,653, forward strand.
ACCAGTTGGTAAAAATTAATTTCAAAATTTTCTCAGAAAAGTGAAGCTACTTTTAAGAAAAGGTCTAGCATTATTTGTTTTCAGATGTCACTTGGTTTTATATTTTGTATTGTAAATTATTAAGCATGGCTTAACTGTCCAAATATGTTTTGGGGACACCGTAAAAAGTGCATTTCTTTTTTTTCCAACACTTCTTGTACCTTTCTGGAGTGAGGGCATGCTATTACCATTTTGCAAGAATATGCTGTCAAGAGCATGCTGTCACGCGGCCGTGTATGTCAAATTCATTTAATTTCACACTCAGAGCACCACATATATATTTATCCACAACCGTGAAATGCTTCACCACTTGTCTTACATAGTAGGATGCCACCACCATATGTCTATATGACATGCCTTTACTATCAGCGTTCAACTCTGCTGACCTGACTAGGGCTGTAATTGAATTCTAGCCTTTGTGGTTTGGGGTGAGTGCCATATATAAGGCAGTTGTCAGCTGGCTCAGGATAGAGGTTGAACTGCTTCAGTGGTTTGTATTAGGAACACTGCCTTTGTCTCCAGTGATCTAGCTCTCTGAAATGGCTCATCTACCACAATATCGCCCTCATAAAATGCTGAGTAGAGATCTATAGATCAGCAAAAGAGAGATACTGATGGCAGTTCTCTTTGTATAATGCAAGATTTTAGTGGATTAACAATGGTATAATCCAATAATCTGAGTTAATATTACTTAAATTATGACAAAAGTGGAAATTCACTAAGAATGAATGCATTGCATAGTTGTTTGATAGTATTCTTATCCAAATGCAATCAAATTGTGCAGTACCAGGACCAGTGAATGAGTCCTGAAGAGCAATTGAGTTGACATGTGAGCCAAAAGTGACGTAGAAGCACCACAAAATGATGAGGTTGCTTCACCAATTACGTTTTTTTAATCTCACATTTGCATTTTATGACACTTTTGCTTGGGTTTAGGTTTAAGGTTTTGGTTAAAGAAGTAGGTTTTGTTGATTTCAAACTCAATAAAACATTAACCTTTTTAAACCTAATCTGTTTTGGGTTTTTTGTGTTGTTTTAATGAGATCAGGCTTGTTGTGATGAGGAGGAGGGCGTGGCTGGAGCACGGTCAGCGCTGAATCAGCTGATCAACGGGAAAGCGAGATAAGGGGCAGCCGGAGACGCCGGTTTGGGAGAGAAAGAGACGCATGCAGCTATGTTGCATATGTGTCTGTGTTTGTTTACATTTGTTTTAAGTTGAGTTTCTAATTAAAACTTTTACTGTTCGAACTGTTACACTCGTTTTTTCAGGCTCAGAGGTAATAGTGCAATATTGCATTTCATCAGACAAATAGTGTAGACTTTTACGAATTAGGTGCATCTATACAAAGCTTAATTTACATGGAGAGAAAGGAGGCATGTTTGTGCTGAAAAGAATGATAAATTACTAATTAAAATGCACATTATACCAGCTTCTAATTAACCTGGATTAGTGGTTAGTATATAAGACGCAGATTTTTGCGCTGAAATACAATGCATAAAAGCGGTGCGACTGTTAAGTGAATTTGTCCCAAAGTCTATTCTTTATTCTTAAGTAGTCAGTAAATATCCACTGGGTAAAGAATTAGAAGCTTTTAAGCTTTATCTCAACATGAAAAACCAAGTTCAAAATTAATGCATCACTCCAGAGACATAACCACTTACAATTTCACAGAGGTTTGCACCATTTTAATAATCCCTGAAATGCTTGCATTAAAGTCATACCAATGCGAAATGATGCATGGGGGCTTGTGGCTTAAAATCCATTGAAGCAGCATTTTTCAAGCTTGAGATTTCATGTGTGCAACCAATAATAGTGTTGAAGAAAGACTCCAATTTTAATTATTTCATTGCTGTGTAATTTCCTTGCTGGGGGCTGTGAGTTACTCTGTGAGACTGCATTACCATAATCATCATCTAGTACCAACAGACCACTGAGTCAATGCTCTCTGATTCTGCTCCCAAAACAGCACATCAACTGAAATTGTTGAAGAGTTTTACATACTTTATGCATTGCTATTTTTTACTTCCTAGTACTTTAAGTTCTGGTAGTCTAGCATGTTACTAGAAATGCCAAGGTCATGCATTCTACTGTCAAAATCTATACCTTGAAAGCACTGTAAATTGCTTTGGTTTAAAGCATCTGCCAAAAATATAAATAAATGCACTTGCATTATGATTATGTCCCAGTAACAAGCATAAAGCAATTTGCTATAGCTCAAAAACATCAATGTCTAAGTTTTGCGTTTTACCACCTATTTTTCCCATTTCCATTCAATGTCAGTTGCTCGGCCGAATAAATCTGCAAATTACACTCTTAGTATCTCTATAGTCAAGTCTAACACATCAGACCCAAGATTAGATGTGCATCCCAAACCGCACACTTCTACACTATTCTACAACATTTTGTAGTGTTAGTAGTGCGAGTAGTATGTTTACACTGAAAATGCAGCAAAATGAAGTGTACTTTAAATACTCAGATGCACTTTTTTCACCCAAAATGGTGTGTGGAACACTTGGACACTTCATGCACTCAGCGCACGTGGCTTGCCATACGTAGCGGAAGGGGCGGAGTTACCTGACTACGCAGATGGTCGGACAAATAAGCTGTAAATAATGAAGAATGTCACAGCTTGCGAAACTTCAGTGGATACAGCACCATACAAATGTGAGTTAAAAGCTTTACCATCACCCCAAGCTGTGTGAATATGTATGTGTTGAACTGAGGTTGGCTGACACGCTAAAGCAAGTGCAACACATCGTGCACTTGAACCATCACTTCTGTCAGCTGTTAAATGGCAAATTGTAGTGAGTGAAAGAGCGTTAAGTGTTCCATTTGGGATGATACTACACTTTAAAAATTCATTCACTACATGGTTGAGTGCATAGTATATTTTTTAAGTGCATATAGAGTGTATAGTGTTTAATTTGGGACACAGCTTAGGTTATGGACAATATAACTTACACCTCAGAGAACTCTGAAAAAACAAAACAACTAAGAATTAATTTTCTACAGAGGCAAATGTGTCACAGACCTCTTTTGCTAAACATATTTCACCATAAATTGTCTAGGAAGTGATACATTTTTAACTATAGATATTCTTGGTAGCCTTCATAGAATATGCCAGGATGGGAAGAAGATGCTGCTCTGTATTTAGAAGCTGTACCTCACCACTCCTCCTGCTCTCTTTTCTTGGCCATTCACGCTCTCTGGCCTCGGGCACATTCCATGTATTCATTACTTTAAACAGAGCCAGGGCTGTCTTGCTATTAAAGCAAATTACTTTGGCTTCTGTGAAACAGTGGATTGCTTCTACATGATGACGGCTAATCGGAGTGGAACTGATGAAGGCTTTCATTCCAGGGCTTCCCAACAATTCCCTAGAGTATAGCGATTGAGTAGATCTTCATACTGCTTGATATGTTGAGCTAGAAAGAATGTGTACAATGTAATAATTTTGGCTAAACAAACAACGTACATACTACACACTCTCACGGCAAAATCGTAAGAATTCATACGACTTTTCTAAATTTGGCTAATTTGTATGATTTCATATGACTGCACTCGTTTGAATTCATACGACTTTACAGCCAATTACATCCCTGGGCATCGTTTCCATCTAATACGCGACAATTACTTGCTTCTGTCACACACAACAGCTTCCTATCATGTTTACACACTCTACTGATTTTAGTTGGTTATGTTTAGATAAGATATGGTTTGGGTAAGGGCATAACATCAATAAGCATGTCCTTAATGCCTTGTGCACGAAACTCGTGCTTAATTCTGCGTTTGACAATGGGTATTTGCAAGTGTATAGATATCTATATCATAAACATAAATTTTTACACAAATTACATAATTTTAGATAATAATTCTTAGGTAATCTAATCAGCATATTTTGTTCAGCACATAATCACAATGCAATCATTTAATGCAATCATATAATCCATAAGAAGGAACTGTAATATGACAATGCTAAATAATATAATATAATATAATATGAATGTAATGAAATCTAAATACAAGTACTTGATTTTTGTAATCTATTTCCAGATTACATGTAATCCATTCCTACCCAACAGTATTTATAAACAAGAGTTTATAAAAGTACATACTTCAAAACTAAAATCAAATCAAAACAATTACTTTTACTTACACGTTTACTGGCCAAGGCTTCTTGCATTAATTCTGCATTACAATGAATAATCAGCATCAAAAGACTGATGACATTAAAAGACTGAAATTACTAGAGAGGAGATTGGCACCTTCCCTGGAGGGATGGAGTCCGTCTCTCTTTAGCAGGTCAGGTCTACCCCAAAAATGATTCAAATTGTCTATAAATCCTATTGTAATGGGTTCTGTAGTTAAGAAAGACACGAAGGCGATTAGCTCCTGTCGAGGTAAATATTTTATTGCAATTTTACACAGCTTTTCATTTATAGCAATCAATTCACTCCTAGACTCTCTCTCTCAAGTGTTGGTGGCGTGGGTCTTTTATCCGCTCTCCCCATGCTCACTGGAATTAGAGACAGGTGTTAGACATAATTTAGCTCAGGCGTAAGTACCCTTAACGCTTCCCTCTCTCTGGACGGGCACTTGACCACACCCCCGCTGGCACACCTATGCTATTCTCCGGACATCCAGCCGTTCAGCCATTCAGTGACATTAATCTACTATAAACCTCCTCATCACAATGAGCAGACATAGTTTTTGCAAGTTCACACACCTCTTTAACATTATCTCTAGTGATCTCCAACTAGGTGAAGCCAGACATATTTGGCGCCGACATGAATAACAATTTTAGAAAATCTATCTTTAGTATTAGCCTGCACTTGTAAATTTGATCTGAAATCAGATGCCTGAGCCCCCGAAATGCATTTAACAATGTTGGCTGGAGTCTCTATTTTCATGTTCCTTACATTAAATCACCAATAATTAGGGCTCTTTTAACATGAATCTCAGTGGGTGCATTACTGAGTGGGGAGAATCGATTGGAAACCCTAACAGGAACCGGAGAGTGGTGTCGCTTTGCTGAGGGAATATGCTGCTGAGACATCACCCAATCGCCCTGCTGGGGGAGCTCTTCAGCCAGAACCAAAGTATGTGTGTTGGTTGCTGTACTACCCGCATCAGAAACAGTATCTACCGGTTTCTCTTTTTTACTGACATCCACCTTCTACGCAGGTTGGCAGCATGTCTTTACTGAGACCCAAGGGGTGAGAGGGAACAGTATCGCTATAATATTTATTCTTTTCTTCCTATGGTGTATTATCAGTATGAGGTGGTAAAGACTAGCATGATCAGCTTTTGCAACACTGATGGTATGATCTGTGATGCTGATTTCAATAGTGTCATAAAAGTATCTGTCTAGGATACCGTGAACATAATTGGGTCCTTGAAGATCTTCTGTGACTTTTGGAGAGCAGAGTATTCATCAAGACCTGTTCAAACAGCATTGGTGTTAGACAGTAGTGCTCTCTATAAACCACCACTGCAGGAATTTTTATTTTATTTTATATTTCTCCATCTTCTACTATGAATGTAAACAGTGTATTGCACTCAACTGGGCTCTTTTGAAGAATAGGTTACTGCTTTTATGAAGCACTGAAGTTCAGCTATTTTTACCATTACTAGAGGGTGCTGAGATGATTTGACTTTGATGGAAAAATGGCATTTCTATCATATAGGAGAAAGCAAACATCCAAGTAGAGAAAAACAAACAAACAAACAAATTCTGCCATAACAAGGTTAGTCCATAGAATCTACTAAGCATAAATTGAGTGGACAGAATTGCTTGAAAAATTTCCTTGCAAATCTTAGGAACCATTAACCAAATGCCCACATTACACAGCTCTCTGGAATTTGCAATAATGACAGACTGACTGTATATTATACATTATAAATTACATATACAAAGTTTTCATAATATTAAAAAGACTAGCTCTGCCTGTATATACAATAAAATATTTAATCAACATATATGTTTTACTACTGTAGGTTTTGCCAAATGCTCCTATAATTGTAATTCACTCAACTAATATGTCAGCTCAGCAGATAACAAAATATTCTGGGTTCAATACATGTTAAGCTCATTTGATAGGATTTGTGGCATAATGTTGATTATCACAAAATAATGTATCGGTTCATACACCAGCCAGGCAAAAGAGTGTTATTAAATGTTTCATGAAAAACACCCACATCAGTGAGAAAGCTAGCATCTGCCTGCATCCAAGTTGACAAAGGATTACAAAGGAAATTTCTGGGCTGAGCAGATTTTGCAGAGATCAAGTTTCTCAAAGTACGTATGATTTATGTTTTTCTTAGATTTTCTTTAGATAAAAAAAATGGAAAACGTGTTTTTTTTTTTCATAAAATATTTATATTATTACAGCTGCACTTCCTAAACTAACTGCAAATAAAACAGCCCTTGAAAAACAAAACCTCTGTCATTCTTGTGTTTTATACTAAGCAATTCATTCAAAATATGTTGGACTGCTTAAATGTGACCTTATCCCATCAAGAACTAAGCACAAATTTTGCCTTGAGTAACGTGCATGGAAAATGTTTTCAGAATCACTCAGAGGTAGTATTTACACATATATTTTTTGAGTATAAGTGGTACTTGTGGGGTCTCAGAGCAGAACCATGGAGAAAACAAACGTTAATGAATCTCTCTGATAATGAAATAATCTCTGCACATGAATGGGTTTAAACAAATAATTATGCATTTAGGCAAATTTAGAGTATTATTCATAAATTGTGACAGCATCAGCACTTTTTATTCTGTAAATCATATCCACGGTGGGTTTCAATAATATGCTGTGGAGGCAAAGTTAAAACATAATGCAGAACATGTAATGTTCAGTACCAGTAAAAATCAAGTTTGGACACCTTGCCTATATTTTATAAAAATAAAGTCACATTTTAGATTTATAGTGAATTCATTTAAACCACAAAATACCACAAATGGAAGTATGAGCATCAGGTAATTACATAATTAATAAAACTTAAACCTTTCATATATTTATAATTGTTCAAATTTGCCCCCATTAGAGTATACCGTAGATTAGACTCTGGGCATTCTCTCATCTAACGTCATGAGGTGCAACCTGAGATGCTTTTAAAATGGTATAACAGTATGTACAAGTAAAACTTGTCAACTGAAGGCCACCTAACTTTCCAAATTAAACATTACTAACATCCAACATTTCATAGAAAATACATTGTCTAAGTTCGCATTAAAAAGAATGGCATACTTTCCATTGCATTTTTGTCCTCCCCCAAACTTTTTATTTTCTAAGGTACGAGATATTTTATGAGGTAGATTGTATCACAAGTATTATTTGTTTCTAAGCTTTTTGCCTTTAGTTCTTTTCATCAAATCTCAGAGGACATCTCTCAGGTTCAGACTATAGACATAAACTGCAAGTAATATAGCATGAGTTCAATTATGAAAAACTGTGTTTTACAAGATTGCAATGACAGAATCAATAAAAATGATTTATGACCCTATTTCTTACATTGCTCAGAGTTTTATAGGAAAGTTTCAGCATGTTTCTCTTTAAGATTACAGAAACTTCTCAAGAGTATATGGTTGTAAGAGTTTTGATATTTTTTATAAGTTAAATAGACTAATCATTATAATGACCTCCACTAAATTGAATTAGTAAATGACTGAGATTAGCAAGTAGCAAATAATGAATCATAGCTGTGATGTAACTTAAGTTACTTAAGTCTATTGGCTGTTAAAACAAACAAGCTCTTTGATATGTTCCATCCAAACAACTTGTTTTCATTGGGAGTCAACATAGACTAAGAGTTGGTTTTGAAATACTATCGCAAATTTAGAATACGTTGTGCGAACTCATTAAGAAACCATGACTTTTTGCATGGAAACATCTGCACACAGGTTTTACTAACAAATTTGTGCATACACACGGTTAGTGTATGTGAACCAATTTGCTGTTTCAATGCGTGTGCTATTTTCTCTGGAAGACTTGGGAGCATATTACTCTACTGTATAAAAGCATGCATGTTTTGGTCTTAACAATGTTTCTTTGATGAAAAGGCAAGTTTTGGTTACATTTTGGTTATAGTACATATGCAGTGTTTTTGGTCAGAGTTTGGACATTGCAGCTACATTTATTTATTTATTTTTTTTCTAAACTATTACAACCAGTCAGATTTGACACAGTGAGCTGCTTTTAAGTTTTTGAAATCAACATGCATATTTTTTTTATTGCCTGAAGCATTTGATATGTACAAAACATCCATTGGTAATTAATGTGCATAATTTGTACGGGCTAACTGCGAGGTGTGACCCTTGGAACATCTTTGCTTTGTATATGAAATATTACTGCACCCTATGCACCGAGAGGTCGTATGAATGCACTTGATGTTTAGAATATCCAAAGAATATACCACTACAGACCTTTGAATATATTACAAATTATTTTAGTATTTTATTTTAAAAACCATTTCTGAATCCCAACATAGTATATTACAAAATGTATTCTGATTAACCAGAATAGTGGACAGTTTACAGTAATAGCCTGAACTGGCTTTTGTCTGCATACCCTTGAAACCAAGAAAGAATTTGCATCAAATTTCATTTCATCAAGAAATTAAATTTGACATGTCCCGTTCTGGTTAGAGAACCAGTGACAATTCACCCTTGTATTTTAAAAAGCACCTCAAACTCTTGCATTGGGTTTCGTTTGTTGGGTTAGCGTCTAGGTTTTTGGACTCAATAAGTTGTTTGAAGAGAGATTGCTGAGCAAGAAAGTAGAGATTATTTAGCAAAGTTGGACCACTTCTATTAAAATGAATGGCAGAAATTGGAACTGCTCAGCTGCCAATGGTTGTAGAAAAGCAAGTCCCTCCTAACAGGTAAAAGAACAAATAGGCTTTTAGATACAAAGATCACCTGTCAATCTACTTGAGAACACGCATGTACATTAGATGAACCAGCCTGAAAAACAGCTTTTATTGTGTGTGTGTGTATGACCTGAGCTAAAGAAGCACAATGTAGGATACCATTGTTCTAAGCAAGCGGCATAATTGTACAGAAAGGAGCTGTACATTTATGCCGCTTGCTTAAATAGAAAATAGCTGCCGAGTCTGCCCAGAGTCGTTCCAATGATTGCAGGCGAGTGGACTTGCCTTAAAAGGGACTTTGGTTAATGGAAAATGTTTTATGGCAACTTACCTGAATAATAACACATACAGCACACACTTTTGAAAGTTGCCTAAAGGGCTGTTAACTGTTTTTCTGTCCAGCTGTGCTCTTTTTTCATTGTTTTTCTATTTAAACAGGATGTGTTCGTAGAAGGACGACCTACACAGATGGACATTTTTGACCAATTTGCAGTGTCCCGCTGTTTTTTTCAGCATCTCACACAGGAGCATATGGTGTTCCACTGGGTTAAAAAATATGACTTTCCATCACTCACTTGTTTATTATGCCCCTTTCCTTATATTTATCTAATGCAGAAATGGGCATTGATGACTGAGGATTGATTCTAGTGCTTTGAAAAGGAGATTATGTTAAGATTACGTTCAGGCTATGATGTTATTACAACTTACGACCAGAAGAGGTCACTTGTTCTTGGCAGACCTGCTGATATCTGTCAGATTCTAGCATGCAGCATCTTACACTTGTTCATCATTTATAAGTTAAATTTAGCTAAATTTGACCTCAGCTAGTCAGCGAGCTTGTGTGCGCTATTGTTAATGTACGCAGAGGAAACCCTTTTGTTTGCCTGGATACGAAATCTGTCATTAAATATTGCAATTTCATTCACCAATACACCACTGATCAAAGAGACGTATGAGATATGTACAGTATGAGAGATATGTACACACAAGCTGCTCTCATCACAGATGGAAAAGCTAAAATACATAGGCACACATTGTGAGTGCGCGGATTTGTAATTAGGCCCCTTGGTAGAAAGGAAAAAAATTGTTGGCCCTCACACCTTCAAAGTTGCCATCCCTGGTCTGATGGGATTGAAGCACTTCACGCGCACTGTGCAAAAAGTTACAAAAATTTAAATGTGCACGATCGCAGAAATAGAGCTTTGCAGAGACCTGGCGACAGCCGTGATGATGTTACTTTGGGTGTGCACAAACCCTAAAGAGACAATGGGATGCGTTCAAACTAAACCAGGGTTATCACAACGCAAGTACACATTGCATTCTCAACATTGCCACAAGTGGCACTATAGCAGACAAGTGTGAATTGTTTGCTTCTATGGTTAGCTTTCTCTTCGATGTGAACTACTGTCATAGCAGAGCAACAGTTTGAAGAGAATATTCCCGAGAAAGTACGGTAAAGTCGATATAGACTATTTTTAGCAACTTACCTAAATAGTAACACGTTATTATTGTGTCAATTCAAAAAAGCGCGTCTCAATATACCTGGGTTCTGTTATGCCTAGCTCAGCATCCAATTTTTTTAGTGTAATAAACTGTCAAATGAGAGACAGCCTACTCTAGATAGAAGGCAACATAATTTAACCATTGATTGTGCAACATGCCATGATAGGTTTATGTCAAAACAAGGACAAGGGACCTTTCAATGATGCACTCACAATGTGCTCTCCAAAGGTATAAGGGGGGGTCATGTTTACATGACTGTCTTTCAACAAAGGCAAAGAAGTGAAAGAAAATTGACATGTGTTTGGGGGAAACCCATTCCTCATTGATGTCTCGAACGGGGCTGACATGGTGGCGAGCAATGAGATCCGCAAAGGGAAAAGGTTGAGCCAGGGTGCAAAATGATTGATATTCCTATTTTCCATCTGACAAGGTGGGGCATGGCCTGTATAATGAATTGTGACACTTTAATTAGCTTGTCCAAGATAAACAAAATCAGATCGGCCTTGTTGTTCTCCTTACTAGCCAATAAAGTACACGTGGCTTGAGAAATAGACGATTCATTTTACATTTGTGATGAAACAATGCTTTTTGTAGGCAGACAATTATGCAAAGAGTAGTTTTGTGCAGATTTCAGCATGGTGGTTTGATCTATTTATATCTGTTTGTATGGGTGAATCTCAAGAAACAATAATATAGGCAAAGATAGGCAAAAATATAGGCAAAAATAGGCAAAGAACTTAAATGCAAAAATTTTATTGTATGTTTTTAGAAAACCACCCAAATAAAAAAGACTCCAAATATAATGTAATTCGTTACAATCTTATAATGAGCAGAAATACTGATAGTATTAATGCTAATAATAAAACAATTTATAATATTTTTTGTTGTCCTACATTTTTACGCATGCAATTCTGGTTCTGTTCACTCCATCTCCCACTGAATTTTTTTTATTAAGTACCTTTCATCACAAAATGCAGATCTGAAATGTAGGTGGAACTCTAAAATATTTCAGCCTGAACAGATACTCGTACACAGACATTCAGTCTAATTTTCAGTTCATGCACCACCCCCTTTTTTCATTGAATATCTCGGCCTCTGAGTGGACTAGAAACTCAATCTAGGTGTTATTAGAAAGCTTGAGATTCTCCCTTTGCAATGATATATATATATATATATATATATATATATATATATATATATATATATATATCTCTCCATCTTCAACCGCTTATCCGAAGTCGGGTCATGGGGCAGCTGCTCCAGCAGGGGCCCCAAACTTCCCTATCCCGAGCCACATTAACCAGCTCTGACTGGGCGACCCGAGGCGTTCCCAGGCCAGTGTGGAGATGTAATCTCTCCACCTAGTCCTGGGTCTTCCCGAGGCCTCCTCCCAGCTGGACGTGCCTGAAACACCTCCCTAGGGAGGCGGCCAGGGGCATCCTTACCAGATGCCCAAACCACCTCAACTGACTCCTTTCAACGCAAAGGAGCAGCGGCTCTACTCCGAGCTCCTCACGGATGACTGAGCTCCTCACCCTATCTCTAAGGGAGAAGCCCGCCACCCTTCTGAGGAAGCCCATTTCGGCCGCTTGTACTCGCGACCTAGTTCTTTCGGTCATGACCCAACCTTCATGACCATAGGTGAGGGTAGGAATGAAAATTGACCGGTAGATCGAGAGCTTTGCCTTTCGGCTCAGCTCTCTTTTCGTGACAACGGTGCGATAGAGCGAGTGCAATACCGCCCCTGCTGCCCCGATTCTCCGGCCAACCTCCCGCTCCATTGTCCCCTCACTCGTGAACAAGACCCCGAGGTACTTGAACTCCTTCACTTGGGGCAAAACCTCATTCCCTACCTGGAGTACGCACTCCATCGGTTTAGATGGAGTGCGTACTATATATATATATATATATCTTTTTCATCAGCAATAGTCGATAACATATTTTTCAGACGATTTGTTTAGTATGATTTTCCTGATGGAAAATGATTTTTTTTTTTGGGACATCTAAGATATAACATTGGATTATTCACCCAAGCAAGCTCTCAGACAAGTAAAAAATGCCTAATTTTGTAGAAAACTAGGTAAAATAATTTATAAAGTTTATGGCTACTTGAGGCTTACAGCACCATTGATTGGCACATAAAAGAGAGGTTTGTATTTGATGTCTTACAGAAATCATATTTCACTTTGTGATTCTTTTGAAAATGTTTTGGACTGGGCCACAAAATACTGTATAGTTACATTTATGAGAACTAGAGTTTTATTTTGATATATGACTATATATCAAAATATTGAATAGTGTGCTATTTTAAAGACTTTTTTTATTCACATTAATGTCACATTACCTTTAGCGGCACTTATTTATTTTGCAACATAGCGCCCCCTATCGATCTGCCTATGCATTATGACATTATTTTCATGGCAATTAAGCATGGAATATTTATTTTTACTTAAAAAAAATGTCACACTGCAGGACCATTAAAAATGAAGTAGCCAAAGCAGAGAAAAGTGATTAAAATGGGTCAAAAACATTAAAGGAAGGGTGTCCAGTTACAGGACCTGAGGTGTACAGTTTTCTTTATACATTCATAAAATTCTTAACCTTAAATCTTGATCTATTAAAATCCATGGACATATTTTACTGTTACTACCTATAATACAATTTAATGGTAGAAATGAGAAACAAACAACATTTTTGAAATGAACTGAACACTGATTTTACTCAGTATTAATTAAATTACATTAAAATACTAAAATAAAATCCATATAAAGGCTTTAAGTACATTTAGTAAATGAATCAAGGAAATCAATCAACATGTAATTCTGTTTAGCCTAATGGAAATAATAATTTAGGAAAAACTATGCTTAATTATCACTAATAAGTCACAGTGCAATATTATTATTAGTAGTATTAATAATAATAATGCAATGGTCCCAAAATAGTTTAGTTGCTTTGCAATTTTTTTCTTCTTTTTTGTATTATTTTGGGGTGAATTGTGATCCAGACACATTGACGTGAGATTCACCCAAAATAATAAAAAAATGTCCACTACAATCTACATATCACCATTTACTGTATATTCATTAATCCAGTGCTAATAGCGAGTTCATAGTTTTTAGTAGGACATTTGAAACTTGTTGCACACTTTCTGGAGTTAATTTGCTCTTTTATGAGTGTGCATATATGTGTGTCCACTCAGAGTTTGTGGAGGTACAGGTTTGTGTACAGAGGTCTGTGCTCTCCTCTGGATGTTAAATGACTAATGCTTGTCCCAGGGGAGCTCATTAAAATCCCCCCAAGCAGAGGGTGTCACAATCACCCAGACAAACAGCCCTGCCACACTGCATAGTGATGCCTCCTATCTGTCTGTCTGCAGCTTAGAGATAGAGCCGAGGACCCACAGTGACAGCCACAAAGAGTTTTGTGCTCAACCCCTGGCAACCCCTGCTCATCCCACCATTATTAGACATAACTGTGCCCGGCGCCGGAAACTAGGGCCATGGGTGCACAGATAAGTATTCATTAATTTATGGCCCTTTGAATTTTAAATGGCTGAGGATGCATGTGTGGCATATATAGTGGGTTATCAGAACTATGGACAGCGTTATGGCAAAAACACAGATTGTAGCACCACAGACAGCTCCATCAGCAACCTTTTATGAAGTGAGCCTTCCAGTGGGTGTCAATGGAATGTAAAACAGATGGCATTAGGAGTGAAAGGTTTAAAGGAATAGTCCACCCAAGAATTAAAGCTCTGCCATCATTTACTTACCATGTCATTCCAAACCCATTACATTTTTTATTTATTTATTTTTTTTTTTTTTGGTGGTACAGCATTAGAGATGGGCAAAACATTGTTAAATCAACTTTCAATGATTTTTCTGAACAAAATGCTTTCAAACGATCCTACATCTTTTGTGACGCAAACATTGAGAGAGAAGCGATCGCGCTTAAAAAATTACCTTAGGTGTCTTTACTATGCATTAACTTTAAAATGTATTTACTATGTAACAAAATTTTGTCCTGCAAAATTTTCATAAGATTCACATTTGCTGCTTCTGAGTTTAAGGTACAGGTAGGGTTTAGGGGTAGGGTTTAGATTTGGATTTAGGAATAAAGTACACAGTGTAACTACGGATGCAAGTAAATGGGGGTACTTTACATTTAAGTACAATGCAACAACACGTGTGTACATAATAATTACATTGTATCAAATGCTTAAGTACATAGTAAAGACACCTAATATAATTGATTCCAAATATTTGTTTTTATTAATTATTGATAAATTTGCTTCATTGCAATGGACATGACATGTCTTCCATTACTTTGGACATAATTTTAAATAAAAAGTGAATAAAATTTTTTTTTATTCAGAAGTTTTCGATTCATTTTACACAAAGATCATCTCAATATACATTTTTGCTATACCGCGGCCACCCACCACTATGTAGCAGAATGACCTGGTGAATGGATTAATGGTGATGAAATCTGTCGGCTCCAGAAATGACAAAAAGTCGTTCAGATTACTCTTTTGCTATATATCAAGCCTTCTTATATGATAGCTTTGTGTGAGGTACAGACCAAAATACATCGTTATTCACTTACCACTTATCTTTAAGTGTTTAAGTGTTGACTTCTGACAATATGAGCACCATTCACAGCTCAGATTCAACAAAACGTTTTGTGCTCCACTGAAGAAAAAGTTATTCAGATTTCGAATGACGCAAGGATGAGTTAATGTCAGAATATTAACGTTTGAGTGTACTATTCTTTAAAGAAATGGTTAGAAGATTAAATGAAGTTGGAGGTAAACAGGTGGGTGTACAGAAAGACCAAAGGGTTTGCATGGTGGATGGGTGAGTGAGAATGTGGTGTCCCTTCTGTGGAACATGCCAGCAGGGAGTGAACTGTGATTTTATTAATGGGATCTCACACAGAGATAGTGAAGAGTCAGAGACAAGGGGTGGACCGCAGTTACCAGGGGACTTATTAATTGCTATTCCCTGCAATTTACACACTTAACACACACACACACACACACACACACACACACACACACACACACACACACACACACACACACACCTCTTTAAATGATCAACCAATCTGCATATAATCACTATACACTGTAAAAACAAATGAAAACATTTCCCCTGCAGTACAAGAAAGTATTTTAATGTTTAATTAATGCATAGAAATTATTAAAGAGATGGCTCATAATCATCACATTTTGCTTATCACCAGTTCTGTTGCACTTGCAGAATTTAGGTAGGAAAGATAATGCAAATGAGTACATGGGCCCATAAAAAGCAATGTCGTCAGCAGATTTCAATGTACATACTTCTAAAATATATATTTTTGATCATCAGCATCAGTTTCCTGTGTGAAGATACAATTAATCCTTTAGCTTTGCAATATTTATTTAAATAAATATCAAACATTAAAATAAGGGTCCACTCCAGTAGAATTAAAATTAGGAAGACTTTTACTATGTTGAGAAAATACAGTTTTGCTTGGTTTGCATTAATGTGCATTCATGTCAGTGTTGAGAAATGTGTTTGTGTGTGTGTGTGTGTGTGTGTGTGTGGGGGGGGGGGGGTTTAAGTGGTTTATGAAGTTATTATATTTCTAGTATCCCCATAATTTAAATCACTTAAAAAAACATACCAAATTATGTTTTATTGAAAATGTAAAAATGCAGAAAGTTTTTTGTGAGGGTTATGTTTAGGGGTAGAGTTAGGGTGAGGGGATATAATCTATATATTGTACAGTATAAAAATTACTACGTCTGTGGAGAACACTCATAATGATAGCTGCACCAACATGAGTGTGTTTGTGTGTGTTTTTGAATGCATGCATGCACATCACAGAGAATGGGGTGCTGTAATGTTATCGGTCATAACTTGGTGGGCTTCATGGAAATTTAAATTCACTTTGTTTGTTCAGTAGTGTGTATGCTGCTGACGAGAAAAACGCTGATGTGCAACCAGTTGCAAAAACACTGAAGGATATACATTTTTAGAAGGATTTAAATTTATTCTGGTTTCAATGCAACTTCAGCTCATCAGCATTTGTGGCATTTTGTTGATAACCACAAAAAATAATCTCGATTCGTCCCCCCTTTTCTTTAAAAAAGCAGAAATTGAGGTTACAGTGAGGTTCTAACAATGGAAGTGAATGGGGCCAATTTCTGAAGGGTTTAACAGCATAAAAGTGAAATCTTATAATTTTATAAAAGCACATACATTTATTCTTCTGTTAAAACTTTTGTATATTTTCAGCTGTAAAGATTACAAATTTTTTACTATTTTTCTTTTTTTAGATTTTACAGCATTAGTTCTTATGTCATTTAAGTTGTAAGTGATTTCATCAGACTACATTCATGTTAACAGTTCGGTTTTTTTTTATGTTTATGGATTGGCCCCATTCCCTTCCATTGTAAGTGCCTCACTGTAACCCAGTTTTTGTAAAAAAAAAAAAAAAAAGGAGGGATAACTTGTGTTGAATCTGGAATATGCTGATATTGTCAGAGACCCAGTTGCATAAATGTCTATGTTCAGGCATGAAACTCTGTGCCGGTTTCACTGTAGCACGTTACAAGAATTTTTTCTGAAAATGTTATTTGCTCAGGTGGTTGCTGGGGCTTTTGGCCATGACACACAGAAGTGTGCCTTTATCAAGGTAAGCCGTAGCCAAATCAGGCACTTGGAAGCATTGCTGTGCTAGGTCATTATATAAATCCACACATAGCTAGGATAAGTAACTTGTTAAATAAGCTCTTGGCTCTCCTTTTTCAGATTCATACTATGAGTCAGTTGACTAGCCATTTTGTCTAAGCAGGCCCAGGCACACATAGAGATATTGGCTGGGATTCTCTATAACATTGCAACAAGCTTTAACGATCATTTTAACTAATGTTGCTAGTTATTTTATGATGGAGTAACGCCTGTTTCCCAAACCAGTATGTTGACCTCTCATTATGGGTAGATCTTAAGTGCTTCATTATGGAAGCTGTCCAGTCCAAAGGTGTTGATCACTTTTGCCAGTATGTCCAGGTGTTTGTCTTCTCAAAATGAAAATAACTATATAAGAGTAATCTAACTATAACAGAATTTAATTAAAGAAATAATTATGGCTTAAGTTAGACAGAGTTTCAGATGTATTGATGCTCAATCATAGAGTTTAATGATGCAATAAATGCATGTAATGTGAATGTACGCTATTTGAATCATAAGGGGCTCTCATGTAGCCTAAAGTTTTGTTTCTTTGGCTGGAAACTGAGCAAATGCACATAGAACAGAATTAAAATGATGGGAATCAGTATTGAACTACTCATAGACCTGTCTAAATATGAATAGATCATCTGGTTAGTTGAAGGGACTGTGTAATTGTAGCCTTACTGCCATTATGCATCATGCAATTTGCTACTGCGTTGTAAAAAGACTATAGGCGAGCTGATTTGAACCAGCCATTGGAGGAAGAAAGAAGAGGAGGAGGATGAAGAGAAAGAGAGAGAGAGAGAGAGAGAGAGAGAGAGAGAGAGAGAGAGAGAGGGATCTCATACTGTATCAAGTGTTTTGTAAATTTAGACCTATCACGTCGCATGCGCAGATTGCGGTGACTGCTAATGGATTTCATAGGGATTTTTTCAACACTTCTTTTTATCCTCTGAAACAGTTTACAATGGCTTTCCTATTATCAATATATATTAATACAATTTATTAAATGTCCCATTGTCTTTGATAAACTGTGAAAGATGCTAGAAAGCTAAGTTGCAATTAATGGACTTACGAGCGGGTAAAGTACGTTAATTTACGAACGTTTTTACAAACTACTTTGATTTTTGGGAACATTCTACTTAATGCTTCGGGAAACCCAGCCATAGTTCATTAGCATTATGCCATTCGGGCAAGCAGGCCAAGGCACACCTATCTAGCATACACTCGGTGCACAGGGCTCTTTGGGGCAGCAGCAGTACACAAGACTTGGCGGTATATCTGCATTTGTTAGGGGGTGTTTTGTATCGTGTTATGCTCTTGTTCAGCTTCCCTGCTTTGTTGGAGGATTGTATTTATCTAATTGTGCAACAGCATGTCATTCATGCTTGATGCAGCATGTCTTTGTGTATTTCTAATTGTGCAGCAGTAGCAGCGTAGCAGATCTAGTCTGCCAAGACCAATATCCTATCAATATGTCATATCCACATTAGCACGCTAAATCTTTCAGGAGTTGGCATGATTTAACTATGTTTATAACAAATAGCACATATTCAAATACAAATTTGTGGGATGGACTATGCCAGTAATGACACCTCACTAATTGGGAAAATATGTGAGAGGAGGTTGAGTTTTTTGTCAGCTAAAATATCTGAATTTCTGATTCTCTTCTGGGCTATTTAAGGAATATACCTACAGTATACTTGATGAGCAAACATAAATATACTACCTCACTTTTATATTTATGCCTTCTAAAAAAGGAAGAATAACACAGTTGGGGAGATTGTTTTCATTTGAGCCTACAGAGAAAAATAGATAGAAAAACTTCATAGAGAGCAATAGCTTGGCAAAGAAAAATGAATTACATTTTTCCTTGAAGCTGCTGAGATGTTTAAAGTGCTCTTGGACTATTTTAAATAGTATTACAAAATCTATTTTTACTAATCTAAAAGGAATCAGTAGTGGCAATATGTAACTTTTTCAAACAAAAGAAAAAAATCTAAAAAATCCAGCCTTTAATTGAAGTGCGTTTGAGATATCTCCCCTGTTTAAATGGTTTTACTTTAATTGTTTGTAAGTATAAACAATGCATTTTTTTCACAGCCTTCCTTGCTCATATTTACCAAGGGTGCCAATATTTTTGGCCACAACTGTAAGTACAACAATGACCTCAAGGATATGAGTTTATATGCTTGACAAATTGGACAACGTAGTCCATATTTACTTTTTTAAAGCAAAGTGATTTTTCATGTTTCAGGTTTTACCGTGTATTACTTGTTTTAGGTAAAAACAACAACAACAACCTCATTACACAAAAAATATTTGACTGTAGAATTTTTCAATTGACCAATCAGAATCAATTATTCAATGCATTTCATGTTCTGTGTAATACATTGTTACTCAGTGCTGTGCTTCAGTTTTGCAATCCTAAAATGTGTGGGAACAAAAAGAATGTGTGGGAATTACAAAGACGAGCATGATGTAAAATTGTCAAGGGATAATTAAGTCTTGACAAGCACGCCCAATACAGCTTTAATAGCACAGTCACCTGACAGTTAAAGAAGTAACACGGCTGTCAGTATGGCAACCCCAATTAAACAGCAATTGTTGTCCGACAATGCTGTCATCAGACTGGTATACAGACTGATTTTGTATAATTGCATGTCCTGTGGATTAAACACAGACCTGTCTTAGTGAAATGCATTTTATTCTGCTAAGCAAAGTTTTTGTAATTTAAATAAAGAAACAAATCTTATTCTTTTAAACCTATTTTGCTCACAGCGTGAGAACAGCGTTGCTCCATTTTTAAAGCCTAACATCAGGCTCGTGTAAGTTTTTATAGTATATCATTACTAGTGTTGCTTACTAAGGTAAGCATCAATACTGTTGCTCATACTTGGGGTTAGGGATTTGAACAAACCTCTAATCCCAAGTATTTAACCTTGGTGTGTAACTCGTCCCGCACAGTTTGTGCCACAGACATGAATGATACCTCAAATCATAGAGGTATGCTGTTGTAAGCAACCAAACTTACAAATTTTGGATGAAAACGGGCAAAACAATCACATAAATTTACACTGAAGGAAATGACTCTTTTGAACACTGTAGCAACTACATGGTGACACCATAGCATTATGGTACAGGTAAACACCTCTCACGTTTTCCTCAAATGGAAAACATTTCATGATAATATTCAGTTTCGAACTAGCTCAATTTTATTAGCATAAACAATCTGAACACACAGCGTGCTGTTGGCAGATAAGTATTAGTAGCAGGGACTTCAGAGATGTATCCCTGTATTGGACAGTTGTGTTTTAATTATGACTCGAGTGAAAGACTTTGGGTTCAGCAAAAGATTTTCGTGAATAGAAAAGGATTTTGCTGTCCCCCATGTACATAATCAGCTCCATTAAATGGGAAATTCTGAAAAACATTGTTGTTGGAGAATACATGATGTGTTAGATCAAGGCGTTCATTCAAAGCATCAGCAACAACTTTTTTTTAATGTTCTATAACTGGTTAATGCATTACAGTATGTCAGATATTCAATTTGATGTTGTCTGATGCTATATTGATAAAAGTCCATTAACCATTTCACTGAAGCTACATCACACTGATTTTGCTATTTTGATAGATTAAATATATATGTGAAAATATATGATTTATTCATGGATAGTGCATTTGATATATTTGTTGTTTTGGTAGGATTTTTGCATTGATATGCAAAAATGTACATGCATTACAGACTTGCACACACACATTCAAATTCATTTGATATTTATTCATATTAAAATGAAAATATACTTTGTAACAGAATCATGTAACAAATATAAGGACAAGTGTTTCTGTAGTTTGCATTCCGTTTTTGTCAAAGGTTGTCACTAACAATTAAAATTGAAGCAGAGTGGGGACTGATTTGAACCACTGAACTTAACGAGTTTTGTCTGTTTTCATTGTTATGTAAGTAAAGAAAGTAAATGAATCTACACATCTGACAAAGACCTTAATACACAGGCCCCCCAAAGAGTATTTGGACACTTACAGTAAGCCACACTAATAAATGTGTGACTGTCATTGCAGTAGGTGACTAATTAGAATGTCATTGCATTTGCATAAATATCAAACCAAGTGGCATTTGCTTTAAAGCACAATTAAAAACAATTAAACAACCCCCCCCCCCAATTAAATCAAGACTGTAGAAATAATGTGTTAATTTAGTGTGATTAATTATATAAAAAATAATGCATTACAAAAATGAACACAATCAAATTAATAATTTGTCTCCTGACCCGTATGTTAATTCTGGAATAAAAGCTACAGTTCCTAATGTCAATTCAATTCAAGATTGAAGTACATGGCAACTCTGTGTTTTTACGATATGTGTCAGCAGGGGAAGTCAGCATGCCTCAACACACTTGACCAGCAGGACAACAGATTGCAGGGATCTCGAGATACGATTTTCAAGTTTCAACTGCTTTTAACTTGGCACGACATCCTAAAAACACAGCATTTATGATGATAAACAAATCAGTGAGACCATTCAAATGTGTCCGTCTGACTAAAAAATTGTGCAGATGAAACACAAGAACACGTCCTGTGACAAACTCAGTTGCAAAATGGATTGCCATCGACTGTAGGCTTTTGCTCAATGATATGGGAAGTAAACAAACAATATATGTTTGTATTGAATGCTTCACCCGCAATATATTTCTAAATACACCGTTTTTTTTTTGTGCAAATATGCAATTAATTCAATGAATTAATTCATTAATTCATGTCATTCAATTGACAGCCTTGAAATAAATTAAATATATTCTATAAAATAATTATAATAAATGTGTATTTACATTTAAAATTATACTTGGACACTTTATTGTTTTTCATAAGTATAATTCAGATGTGATTATGCTCAGAAAATGTAAGTTATCTTCTGTTAGTTCAAGATCTAACATTATTTGTTTGCAGATGCCACTTGGTTTAACATATTGTTATCAAATACAGTGACATTCATACATTTATAATCATGGTTTAAAGTCCAAATACTTTTTGGGCCACTGTAAATTCTTTTACATATTTCTGGTCAGCTTGGCACATATCACAATCGATAGTACACAGGCCTCCCAAAACATCTAAGTTTAGAAATAAATAGTAATGCAAGTGCTTCAAATGGAGTAATTCTCCCGTAGATCACCATGTGTATAAGATTTTACTTACAAATGGAATTAAAGCAAAGGTAGATGCCAAAAAAGGTCTTTAATAAGTAAAATGATTCACACTAGATCAGGGGTGTCCAAACTTTTTCTACTGGGTGTCAGATGCAAAAATAAATAATGTGTTGCAGGCTGCATTGTTGTAATAATAATTAAAAAAAAGCTAGATGCAACTAGACTGCCACTATAGCGTCATATTTATATTCTATACTTAAAAGAAAATTCTCAAACCAAGAACACTTGGAATAAAACAGTGATGCAGGGTCAGAAATTAAAGGGTGCTCGAGGCAAAAATACCCCAAAATTGACAATAAAATGCCATAAAGTTAGAAATGTGGGAGCAAAAATTGCCCTGGTTTCTGTTTTTTTTTTTTTCATCTATACCATCTGATATAGTTCTTAAAAATCTACTTTAAGAATAGCATTACACATTGTGGCATAAAAGGTGTTTTGAATAAAAGAATGCCACAGTAAATTTGATATGTTTAGAAAAAAATACCCTTATCAACATAAAAAATGACCCTGAAAATTAAAGGTGGGTAATTATTGGCCCCTTTATGGATAAGATAATTTCTGACAATGCAACATTATTATACGAGGTTGTGGCAAGGAGGAGGGCGAGGCCAGACCGTGATGATGCACGCATGGCCCCTAATCAGGTTAATCAAGCCCACGAGAGGAATAAATACGGCCAGAGGCGGCAGTTTGGGAGAGAGAGCTATAGGCAGCTGTCCTGTATTTGTGTGTTTGTGTGCTATATGTCTTTTGCTCATGAAATGATTATTTTTATTGTCAAGCCGCGTTTCTCGCCTCTTCGTTTCCCTTTTACCCCATTACATTGGTGCCAAAACCCGGAAAGGAAGAGGGATGCGCCGTAGTACCATCCACCTCAAAGATGCAGCCTCGGCAATCTGCCGGGGGACCGAGGAGCCCGGCTGCCTGAAAGTGGAGGAACGACCATCAACCGTGATCGGGCCGCTGCCAGGGGCGGAGGAGACCCCTACCGGCTGCTAAAATGTGGCAGGTCAAAGATAAGACCACCATCCGCAAGCGGGGAGGTGCTCACTGCTGACCGCCTTAGCGGGCGAGCTGCTGCCAGGGGCGGAGGAGACCCCTACCAAAACACGACTAAGCATTCTTTCTATCAGGGGCCAGAGGACTGCCTCCAATCCACCTAGGGAGGAGTGGCTGTCATCCACTAGAGGGTGGAGGAGTGACCGAGGACCAAACAAGATTTTTAAAGTATCGGCGCAATGGATTCACATGTTTTTTGACAACTTCTAAAAATGGAATACTTTACCCGGAAGAATAAACGCTGATGCGAGTGAAAACACTGGAGACCAGAAAATGAAAACAGGCGAACCTTGGAACACTTCCGCGTTCAGGTAAAAAATGGATAAACTCGGTGGGACCGGTCACGCTGCACAATGGCAGCTCTACTCAGTTGTATGATGTGTGGTGGTATTGAGGCATTTTATCGAGAATGAGTACATGTGCAAAGTATCTAACCTGACAGAGGATCCTTTCACAAATGCATCATTCTTTTTACAAACTCTTCCAGTAGATGAAGCTGGTGGCCACTAAAGAGAATGCACTAGTGGATATGATGCGCTGTGTAATGTGGCCGCGCGAGACACCGACATCCAGTATTCAAGCAGGCCAAATTATGTTCCATTTCCAAAAATCTCTCGTGGGCCACATCAAAGCAGTTGGCGGGCCTCAGATGGCCCGCGGGCCGTAGTTTGGACACCCCTGCTCTAGATATATCAGCATTTTGATTTAAAATTAGGATGAAAGAAGTACATAATTCATCTTTTATGTTGTATCCCGATGTAAAACAGTCATATTTACAATTGCTAAACTGGATAAAGGTAAAGCAGAGAGAAATGGGCACTTATGGAGTGAGGGAAGGGCCACAGCTAACCATAGAAGCAGCAAGAGGAGAAATCTACATAACAGTGCTTGACACAAAGAAATAGGCCCAAGGAAACATCACTTGAGATCAAACCAAACATCACAATTACAAAGATACTGACGCTACGTCAGACCATTACTACAGACACTGCATGTTAAACAGAACTGAACATTTTAGGGAAAAAAAAGTAACTGAAACAACAAAGACAAAGTCTTAATGCAACAGTCTCTATATATTTACAGTTCCCCATATCGTCCATCACTCTACAAAAATACTATTCACATTTCTTTACAAGGACATACTTATTACAGAGCAATCATTCCAAACACATGTGCTCTCATGGCTCAGAATTTTGGTAAATTGTGTTATGCACAAAATGTTTTATAATTTATCTTATCCTTACGATAGTGTGTACACAAATCTGTACTTCGCACTAGATGAGTTTGTCATACTTTATATGTACAGTACATACATGGTTTGGTAGATAGTGTTTACAGGAATTAATGTAAACAACCTCATATTTGTTTATAACATTATAATATTTATGTAAATATAGAGCTGATCCTCGGCAGTTCGTAATAATTTTTCATCTGCGTAAACAGATCATTTCCTGCAGTGGTTCCACATGCATCAGTTTACATTTTGAGTGAATATTTCAAGTAAAAGTATGAACAAAGATGATTCAAAGCTATTTCTCATTAGTATTTGGTGTTACCTGTAAATAAAGTGTAGTATTAGCATGTTCCATTTTCGAACGTTTGGATAGACAATAAAATTTGCAGTATCAACATAATGACATCATCTAAAAGGTAGCTAAACCACGTTAGCATATCAACAACTTACAAGTACAAAAAGCTTTTTAGGTTCATAGAACTGGAAGTTTTAGGCCCGGTTTCCACCTGGTTTTAAGATGTGTTTCAGGTGATCTGATAACATGTGGTCAGCCCTAAATACAGGTTGAAATAGGGCCTAAAAAGATTTGTGATCGGCTCAAAGAAACACATACAAATGTGGTTAAAAACGCATGTGTCCATATCGCATTTGAGGTGTAAATGTGTCCCGGCCGGAGCAAAACACCACCCCCCTCACCTGTCAATCAACAGCTGCACTAAAACAAGAGTTTAAACTTTGCCATTTACGTGCGGCTTTAAAAGGAAATAACCGTCCGATCAGACAATTTTAAAAAGTGGATACATACACAACCACGAGAGCATCTCTCATCTTTCTTATTGTGTCTGATATCAACACTAGGGGTGTAACATTTATTAGTAACATTATTGAAGCTCGCATGCTGGATAGATTACAGCCGCACATGTGAACAGGAAGAACTTGCGTGCACGTTTTAAACCATTACTCGCATTTTTTACATAAATTACCAGTATACAGCACTCGTGTCGAGTGATGTTTTGTAAATGTTTTTTTGACCATCGCTGTTGAAACTGACTGTAAAAAGAAAATGTTTCCGGAAAGGAGAAACGCATGGGGCTTCTCTCTCAGCAAATTGTTTTCTCCACTTCCTTTTCAACTACACACAACATGTGCAGAAATGTGATGTCATCAAGTTGGCCCACATGAAACACAGGCAGAGCTGGTTTATCTACAGAGCCATGCAGGTGCATTTGCAGAGGATGTGACTGTGCCTGTATATTTGATGCTTTGTTTCCTTCACCAAACCTTGTGCTCCAGATGCATCATTAAACTTGAGGTGAACCGCTGTGCCAATGCTTTTTTACCGAGAACCGTTACACCCCTAATCAACATAGATGACAATCACCAACACCTGAACATCATGAATAAGAGACCCTCCCCTCCAAATCCAAACACAAGTGGTCACAGGACCACATGTGATCGGATCACCCGAGACGCATCATAATATCAAGTGGAATCGGGCCATAGAGTCCCGCTACAGGTAGTGTCCGAATATTTAACGTAAAACATATTTGATGCTGTTGATACATTAATATAGTACGCTTTAGTGTCAATCCAAATGTAAAAGAATTACCATTCACATATTACGAACAAATATATATATATGAATACCTACGAATACGAATGAGATCATCCTGGCCAGTAATACAGTGTAAAAGAACAATTTAAATCTTTTAATGTATTAAAACTCTTACCAAAATTGTTATTTACAAATCAAGAGTTAACGATAATGACAATGGTGCCTCAAGATCAGGCTCTGTGATATTTGGCAGTAAAAGACTGTTGCAATGTAGCTTGTTACAATAGTATCCCTTATTTGACTATTTGTAACAGTAAATGTCCTGTTGTTTATGAGCACCTATGCCACAAAGTGTCAAAACTTCAAATCTAGATGGGATTATTTTGACCTAAACTAGTATTCAGACATATAATTAAACACTACATATTATTAAACACTACACAGAGACACAAATCTACATTTGATAGCAGATTTGAAACTACATGGGCAACACTTATTATATTTGTGCTACACTTGGTTTAAAGTGTGAGGTCTTACACTGACAACAATTGTACACTAAAATAAAAAAAAAAACATCAACAAAATATTAGACCACTGACAGTGATTGTGTGTGTGTGGTTCATCACAGCAGACTAAAGGTTTTCGGAATTTATTTAGTATTGAGTCTTTAAGCAGTTGCAGTCTTACAGAATGCTGCTTCAGTTATGCTGTCCAATCTACTGCCAAAAATATATGTAAACTCTGTCAACTAGATGATTTATATGTGCTATGGAATTCAAATAAAATGCCCAAAAAGAACTTCTAGCAGCCATTTTGTATAGATAGTAATGATAAAAAAAAAAAAAAAATTTATATAGAAAATAAATAAATAAATAAAAACCAAAAAATATATATATATATATATATATATATATATATATATATATATATATATATATATATATATATATACTGTAAATATGATGTATTGTGCCCAAATCAAAAAATTTCTATGAATGAATTAGAGGTTTTACTAAGGCTCAGACTAAATTGCATTGCACAAACTTTAAATTTCTAGTCAATATGTTAACCTGCAGAAAAAAAGTTAATGCATTTGTATGATTTGGTAAAAGACAAATTAATGAATATCAAGCCAAAATATTATTTATACAAAACACTCAAACTATGTGATTGAAACTTAGATTTAAAGTCAACACGAAACATAATTCTCAACCTATTTTACTTCTGTAGTATCATGTATTTCTGTGTGAAACTCAATAAATCACAGTATAGTGACCAACTCAAGTAACCAATAGGAACAGAAAACTAACAATTCTGACAAAAGATAATTAAAGTTGCTAATCACTCATTGCCGGGCCTTTTAAAATCCAGGTACTGATAAGGTAAATTACTGTAAACACCCTGTAAACCATTCAGTGCCATTTTATCTGATAATTAATTCTCTGTATCTCTCAATAGGTGAGTTCCCCTGAGTTAACTGTCTTCCTAAGGGAAATAACCCCCTGACTTTCATTGACAATTATTGTAGAAGGCTTTCATTTTCACTATTAACAAAAACTTCAGTGCCTTTATCAGCCTCTTATTCAACTCATTGTGTCGTGCAATTCAACCGTCCATAATTTTACAATCCTTTCTTGTCTATCAGTAGTTGTCCCAGTAGGGCAGCAGTTTTACCGGCATGTTTTAAATGGATTGAATTATGTGCTGAAAAAGTGCAAGTGTTCCGGTCAGGAAAATACAAAATTCAAGTGCATATTCACTCCTACAATCCACCTTATTAAGCAGATTTTCATTTGTCTTTTCATTTAAAATTACATTTCGAAACATCCTTGTTTTTCAGACTTGTTAAAATGAAGTTACCTACTGTATACCTTGTGGAAGTGTGCTATGAAGCCACCTACATTTAGAACTAGAGGCTTTATGGTTTCCTCAATTTAACAATTATTCAGAATGTTCCAGCTTTAAAACAAGTTCAGCTCAATTGACAAAATTTGTGGCATCATGTTGATTACAAAAAGTAATTTAGACTAGGGATGCTCCGATAGACCGGCCACCAATCAATATAGGCTGACACTCACTTCTTTTGACTCGATCAATGGTCACATTATTTTGCTGATCGCCCCTGTCCCAAAATACACTCTTTTTTATAAGGTTAACCCTAACCATAAACCAACCTAACCTAACCCAACCCAACCCAACCCAACTGAATCTAACCTAACCCTAACTTCAATTCAGATGGGATTCAGACTCCTTTTAATTTTAAGCATCACTGTCATGTCATCGCGGGTGTGTGGGAACACTGGCAGAATGTTGTAAGACAACAAACTTGATTCAGCAGTAAAGAGCGATGTAGTGTGAGAGGTATGACAGATAAAAAAAACTTGTGTACAGCATATATGCGTGCCAACTTTTCACTCCCTAGTATGGTCATATTTAGGGGTAGGTATAGATGTGGCCTTTAAGGATAGGGACCAATCAGACAGTAGGGACTAAGAATCTGGCAGTGAGTCAGATTTCGGCACAATACTGGCACGCGCTGTGAAACGGTCTTCATTATAGTTCACAGCAGTCAGCAGGAAGTCTCCACTGGCCATAAGCATAATACAAATTTTGTGGGTAACAAGATGAGGTACATTTCAAACATCTTTATTAAATAAATCCAGAGCAAATGGCATTAACAAAAACACCTGCTCAGTTTGCCCTTCCTACTTTCTCTTTTCATCTCTTGCCTTACAAGAGAGCGTGTTACCCTCATTAAAGAGGAACTATTACCAACATTCAACCCATGAAAAGATAGGGGACATATTTATAAATATATTAATTCTATATACAATATTTAGATACTATAATATTATGTAATAAATATGATTAAAAAATAAATAAAATCCAAATAATATAATAATAATAATTATATGAAATAGTGAATTATAACCAAACATGTCACATTAATTTTAATTGCACATATGGGTTATCAGTTCTACTTCAGTTTCACACTAAGAGCTGGTTCTTTGCAGGGCTATCAATCCTAATATAGAGAATATTTTGTGTAAGCCATTTTATGGCTTATGACTGGGATCGAAATCGGCAAGAAAATCAGTGATTATATCGGCTGTAAAAATCCTGATCTGAGCATCCCTAATTAAGAATATTCTATTGTTTATTTAAAAAAACCTGTGGTTATGGTAAGGCGCTTACAATGGAAGTGAATAAAGCCAGTCTATAAATGTTTAAAAACACATTGTTTCAAAAGGTATAGTCACAAGTCATAAACATTATACATGATTTTAGTGTGATAAAATCCCTTACCTTATATGTGTCAAGTTATATCCAATATTACAACTTTGTTGCCATGACAATTTAACACCGATAAACCCTGTCAACGATTTTATTACACTAAAATCACGTTGACATGTATAATGTTTATGTCTTGTGGCTAAACAGTGTGCATTACAATTTTATGGACTGGCCCCTTTCACTTCAATTGTACGTGCTTTACTGAAACTTTGAGGGACGAGTTTAAATTATTTTCAGTGGTAATCAACATTATGCCACAAATGCTGTCGATTGAGCTTAACTTGTATTTAACCAGCACCATTCCTTTAATTTCTATATTTGAATGTGCCATCAAGTGTGAGCAGTACATTAGAATAAATGTAGAGAAACATTTCTGTGTTACAGAAGTGGCGTTTCAATGGACTAGGAGCAATGGCTGGATCCACCTTTCCCTCCATTTTGTTGGTTTTTATGCCCTCTGTTATGAACATAATGTGACGTAATGTTCATTCAGTGGCTTACATCACTACTTGTCCTGTTTCACCAACATATGATCAAGAAACATAAATTTAAAGGTAAGGTGCTGGTAGAAGAACCAGGCTCTACAGAGCATGGAGACCTGGATGTTAGACCACAGTGTTCCTCTGCCGGTATGGAGGAGGAGGCATGACTGTTCCCTGCTTTAGACTAGACTCGGACAGGTACTCTGGGTTTTCAGCCACAGCAGGCTGTTGTTGCCCATTCTGCTTGTAGGGGAACTTGTTATTGCAGACAATTGAAGAGTCTTGGGAGTTCTGAGGGGTAACCTTGGGTGGAAGGCTGTGCTGCCAATACTCAGGATTGTCGAAGTTATTCTTGTACATCTTTTCAACTAGTGTAGACCCAATATGTCCTGATTGAATCACACAGCCTGGTTGTACAGGGTGGCCTGGCAGGCCACTTTTGCCTGCCACTGCAGACTTTGCCATATGAAACTGTTGGGGTGAACGATTTGACTTCGTTGGGACTTGATGACTGACTAAACATATTTGACCCGCTGGTAGTTGCTGGCCAGATTTGCTGGCATGATCAAGGACTGATGGAACTGAATGGGTATGTTGATCATTTTGGCTCATTGGTCCAGGGTGCATCGGTTGAACTGGTGGTATCGCAAAGTGAACGTGCGGTACGTGGTTGTGGTAATGGGGTTTACCCATTTGAGTGACGTGGGAAACATGGCTGCCTGGCATGTGGGTTGGTGTTGTCAACTGCAATGGGATGGAAACTCCATTTTTTCTCATGTCGCTGATGTTGTTGAATGTGTTGAGGTAAAGGGGGTTGTTTATGTACTCATCTTCACACTTGGGCTTTCCATCAGGGGTGCTGTGGTAACCCGGGTTGTCTAGTGCATGGATGTCTTTATTTTTACGTCTTGCTACAAAAGGATTCTCCTCAATGGGATTCAAATGATCTACAGATATGACAGACAAATGACATTGTTAAAATAAAGTAGGTAATTTTCATCCAAATTTGAGAAGTGTCCATGACTCTTCATGTAAGAAAAAGTATGGAATTTCTTAAAGACCCCATAAGTCTTGATTTGAAAAGCCCAGTCACACACCCCACACCCTCTCCGACCTTCATAGCACAGAAACATTTACACCTCCTGCAACAACCCTCCTCCCCTCTCTTGCTACTCAACCTGCACTTAAGATCTGTGAAGAGGATGTGTGCTGGGTATTCAGGAAACTGAAGACAAAAAAAGCACAGGGCCCAGATGGTGTTTCTCCCACTTGCCTAATATCCTGTGCTGACCAGTTGGCCCCCATCATCACACAGATCTTAAAAAGATCACTGGAGCAGTGTGAAGTTCCCTGCTGTTT
The DNA here is from genome assembly GCF_025860055.1 of Xyrauchen texanus. Taxonomy (NCBI): domain Eukaryota; kingdom Metazoa; phylum Chordata; class Actinopteri; order Cypriniformes; family Catostomidae; genus Xyrauchen; species Xyrauchen texanus. Next base: position 46,468,997 of record NC_068280.1, read on the forward strand.
CATATGCTCCAAAATCATCCCCGTCCCAAAGAAACCCAATGACTTAATGACTACAGACATGTCGCTCTGATGTCTGTGGTCATGAAGTCATTTGAGACACTGGTGTTAGCCCACCTGAATGACATCACTGAACCCTTCCTGGATCCCCTGCAGTTTCGGGCAAACAGGTCTATTGGATGATGCAGTCAATATGGGAATGCATTACATACTTCAACATCTAGACAGACCAGGTAATTATGCAAGGATACAATTTGTTGACTTCAGTTCGGCTTTTAACACCATCATCTCCACTCTCCTATGGCCTAAATTAACCCAGCTCTCTGTTCCTGCTTATATCTGTCAGTGGATCACCTGCTTTCAGAAGGACAGGTAGCATATAGTGAGAATGGGGAAATTCACCTCCAGCACAAATACAATCAGCACTGGTGCCCCCAAGGGATGTGTGCTCTCCCTACTACTCTTCTCCTTGTGCACAAATGACTGCACCGCCAAGGACCCCTCTTTCAAACTCCTGAAGTTTGCAGATGACACTACAGTCATCTGCCCCAAGATGATTATGAGTCTGCATACAGAAGGGATGTTGAACATCTGGCTGTCTGGTGCAGTCAAAACAACCTGGAGCTGGACACGCTCAAAACAGTGGAGATGATAGTGGACTTTAGGAGGGACACCCCAACTTTAAGCCCTCTCAACATCCTGAACTACACTGTGGCAGCAGTGGAGTCATTCAGGATCTTGGGCACTACTATCTCACAGGACCTGAAGTGGGAGACCCACATAGGCTCAATTTTGAAAAAGGCCCAGCTGAGGTTGTACTTGCTTTGCCAGCTGAGGTGGTTCAACTTGCCACAGGTGTTGCTGATACAGTTCTACTCAGCAATCACTGAGTCTGTCCTCTACACTTCTATAACTGTCTAGTTTGGTCAAGTCAGACATCCGAAGACTTCAAAAGGATAGTTCGGACTGCTGAGAGGATTATTGGCACTCCCCTACACACCCTGCTAGAACTGTGCATATCCATAGTGACAAAATGGGCTGGTAAAATCACTCTTGAACCCATTTACTTAGCACAATTCCTTTTCTAACTGTTGCCCTCTGGCTGGAACTACAGAGCACTGAGCACCAGAACAGCCAGGCACAGGAACAGTTTTTCCCTCAGGCCATCTAACTCACAGTTAAAAGTGCCCCCAAATACTTTCCTTTTGTCAAAACAATCATATGCAATATTCAATTAATCCATTCCAAATTATATTAATATTTAATTAATATTCTTTAACATATCCTACCTCTTCTTCAATACATAACATCACCTGCACATAACTGTATATCTGTATATAAAATATTGGAACAACATTATTGCTCTATTGTATATTTCTCTTTTTTATCTGTTATATCTTATTTTTTATTTTTATGTCACTATATGTACACTACCATTCAAAAGTTTAGGGTCACTTGCCCTTTCTTTATTATAAATTTTTTCTCACATTTTAAAATAAAAGTAAAGTCATCACAACTACGGAATAATAGAAATGGAAATATGGAAATTATGTTGTGACTAGCATCTTCAAAGTGGCCACACTTTGCCTAGATTTTGCAGAAATGTACTCTTGGCATTTTCTCAACCAACTTCTTGAGGTATCACCCTGGGATGCTTTTTAAACAGCATTCCCATCCATATGCTGGACACTTAGTGGCTGCTTTTCTTAATTATTCAGTCCAAGTCATCCATTTTTTTTTTTTTTTTTTGTATTTAAATAAATTTATATATTGTCACAATTATATTTTTGTCTAAAAAACGAATTTCAAACATTCAAGCATACACCTTCAGGTCAAAATGTTTTTAAGATCATGAGAAACATTTCAGGCATGTGACCCTAAACTTTTGAATGGTAGTGTATATACTGTATGTTTAAATGTATATGTTTGTATGTATCTATGCATGTATGTATATATGGTTGTATTCTCTTTGTACTGGAAGCTTCTGTCACCATGACAAATTCCTTGTGTGTTTAAGCACACTTGGCAATATAGCTCATTCTGATTCTGATAAATGAATATATATTTGTAACAATTTCTTTAGTCTGTTTCCTGTTTCTCATGTATATCAGATGACATAAACTGTTGTCATTTTTTAGGACTACATTTGTGTACATATTTGCCTAAAATCTAACCAGCCATGATCTTCAAAGGTGAGCTAATTTATTTTTGTTAACATTTCTCTGGCGGATACTACAGTGGTCTTGGCCTTTGTACTGACACATATTGGCGTGAATGTACAGTACTATCACGCAGAAGCAAATGTTTTCCATTACAATTGTTATTGTAGAAATATCCATGCATATTTGATTAAGTAATTATATAAATGTGTCTGAAAACTTGAGTTACCGAAATAAAGAGTAGTATTTAGCTGATCATTTGATCTCAACATGGTGACCACCATGAGGGGAAGGACTACACTTATGTAAAATAAAATTGCATCTTCTAGGCCATTCATATAAGTCACTATGTCAAAAGTACAGTACTTATAATTTATTTTGGTGTAAACATTAGCATACTTTTCAAAAAATGATTTAAGAACGTACTTGTGGAGCTCTTGTCCTTCATTGGGGACATATAGCCATCCTCATCTGTGTCCCCCCTCTGTCCTCTTTCTCCCAGCAGGACAGTGGGGTCTGCACTGTAGCGCTGTCCACTGCTGTCCTCCACTGAGTGAGTTGTGCTTGTTTTCTTCAAGTTTCCATTGCATGGCTGCTCCTCTGCTGTGTCGAGACATGCTCTCTGAACACCTTTAGGGACAGAAGGGCTACTTCCTGCAGCAGCTACTTCACGAGATCGGGCACCTGTCACATCCTCAGCGCACAAAGTTCCATCATGATACCCAAACTGGTTCTGATCATGAGATGAACATGGAATTAACATAGGAGAGCAAGAAAATTAGGGACACTGAAACAGTGTAATCTGAAAAATTGCATTTTGAAAATAATGTAACATGACATAGGGATCTGTCGACTCTATGAAAACTTGCAACAACTATATCAAGATTAAAAGATTTATAATTAACACTATTACTAATGCAAATTCCAATTATGGTAGTGAAAATCACTATATGCAATATAATGATTGGGCACAAATAGTAGTATAATGAGCAAAGGCAAAAAATATAAAAAAAAACAAAAAAACATTTCCTCTTTTTGTCTTATTTTCCAGTAAAAATATATAAACATCCTTAAAAAAATAAATGAAAAATACTTAAGAAGCAGAATGTATGGTTGCCGAGAAGTGCACAACACAACCAAAAGGGTGCAACAGAAATAAGCCACAACATAATGAAATAAAACCACAGCACAATGGAAATAAGCCACAACACAGCAAAATTAAACCACAGCACACCGAAATTAAAAGAAAATTTATATATTTTTTAAGCACTGTATTTTAAGTCATGGGGCAGTCTATGGAAGCCCTTAAACACAAAGTGGAAAAAAATTATTCAACACTATGTGTTTTTTGTCTCTGGTTCCCTATCTGTCACTCACTCGACGTTGTATCAATGTAGTGACACTAGGGGTCACTCTTGAGAGCCCGAGACACCTCTGATCTTTGATAAAAGGCCAATGGGAATTGGCGAGGGGTATTTGCATGCCACTCCCCCGAATATACGGGTATAAAGGAGCTAGCATGCAAACCGCTCATTCAGATTATCTCTTCCGAGCAGAGCGGTCGATGTTGAATTCCCACGGCTTTCCATTCACCTCTACTGGATCTGATGGCACATTTCAGTAGCTTCTCCCCCTCTGCACTGTTGCACTGCAGAGATCGGCCCTGGGCATTTCGGCAGAACCCTAAAATAGTATAATCCTAAAAGAGCGGCACACACAGAAACTTCTTTTTAAAGACGCGTCTTTTTAAAGACGCCTTTCCATCTGTGTGTTATTCGTGGCTGCAGTCATTGTCTCTTGCCTTCTGATGGCCACTACTGCTGTCTTTTCATGTCTGTGCGCTGCTCATGCGGAGACATCGGTCTTGGATGGGTCATGTCCTCACTGTGAGAACATGACAATGGCAACGTTGCGGTCTTGGCTTGCCTTTGTAAAAAAGCAAGCCACTCCAGTTGGTGCCAGATGGGCTGGTTTGAGTATTTCTGTAACTGCTGATCTCCTGGGATTTGAATCCCAAAATGTTGAACTAAATTTTCAAAGGATCTCAACACTCCACTCTCAAATAGGTCACAGAGTGTAGTAACCCCCCTCACAATCTACTCCAGCAGAAAGGGGACTTAGTAATACATAATTTAGGGTTCAGCCATAAGCTCGAAGCAATATTTAAATAAATGTCCGAATTAGACTCTCTGGACACTTTTGTCTATACCTAGTGCAAATGCGAGATAACGGGTGTAACTTAACTTCTCAGAATGGCTTTGCAATGGCGAAATAGGGGCAAGAACTTCCTGTTCAGTACAGAACCAGGGAGGGGCTCTCTGGAAGTGACCGATGAGCCAAATGTCTGAGACCGAATGCATAATAATAAAACACAATCTTGGGTAGGCCTAGCCCACCTTTGTCAATCGGCCTATGCAGCTTATTGAAATGTAATATTGGACAGCAATGCCCACATTGCTCAAAAACCTTTTTATTAAAGGGTCAAAATTAACTAATTAAATCACAAATTTGCTGGGAATAAAATACCCAAATACCCAGTGCCCTGTTTGGGCCACTGGAAGGCGCCCGGCTAGAAAGCCGTTTCTGGGCAGTACGCTGTCAGAGTCAAAGCTTCGGATTTAGACCAATTGACTCTGTATCCTGAGAAATTAGAAAAGGAATGAATGATTCTGTGGAGGCAAGGCATAGACCTAGTGGGGTCGGAGACGAATAATAAAATCATCTGTGTAAAACAAAAGCTTATGAGCCATGGAAATACCTTGTTGATGAGAAAGATCAACAGAGAACGGCTAGACTGGTTCGAACTGACAAAGTCTATGGTAACTCAGATAACTGCTCTGTACAATTTGATTAGAAGTATAGCATCTTTAAATGCTATTCTGAGATGCGGGTTGGTGCTATTCTGGTGGCACGAGGGGGACGTACACAATATTAGCAGATAGTTTAAATGTTGTGGCTGATCGGTGTATACAATATGTTATCATTAATTCATTATTTTACATATAACTAATTATAAATGCAATATCGATGCATTATATTTGTATTAATTAATAATACTTAGATATTACTTCAATGAATGCTTAATTTGAAATAAATATATTAAAGGGGACATATCATTTTTTTTAACTGAGGTCCAATTTTAATGTCTAAAACACAAGTTAGTTGGACATATTTTAGTTTTTCACGTCAATTTCTCCAGTCTCTTCATTATACTGCTTTCTATTCAGCTATAATAATAGCATTTTTCCTGCCATCTCCTTATTACAGTACCTCAGTAGAGTACAGAAAGTTTCTGATCACCCAATAGCTGTTATTGAGGTGTAAATGTGGGGAGTCATGTTCATGTGAAAAGTTGCAGAATTTCAGAACAAGTCGTTTTTGCAGCTTGGTTTCAATTACTGCTCTTTTTGGACAGGGGAGGAAGTTTTGTGTTCTGTCAGTCAAAGTTACAGTCCCCCTAAAAATGACTGACCCGTTTAAAAAAACAAATGAAAACAAAAACATGTCATTTGATTCCATCTGGTTTGTGACAGAGATTTTAGTGCCATTTGTGCCATGTTGCTTACTTGATTCGAGTCTACATGTGGGCGGGACATATGGGAAGTGGAAGGGGCATTTAAGGAATGAGGAACCAAGTACTCCTCAGCATCCATCAGGTCATCAAGCTCCTCCTCATCTAGAAGACTCTGGAAGAACTTACTGTGGTTGGGGCTGGGCAACTTCATGCGATCATCCCCCTGAGATAAAAATATAATAAATACTCTCAGTAAATTATTATCAACTTGTGGTTCAGAATCATTGTACTGAGAGAAAAAAATGAGCAGAGAAGTTTAGTAATTCTGACCTGTATGACGAGGTATCTCTGAGGGTCTCTTGCCATGCGGCTGAACTCTGCAGCAAGTTCTTTAAATCTAGGCCGACTATCAGCATCAATCATCCAGCCTGGAGGTGAAAACAGAGCAACACTGTGTCAGCAACAGAGCGAAGCAGAGTCCTTCTTTCTTACTACATGGTGTTTATTAAAATGCACACCAAAAACCATTGCAATGCTCACAATTTCCTTTTGTTTTCATATCTTACATGAAAAGAAACATGTACATCAATCATCCTAGTAAATGTAAAGTAAGGTTTATACTGTATGGGAGAATGTATATACTCTTGTGAATATTTCTCAGGGTAGGTTTAATTTGTTTTAAATACATTTCTTAAAATGACTTTGGAATATGACTCATAACCTCATAGTTACTGAGATAAAGCTCTTGTGACAACTTATCAGTGTAACAACACACCCCGGTCTTCCCTTTACTTAAAGGTGGTGCAGGACTTTTATATATTTTTATAATTTTAGATGGCCCAACTCACATTTGCTTGTTCCTACTGTCCTAATTTCATTTAATTTCCTTTTATTGCTGAATCATAACAAACAAGAAAAGCAATAAAACTGGATTTCATGTATTAATATTACACTCTCTAAGAGGTTATAATTGCTACGCTGAATCAAATCATAAACAACAGTGTCCAGTCAAATTTAATTAGTGCAAATAGGTCTAATCTCAATATCTTTTCTCTTGCGTTTGGAATTGACTGTGTCAAATCAGATTGTATGGGAATATATTGACAGCATATACACAATGCATGTGCAAATGTGGTTATATGGGCGAGAATATGATTGGGTTATAGCTTTTATATTATACCTAATTTGCAACATATCAGTGCAATACTGCACTAACAGTTAATGTATAGTTTGCATTAAATACTTGCAGTGTAACTGCTAGACTTAATCTAAAACTATTTCAAACAGCATTTTGGTATGTGTACTTTTAAAAATTAATGTTTCATGCCACAGGACAATTTAAAATGAACTAGTGAAAGCAAAAAGTTATTAAATATGGTGAAAAACAAGTGAACTAAGATACATTCATGTATATTTTAACCTAAAATCTTGATGTAGAATAACAAATGTTGATGTTCTATGCAGAGACCTATAGTTTAGAGGAGTCTGTCAGCGTCCTGCAAGACTACTACAAGACACAAACACTACAAGGTATGCCCATTACAAATTACACCCCTTCAAATAACCAGAAACCCTGAAGTCTGGAACAGTTGGATGCCACATTCATACACTGCTTGTTATGTTTATTTGGAGTCCTGCAGCAACCATACACCTACACCTATCCATAACTCTAAACCTAAACATAACCACAAAGATTTTAAAAATGTTATTTTTGTAAAATCATTCAATATACAGCAACTTAAAAGTTCTTTCAGACTGGGGTCCTAGGTAGCTTAGAGAGTCTTGACACTGACTACCACCCCTGGAATTGCGAGTTTGAATCCAGGGTGTGCTGAGTGACTCCAGCAAGGTCTCCTAAGCAACCAAATTGTCCCGGTTGCTAGGGAGGGTAGAGTCACATGGGGTAAGCCTTCTCGTGATCACAATAATGTCTGGTTCTCGCTCTCGGTGGGGCGCGTGGTGAGTTGTGCATGGATGTCACAGAGAATAGTGTGGGCCTCCACACATACGTACTCCGTGGTAACTTGCTCAACAAGCCACGTGTAAGATGCGCGGATTGACGGTCTCAGACGTGGAGGCAACTGATATTCATCTCACTATGCCGCCACGAGGACTTAAAGCACATTAGGAATTGGACATTCCAAATTGGGAAGAAAAGTGGAGAAAAAAAAAAGCTTTTTTAGGACTAAATCCTACCGCTTTATCGTTAGGTGGCGACAGTGAGGAGAAATGTAATGAAAGTGAAGAGGAGAATAAGCTAGCGTATGCTAAGCTAATAGGCTAACCGATTAGCTTGTAAGCTAACTGAAGAAAACAGAACAAATAAATATTTATCTCACCATTTATATAAATGGTGAGATAAACATTTATTCATTGTTTTGTTCAGTTAGCTTACAAGCTAATCGGTTAGCCTCTTTACTCTATTTTTGAAGGTGTTAGTACATATAAACACCTTCAGAAATAGAGTAAAGAGCACTTTACATTTAACAAGTAAGTTCAGTTTACCATTTACTGTATATCTTCCATTTAATTATATGATATGTGACAAATCATTTAAAAGTTATTATTTTTCGGGGGTTAAAAGAAAATGAATCATACAATGACTGCATAGGATTTTAAGTTTTTGTAGCCAATAGAATCGCTTGATGCAAGGGGGGCATTACATGTAGTGTGCGTGTTGTGAAGTGGGTGTTCCTTGTAGTTTTGCAGGATGCAGACAGATATACTTGGGGTACTTCTCATTTCTAAAATTGTACATCATCGTTTCCTTTTCTTGCTTCTTTTCCTTGCTTCCAAGCTTCACCCATTTAAGAAATAAGGAGAGGATCCAAGGAAATGAAACGAGGACAGAGGAATCAAAGCAAGATGGATTTGTAAAATGAAATGTCCTGCTTACTCAAGCGTCAGGGCGCATTTTTGTGCAGCAGTACTTAGGCGAGCTTGCCATTATGTTATTGAAACTATATTTATTAATTTATTCATAATACCTCCAGTTAATTCAAGATGCACTGATGAAGTATTTGTAAAATATGATTTTTTTTTAATTGTAAATATGATACATGAATTAAAATGATTTTGTCAGATGTGAAGGGGATGGAGAATTAATACATGCGTCAGGTGCTTCGACCTAAAAGTCTTCCACATAGGATGCTCCTGTCTTTCTGCACTCAAGTGTCTGCGGGGAAGCTTTCTCGATCCTCGCCTCCTCACAGTGCATTTTGAGAATTGACACGTCCTTCATCATGGGGGACTTTGATCAGTTTCCGGGTCACAGGCTGAAGGATGGAGGAGCGAGGAAACGAGGATGCACAATTTAGGAAATGAGAAGCACCTTTATACTTGCTCACTTCTGCATGCACAACCTCCCCTCCATTCCACCAGAGGTCATTGTCACCTGAATTCTAGGACTGTGTCACATGCTTTTCTGTACTTCCTGTTTGGTATCTTAGTGCACATTTTTTCATTTGTGTTTGCAAAGTATTGTTAGTAATTTACTGCAATTCTGAGCATTCTGGTTTCGTGACTTCACAGTATGATATGGATATCTTTACTTGTCTTTTGCTGCTGATTTAGACTTGTTTGCCTGTGTGTTTTTGAACTACCAAATCTTACTGTATCTTTTGATTATTCTCTTTGAATTGCGCTTAGGACTGTTTATTATTTATCTATTAAAACTCTGCACATGGATCCAGAACCCGGGTCTAAGCCTGATCCTTTACATCCACATATTCACAAATATAACAAGTTTACTTTATGCTACATGTAACATATTAGAATGTCCCAGAATACCACTCACATTTCACCATGACCATGTAGACATCTATGGTGCAGATGGGCGGCTGGGGCAAACGCTCGCCCTTCTCTAAGATGTCTGGAATCTCACGTGTGGGAATTCCATCGTAAGGTTTTCCTCCAAATGTTATTAATTCCCAGATAGTCACCCCTGAATAATGAAAATAATTACAATACATTACATATAGTTTATTTATAGATATAAATGTATAAGTATATATTTTAGTGAAAAGAACCCTAGCTGTACATCATTAATCAAAAGCATGGTGTATAAGTTACCATAGCTCCATATATCACTCTGGTGTGTGAACTTCCTGTAGTGAATACACTCCAAGGCCATCCACTTGATGGGCATCTATAATAGATTCATAAAACTCATGAATTTCAGCATCAAACACTTTAGGTGATTAACTGATTATGGGACATATACTTAGAAATGTAATACATTTGCATGGTCTAGAGATGCTCATAAATCAGGAATTAGTGTGTAACTTATCTCTAAATATCTCTAAACGCTTTCCAATATACATCCTTGTCATTGATGGTGAGAATTGGCATATTCAATGTTTCAGACACTAACCTTGCCTCCATCTGCATTGTACTCCTTTTCATCTGTATCCAGCAATCGAGCAAGACCAAAGTCCGTGATTTTAATGTGGTTTGGAGATTTCACTAGGACGTTACGGGCAGCCAGATCTCTGTGCACCAATCGCCTCTCCTCCAGATACATCATACCCTGCCAAAGAAGAAATCTTAGTTAAAGTAAAACAAAGTAACGATTATTATTTCAACTAGCAGTGTAAAACCACTTTGGAACAATTTATATTCTAAAAATTACTTCAAAAATCCAATTTAATGTAAATTAATTTAAATATATTAGAGAAAGTCATGATGAATTACATTTCAGTATGCAAATAAATGTAAGAAATTAGACCAATCGCAATTCGGATTATTACAACAATGACAGAATTTCATCCGTTTTCATAACATGTTGAATGCTGAACATTTTATAAATATAAATCACTGGGAGATTTATACATTTTAATCATACATTTCTTAAAAAAAAATTAGCAGACAACAAATAGACAAAACAAAATTTGAGTCTACACATAAACAACCTCAGGGTGAATTAATTGTAAATGTAACACTTTAAGGAGTTATTTGCAGAATGTTTGATTAATTTCAATCCAGTGCAGCCTTGCCAACACTGTAATTACAGTGAGGCCATATTCAACTGAATTTGCCCCCAATTCCCCCTTTGTCTCTTACACAGGGGTGTAAAGTAACAAATTACAAATACTCATGTTACTGTAATTAACTACTTTTTCCAAAGAATTGTACTTTAATAGTTTAATTATTTATTTATACTTTTACTTGAGAATATTTTAAGTTCTGTAACTGAACTTTTACTTCGCGATATTTCCACCATCTGTTTTCGCGACTTCCCTTTCCTGATTTAATTTTTATCTATCAACATGATTGGCTAGGATGAGTCTCGTGACTCCCGTCAAATCAAATCACATGTAAAAAACTTGAACGGCAGCTGCAGATCTGGTGCCAACTGTGGAGAATTCCTCAAGCACAGTTCAACACCTGAACATAACCGGCTGCACCTAGAAGGGCTTTTCGCAGTGAAAAAGGCCAATTGCTTGATTGCGTCATGTGAGTTTAACTTGCTCAAGCCATATATCAGCATTAATCCTGCCTCTAATTTGAAGAAACATATTGAGGTAAATTTCTAATTTGTGCTCACTACATTCTGTGTGTCTATAACATACCCTGTAATTTAACTATCTATCACTGAGATTATTGGGCTACTGAGATAGATTAATGCAATGTTATTAATAGGGCTGGGCAATAAAATGATCTAGATGTTTATCTGAAAAAAGAGAGATGTCCTCGATCAAACTTTTCAGTAGTTTTCTATATTTAGCCTATGATCTACATCTAGAATAGTGGTGTTGATTACATCAATCGCGATAGCAAGAGCACCGCTGGCGGATTGATCTAGATCAAATATAAAAGATTGACTTTTTATTTCCTGACGTCTGCAGCTGCGTGTTGTTTGATTGACAGGCGGTTAATGTTTTAGCGCTATTGTGTTTCACGCTTAAATTATCAAATACACTTTATAATTCCACCAATGCCCATCTTGGTGAGGATTTATTGAAAACATCGTTTATGTCTAAAGTAAATGTAAACAGTTGGACAAAAAGTGTATTTGCATAAAAATTTTGGATTTACGTGCACAAGTAACCGAATTGATCACTGTCTAGTAGGCTATGTCATATAAAGGCTATTAATCAAACAACAATGTAGAGAGTGTGTTAATTGGTATAATAAATTACCAGGAAAGTAAAATAATGTATAATTCTGCTTAGCCTTTATAAAGATAGAAAAGTATCAACATTTGCAGAGCAATACTTCAGCAGAACAAACTTCAGAAAATTGTCCATCATGCATTAGAATGAGAACAACTAACTTCTGGGCTTAAAAGATACAAGAACTAAATCAATGTTGAACATTGTATCTCAAAAGGAGGACAATGTGGCCCCCCATGAGCTACTTAAAGAAATAATTCACACAAAAATGAAAATTCTCTCATCATTTACTCACCCTCATGCCATCTGTCTATGACTTTCTTTTTTCAGAACACAAATTAAGATTTTTAGAAGAATATTTCAGCTCTGTTGTTCCAGTCAATGTAAGTGAAGGGGTGCCATAATTTGGACGCTCCAAAAAGCACATAAAAGTAATACATACAACTCCAGTGGTTTAATCCATGACTTCAGAAGTGATATGCTAGGTGTGGGTGAGAAACAGATCAATATTTAAGTCAATTTTTGCAAGAAATTCTTCTCTCTGCCCAGTAGGTGGCGATATGCATGAATAATGTGAATCACACAAAACACAAGAAGAAAGTGAAAGTTAAAGTGGAGATTGACTGAACAAATATATCTGTTTCTCACCACATCTATCATATTTCTTCTGAAGACATGGATTAAACCACGGGAGGCTCATGGATTAGACCACTTTTACGCTGATTTATGTGATTTGTGGAGCTTCAATATTTTTGCACCGAAAGAGCTGAAAATTCTTCTATAAATCTTAATTAGTGTTCTGCAGAGGAAAGTCATACACATCCAGGTTGGCATGAGGGTGAGTAAATGATGAGAGTATTTTCTTTTCTTGGTGAATTATTCCTTTTTAAGTGTGATGTAGCCCCTGTATCAATCAACATTTCCCATGCCTGCTCTACCATTATTACTCCTCTATTGTGCAGGACATGATGTGCAAAGTTATTCTGCTTATTTGGCATTTTTTTGCATTCTTTGAATTGTTTGAACATGTTTTATGCACAGGAATAATGCTCTGTCGGCATTAAGGGAAATTTAGACCCTACACATACACGGTACTCAGTACTCATGAGTACTTTTAAATGAGCTACTCTTTTACTCTTACTTGAGATGTTTTTAGGACAGCTACTTTTACTCTACTCACACTAAATTCCTGGGGAAGTAACAGTACTTCTGCTTGAGTATGATTTTTCAGTACTCTTTCCACCTCTGCTCATACAGTATAGTCCAACGTTATATGAATACATCAGGGATTTAAATGTAGTCCTGTCACCTTAGATTCTCCTGCTAAAAGACTGACTGTAACTTTGTGGGACATCTAATCAAGATTTGATAGCATCTCCTTATTTCTATTACTCATGTTAACTCCCATTATGGTGCTTTTGGGTCAATGTGTATTAATACTTAGCTCAGTATCTCTTCAGATGTTTGCCTATGATTTATGACTTTATGTAAATCTTCAATTAAAATGGCCTTTGGGATGAGAGAGCAGAACAGAGGTGTGCTTGAGGGGGCTGGTAAATCTTTGCATATGCTTAAAGAAAATAACTGACAGCTTGAATGATTGTGTAGCATCTGCTACAGAGACATGAAGCTCTGGGAAACAGTCCTGCAGGCTCTCTCTGGGCAGAGCTGAATAGAGGCATGGCAGAAAGGACCAAAGCTGTGGATCTTGGCTGCATGTTGGCACGATAGAAGACTACAACACAAGAATGGACAAGTGGGCTGATGAGGCTTCCATTGGCAGCCATATTGGTTACATCCCTGGTCAGCTATTTTCTAGTCATGCAAGTACAAATCTTTTAGCTTGTTTGGGAAAAGAAAAAAGAAAATTCCCAAAGGGGTATGGATTTTTTAACGATAACCTATAAAGACAGACCTACTGTGAGCTACGAAGTTGTTAATCCATGGTATTTGCTTTGGTTGAATCCATCAGTCCAAGTTATTTAAAGTTAATAATAAAAAAAATACATTAAATAGCAGAGTTTCTACATTACCCATGATCTTGCTGAAATATCCACCAATCATATAACCTTGGCAAATAAAGCATGCCAAAAAGAGCTTTGCATCAATCAAACGCACTGTGAATGATGCAATGGAGTCGGTCTCCCTACACTCTCAAAGTACTTATTTATTTGTAAAAATTTAACTAATTTGAAATATATTACTTCCAAACTTATAATCAACAACGTTAAATTAATAGTTTTTAATTCAATTGCATCATTTGCAATGCTTCATGTGATTGTAGCTACTTCCCCCATTAAAGATGTTAAGTGCTGTACACAGTCTTGAAACTTAGACTTTTTTACTTCAAATCAAAGTTTGTAATGTTGTGATTCACCTCGGAGCTGGTTGGTTTGTTTCATGGCAAAGACAGACTAGGACAACAACAGCAAGTAACTGCAAATGTCAGAGTGCCAGTGCCAGAAGGCAGTGTTCTCAGACACATCAATGGCATGCATTTGTAGTATATATGCACGTTATTACGCCATGCAGCAGAGAAAGAACAATTGTGTGTGTGTGTGTGTGTGTGTGTGTGTGTGTGTGTGTGTGTGCTCAGCTAAAGTAATCTGAGAAATGCACTTGTGTATAAAAAATCATTACAAAATCAAAGTTTTGTTTGACTTCTACTGTGTAAATGTCAATTTTCAGGACAATTAGACAATGAGAAAATTGGTATCCTACAAACATGTCAATGAGTGATTAAAGACAAAAATAAGAAAGAGAGCAACCAAGAGAGTGAGAGAGAAACAGAGTGTAGATTCACAGCCATACAGAGAAATCTAATTTCTCCTTTTCAGTGTTGGGTGTAACACGTTACAAAGTAACACATTACTGTAATCTGATTACATTTTGCAGTAATGTAACACATTACTTAAAATTAAGTAATCTGATTACAGTTACAGACATGAATAAAATTACTTTGATTACATATTTATTGCTAAAACAATAATATTAATTAAGAAGAATGCACTAACAAACCACCATGGCAGAAAGGATGCAAATCAAGGCGACGGCAGATGAGTGAGAGGCGTTACTCTGGATGCAGCGGAGTGTAGTTGTTTATTCAAATTGAAAACGAAAGTAAAGCTCATGATCAATCTCAGCGAAATCTGTGTCAGCATGCTCCCAGCCCTGGCTGAGGCACGCCAGGCTGGGCCACAGACAAATCCTCTTTAAATATCCGTGCTCTGCCAGCATCCTCACGTGTCTCCCTCGGGTGTCCCTCTGCAGCTGCCGTGGGAGGAGAGGGGATCGGTTTCGAGTGCATATGGAAAACAGCGCTCGTTCCCGCCTGACAGAGGTATATATTGCTCAAGTTGGAAACAATTGCGGAATGGTATCTTGAAAAATATGTCACTAAGCAAACTTCTCTTTAACGTTCTTAATGTACTGTACACAATAAACACAAACACAATGCTATAGCGTTACAGATGCGCAAGTAATAAAGTATCCTTAATTTGTCCAAGCACAAGCAGTGAGGTATAAAGTTGTTTAAACACACACATGTTGCACATGTACACAAGAACATACTGTACATGCACACATACATGATGCAACACACATGCAAACCTGCATATGCACACTAAAAACAACAAGAATTAAAATGCACAATGGTTTTACTATCAAAGCTGTCTGCAAATGGGACTTCAGAAATGCTTTCAGTTCATCAGTATTCTTTTTCTGTTTTCCACACCAACACAAACATAGGTAAACAAGCATACTGCACATCCTTGCCACACACAGCTAAGAAGGTTGTAGATAGTGGACACAGACACACACACACACATACATACATGTTGGTGCAGCTATTATTATGAGGACTCTCCATAGAAATAATGATTTTTATACTATAGATTCTGTCCCCTAACCCTACACTTAAACATAACCCTCACAAACATTTTCTCACAGGTTTGATTGATTTTAGAAAGTAACTTCAAAGTAACGTAATTAGTAATCAAATTACTTTAAATAAATCATTTTTTATATAATTATTATAGTTAGTATTATAAATCAAATAGTATATTTTAAATATAAATTTCACAAAAAATACCTCCTCATACTTGAATCATAAAATCCTGTACAGTTTGAGTCATTGCTGCACAGAGCTTTTTAAACAGCAGTCTGGGTATTTATGTTTACATGCATGAGTCATACAAAAGTTGAGTCAAGAACACTGTGTTAAAATACATTTTCTCTCTGATACTTAAGCATCCCTCATACAGCTGTTTTAAGAGCATCTGTTGCACACTTATAGTAGAAAGACAACTGTACTGTACAGATTAGCCTGAGTTTTTCACAAATTGTAAGACGTAATTGCTCTGTTCCAAAACCTAGCAAGTTTCTTTGCTGTCTACTGCCTACGAAGTTGAGTGGTGGTGGTGTAGTGGTCTAAAGCACATAACTGGTAAACTGGTAATCAGTAGGTCGCTGGTTCAATCCCCACAGCCACCACCACTGTGTCCTTGAGCAAGGCACTTAACTCCAGGTTGCTCCGGGGGGGATTGTACCTGTAATAAGTGCACTGAAAGTCGCTTTGGATAAAAGCATCTGCGAAATGCATAAATGTAAATGTAAATATACAAAGGCATCTGCCTTCTAAGGCAGCATCCTTATTGAAATGGAATTTTGCAGGTAAGTGATTTGGAGCACTCTACACAAGCAGCAAATCCACATGACACACGTCACACTAGAGTTTCACCGATACCAAAATTTTGGCTTCGGTACAATACAAGCCCTGGAACCTTGTTATCGATACTAAATGTATACTTTGACAACAAGTAAATAGCCTTAGATTACTTATGAAATTACACAACGAACTGCATATGGTCTTGCAGTTACAAATCTTGTTTTGCATTTTTTTTTCTTCTGAATTTTATGTTTTGTGTTTGAATAAAAACATATAAACAGTGATTTAACAAATTAATACATAAAACTTGAATCAAATGAAAATTTAAAATGAAATGAAAAAATGCTATTTTAATTTTAGTCAAATAAAATGCTGCACAACACTGCTTCACAGTATACAGTGAATAAAAACAATGTATTAAATAAATACAAAATTAATTTGAAAACCTGTGATATTTAGTAGACTTGCTTTTGTGATATTGCTAACATATAATAATAATAATAATATAATTCAAATATAAATATTATTGATATGATAAATAATGAATGAAATGAAACTATTTAATTATTATTGTTATTAGTAGTGGTATTGCAATTCATTTGAACATTCAAATGTGTTTATTTAATCCACATTTAAAAATGTAATAATATTTAACAATTAAATTGTGCATTGATAAACGGTGTATATAATTTTTGTTTAAAATGCAATTAAATGTAACCCTAAAATAGGGTTGTCATTTACAAAGTCATTTGTAAATGACAATCGAATAAAACAAAATAGAAAATCCACTGGCAAATAGATGAAGAAAAGCAACTGGCAAATGCTTTTTTAAAATGCATTTAAAAATGACTTATTAATGTGCTATTTTATAGTTACATTTAATTGAATTTAAAACGTGAATTAAATACACAATTTATTAATGCTCAATTTAATTGTTAAATACAATAACATTTTTAAATGTGAATTAAATAAACACATTTAAATCTGACTATTTATTTGTCCATTTATATATTGGCTTATTTATACATGTTTTTATTTTCAAATAAAAAATAAATAATAATAGATGATTAATTTATTTCTTTTTTAATTGGCACTCCATGGCTTCCATATTTAATAAGCTCTGCAGTCCAAATGAAATGCTAAAATACTCACAAGCTGAAATTTCACAGGAGAAGGAATTTCACAGCTGCTGAAACACTAAACACACCACATTGAGCATCACATGCGTTCTGTGTGTGTGTGTGTGCGTGTGTGTGAAAACAGAGAGTAGAGAGAAACCTGTGCAGCACATGCAGACTGTATATTAGCATTAATAGCACTATAGCTACTGAAGAATGGTACCACAATTAGCAACAACATGATATCGTACCATTTTAAATGTTTGGTATCGCAATATTTTGTTAGCACCGGTACACCACACAACCCTACATCACACACAATGACGTTCCTTGCATAAAGCACACGAGAGAATTGACACAATTGATTCCAGTAGATTTTGACAATAGCATTTTGCTAAGCTAACAACAAAGTACTCTAATAAGTATAATAAATATAAAGCACACAGAAATATTGAGTGAAATATTTTCCATTTTCACTAAGGTCCATTTTTAATTCATTTTTCATTAATTCTTATACTGATTCAATATTGAATTAATGATATTTAAAGTCGACATTTCTTTCAACTTCGCAATTTTGGATGGATTTTAACACTTTCAAGCTTTAGTTCTGTATGAATAAAATGCTTAGAGGTATACAGTATGTACTCCAGTGTTCTTCAAAGAATGCCATGTTTTTAACCAACAAGTTAGTGTACAAAAAACAGGGTAATACCATGGTACTATATTGTGAGTGCATCTTTCATGTTTGTTCACTTTCCCACAAGAAATGTATGTCTCTTTTTCCCCATTACTGATCGATGAGCATCCTCATCTGAGTGCAGCTGAGATAATGTTAAAAATTGATTTCCTATGACGTTCACACAGCCATCATGAAAAAAAGAACTGCGGTTGAGATTTTTAGCCAATATAAAAATTGATATTGTCAGCAGAAACTTTTCAAAACATGGATTGATATCAAGCAGTTCTCATGAACTGTGCCAAAACAAAACCTTGAATCTTCCAACTGGATTCTTCATTTTGAGATGAAGAAAACTAGATCTAGAGGAATTAGCATTCAAACGACGAGCTTTGCTGCTCCCGGCCTTTTATGTTCCTTTTCATACAGAAGCTCTTTATTCCACCAAAGAGATGGGCTAGCCTGTGAGAAGCAGCCCTTTTATATGTTCTGCTTGACTGAAGTCAGATTAAAGCAAGTGCAAACCTAGTCAAAAGCTACAAGCATTTAATATTACAGACTTCTTGCATGTTAGCATTAGGAGCAGGTCCAAGCGTTGGCGTGAAGTGCATGTAAGCAGGGTGGAGCATTCGAGTAGCATTCCTAACCTCTGTTCTCTTGATTTTACATCTTCGTTACTAGAGGTTAAAGTTTCTCTGGAGGAGAAGGGAGGATGCTCCCGCTGCACCCTATTACAACACTTTCCAACCCCTGGCATCGGAAATAACACATTTTAGATGCACATGACCACTAGGGCTTAATTAAAGTCGGAGAGATAAAGCTGCATCTACAAAGAGGAGGGTGGAATAGTGTTGCCACAAAAGAACACATAAAAAAACACAAATGTAGAAAGATGCGTAGGGGTGGAGAGGGCAAGGTTGTTGGGGCGGAGTTACATTATGAAGGGGATTGAGATTGCAGGGAAAAAGATATCTGAACTCTTTCCTGAACTCTTTACGTTTTCTTTTATCTTAAATTGACTGGTTTCTGCTGCTACAGTTAGATTTTATCACCATGGCTATGTTCGAAATGCATACTAGAAAACTACTCTTAGGCTGCATTTACACTGCAGGTCTTGATGCCCAAATCCGATTTTCTGACTATATCCGATTTTTTTGACGACACGCTTACATCATCTTTTAAAAGTGACCCGTATCCGATTTTTGCATTTACACATACACTGCTAAAACTACAAAATGTAGACGTTCTGACCCGGAAAATGAAGTAAAACAGCACGAAATGCAATGGATTTAAGATGCGAATAAAATTATCCAGTGTTTTGCTTTCCACAGTATTTTGAAAAGTCAGCAAAAAAGTCAGCAAAACATTGGTCTCGTACAGCGGAGAAAAAAGAGGAGAGCCCTTGTTGCAGCCTGGGCGAATTTAGCGATGATTGCTGCAACATCGGTTCAAAGGGAGGTTTGGATGCGGCAAAGGACTCAAGACTGGTGGGATCGCGCTGTTGGAACCTGGGGTCAAGAACTGTGGGTCAGCAACTTTCGTATGCGACGAGAAACTTTTGAAATGTTGTGTGTGCGGTTGTCACCAATGCTCTCAAACCGTGCCTCCCCATATCTCGTGTAATGTCTTCATAAATTGATTTATTTCGATAACAGCCCTGCGTTTTTTGCCTGCACTGTCTCTTCGCCCCAAACACTCAAAAGACATGAAACCTCCGCATTGCTCCACTGTGCGTTTCCTTTGTCCTCCATCGCGCCTATAATAAGTCACGTGATCTCAGTTGGTGGCGTCCACCTGAGTTGACGTCACTTTAATGACGTACGACTCGCATTTACTGGGGAATATCCGATTTGTCTGCTTACATGACACACGCAAATGCACGTATCCGATTCATATCCGATTTATTACCACATATGAGTGAGGCCTGAATGCAATCTGAGAAAATCGGAATCCATGCGGTTTTTTCCTGCTTACACGTTCACCGGTCATATACGATCTGTGCCACATGAGAGGAAAAAATCGGATTTGGGTCACTTAAACCATGCAGTGTAAATGGGGCCTTACTGTACCATATAGAGAATGCAAATTTACTTTGTGCACCCACTACTTTGTCAAAAGCCAAATAAACACTATAAAGTTTTGGGAGTGACATTTATATTTAAATGCAGGAGTAAATCCACTCAGTGATCCTCTATATTATGAGATCATGCGATAATGATGTTTAAAATGCTTACTGTGATATTTCACATATTGATTTACATGCTGACCCCTACCTGGCAAAAAAAATTAAAAAAAGAAGAAATAATAGAAACAAAACTGTAAGCATGTTTAGGTAGAAACAGAGCATGCATATAGCTGCACGTTTTTGCTAATAAATGCATACATTTAAAACAAAACAAAAATTCAGTGTTTAACTGTGTCTTTCATATTTTGCAATTTTAATATTCACTTACTGCATTGCTAGATTAAATGTAAATGTTCATGCCCAACAGTGTTGTCAATTTCCTTGATGTGTTACAAAGGAGGAGGTTTACAGGACTGCACACTGTCTGAAAAGCTGTAATGCGTGGGCAGCACAGGAGATTCATCAGACAACATGGTATAATTTGTTATAAATACACAGGAGCGCTTTCCATCATACACTGGTGGAACAAAGAGAACTGATGACTAACTGTGTCATAGTGCACAAAGGAAAAATACCAGAAGAGCGGGCTGCATTCAGAATAGTTAAATGTGTTTTTATTTAGTTATTTTTTTATGTCCTTAATACCAAGTCTTAAACTTCTGAAACTAGTTTTCAAAAGAAGATGCATACATATCATGATAATATAAACTTGAAATGCTGCTGTGTGTTTTATCCATGATTTCATGGCGATAAATACAAATAAGTTGGCGATAAATACAAATACATACATATATATACATACATATATATATATATAAATTAAAATAAAATATAATATATAATAAAAATAAATGTTTATTTATTTATATATATATATATATATATATATATATATATATATATATATTTTTTTTTTGTTCCTCAGCATTAGAATGTTGTCTATATATTAGTAAACATGAAATACTTTTGGGAAGTTAATTTATTCTGCAGTCCAAAATGCTATACTATGCTAATTTACAACTTTTTTGACTTCATTAATTTAGAGGCAACATGGAATCTCTGTACTTTAAAACAATTATTTGTCATTTAATTGGGCCAGTAAAATAAACTAGTAAAGGTTAAATGGTGATTTAAAAATGCTGAAAAACTTACATTTTTAAAATAAATAAAAAAACCCCACCTTACAGTAGCCTGTTTTTAAAATCAGACAGCTATAAGACAAGAGACTCTGAGAGACTCTTATCTGACCTGACATTTATCTAAAAACTTACAATGAAAGGTTGACCGGATAGTTATACTATACTTTTAATACACTTTCATCCCACGCTCTCTTTGCACTACTAAGGAATTTTCTATAACATTTACATGAGTAAATGACAGATATCCACAAATGGATCAAATATTTAGTTAAAATAAAGATTGAGTTGTAAAGAATTGAAAATGCTTGAAAAGCATTAAAGGGTAACTAAACCCTAAACCAACTTTTTTTAGTTAATGATCTGTAAGCATGGGGCTTTATTAGTACTGGTCATTGATTCAAGTAATTTTTTTGACATTTGTGTATAAAGTGTTTTAATTCTACAATATATGGTGTAAAAACGTCTGAGTGCTGCCCTCTTCAGGTTGAACGGTGGCTACTGCAGTTGAATTTTCCTATTGGCTGTTGCGGTACTTCGTGACGTAAGCGGTGACAGCTGACGTAAGCAGGTTCCAGCTCACCACGCCAGATTCATGTACATGTCATCTTGCGACCGTGTGAGGAATAATAATAACATAGAGTCTGACAGCAGCTGTCAATTAATCCGTCACCACGAGTCTCAGGTGCCCCCCCCCCCGCTCAGCCCCGCCCTCGGTTCATTCCCTCTATCCCCGCCGGGGTCTGCCCACTTTTCCAGCATTTTCAAATATTTCTAGTGGGTGGAGTCAGACTCTGAGCAGGTGTTTAGTTACCCTTTAACATGTTTCCAATTTTAAACACAAATAAATTTAAACAAACCCAATAAATTAAATATGTAAACTATAATGGTCACATTTCATGGATCCTTGGATACATTGATCGTGGACTGCAGGCACAATTGCGGTCTCTTTAAAAAGAAGACACTTGATGGTTTAACAAAAAGTAAAAATTACGTCACAGAGGAAATACTCAAAAACTTGTATATGCATCATGAGGTGTAATCACAATGTACTATCAACAACATTAATGAGAGTGCATGAAAAAAAATGTTCAGCGTTTTATGTAATTGTATGTCTCAAATTAACATGTTAAGACAGGAAGGAAAGAAGTTCAGAAGTAAGGAAGTTTAAAAGGAAGGATGTTCAGAAGAAAGTAAGTTTTGAAGAAAGGTTGGAAGCTTGGGAGGATGTTCGGAAGGTTCAGAAAGATGGACTTTTTAAAGGAAGGAAGGAAGGAAGGAAGGAGGGAAGTCAGTCAGTCCATTCAGGAGTAGGTCATTCTATACATCCAAGATGAAGGAAGGCAGTCAATCAGTCAGTCAGTCAGTCCAGTTGTGGGTGAATCATTCTGGAAATCTGGGAGTTTGAAAGGAAGGAAGGAAGGAAGGAAGGAAGGGAAGAAGGAAGGAAAGAAGGAAGTAAGTCAGTCAGGCCATTGTTCATCTGAGAGAAAAGAAGGAAGGAAGAAAGAAAGGAAAAAAGAAAGGAGGGAAGTAAATCAGTCAGTCCATTTGGGAGTAAGTCATTCTGGAAATGTGTGTGTGGATAAGGAAGGAAGTTCATAAGGTAGGTTTAAGTTTAAAAGGAAGGAAGGAGGTAAGACAGTCAGTCAGTCCATTAAGGAGCAAGTCTTTCTGATCATCTGAGAGAAAGAAAGGAAGTTTGAAAGGAAGGAAGTTCAAAAGGAAGAAAGGAGCGAAATCAGTCAGTCAGTCAATCTGAGAGTAAGTCATTCTAGTAATCTGGGAGTGAGTAAGTATGTAAGTAAGGAAGAAAGTTCAGAAGGTAGAAAGGAAGGAAGTTCGAAAAGAAAGAAGGAGGGAAGTCAGACAGTCCATTCCAGATTATGTCATTCAGGTATTCTGGAAGGGAGGAAGGCAGGCAGGCAAGGATGCAAGTAAGGAAGGAAGTTCGAATGGAAGGAAGGAGGGAAGTCAGTCAGTTAGTCCATTCAGGAGGTCATTGGTCATTCTGCTCATCCAAGAGGAAGACAGTCAATTAGTCAGTCCATTTGTGAGAAGGTAGGAAGGAAGTTTGAAAAGAAAGAAGGAAGGAGGTAAGTCAGTCAGTCCATTGTTCATCCGAAAGAAAAAAAGAAGGAAGAAAGAAAGGAGGGAAGCCAATCGGTCAGACAGTCAAACTGAGAGTAAGTCATTCTAGTAATCTGGAAGTGAGTGAATGAGTGAGTAAGTACGTACGTAAGGAAGAAAGGTCAGAAGTTAGGACAGAAAAAAGTTCGAAAAGAAAGGAGGAGGGAAGTCAGTCAGTCAGTCCATACGGGAGTAAGTCATTCTGGTCATCCAAGCTAAATAAAGGAAGGATGGAAGTTTGAAAGGAAGGAAGTTCAAATGGAAGGAAGGAAGGAGGGAAGTCAGTCAGTTAGTCCATTCATGAAAGGAGTAAGTCCTTCATGTAATCTGATAGGGAGTGAGTGAGTAAGTGAGTGAGTGAGTAAATAGATAAGTAAGTAAGGAAGCAATGAAGGAAAGAAGGAAGTCAGTCAGTTAATTTGTAAGTACGTAAGGAAGAAAGTTCAGAAGGTAGGAAGGAAGTTCAAAAGAAAGGAAATTTGAAAGGAAGGAAGGAGGTAAGTCAGTCAGTCAGTAGTCCATTAAGGAGTAAGTCTTTCTGATCCGAGACTAAGCAAGGAAGGAAGGAAGTATTAAAGGAAGGAAGTTCAAAAGGAAGAATGGAGGGAAGTCAGTCAGTCAATTTGAGAGTAAGTCATTCTAGCAATCCGGGAGTGAGTGAGTGAGTGAGTGAGTGAGTGAGTGAGTGAGTGAGTGAGTGAGTGAGTGAGTACGTACGTAAATAAGGAAGAAAGATCAGAAGGTAAGAAGGAAGGAAGTTTGAAAGGAAGACAGTCCATTAAGTCTTCAGTTCATCCAAGTCTTTCTGATCATCCAAGCTAAATAAAGGAAGGAAGTTTGAAAGGAAGTTCGAATGGAAGGAAGGAAGTCAGTCAGTAGTCCATTCAGGAGTAAGTCCTTCATGTAATCTGATAGGGAGTGAGTGAGTGAGTGAGTGAGTGAGTAAGTGAGTGAGTAAATAGATACGTAAGGAAGGAAGGAAGCAATGAAGGAAAGGAGGAAGTCAGTCAGTTCATTTGGGAGTATGTATGTAAGGAAGAAAGTTCAGAGGGTAGGAAGGAAGTTCGAAAGGAAGGAAATTTGAAAGGAAGGAAGGAGGTAAATCAGTCAGTCCATTAAGGAGTAAGTCTTTCTGATCATCCGAGAATAAGCAAGGAAGGAAGGAAGTATTAAAGGAAGGAAGTTCAAAAGGAAGAAAGGTCAGTCAGTCAATTTGAGAGTAAGTCATTCTAGTAATCCGGGGAGTGAGTGAGTGAGTGAGTGAGTGAGTGAGTCAGTCAGTCAGTCAGTCCATTAAGGAGTAAGTCTTTCTGATCATCCAAGTTAAATAAAGGAAGGAAGTTTGAAAGGAAGGAAGGAAGGAAGGAGGGAGGGAGGGAGGGAAGTTAGTTAGTCAGTCCATTCGGGAGAAACTATTTCTGTTTTTCTGAGATAAAGGAAGTTCAAAAGGAAGGGAGGGAGGCAGGCAAGGAAGGAATGAAGGAAGGAAGGAAGGAAGGCTGTTCATTTGAGAGGAAGTTCAGAATTAATCTTTTTTCTGAAGAAAGTAAGTTCAGGAGTAACACTGTTTATTCAGAACGAAGTTCAGAAGGAAGTTCAGAAGGAAGTTCAGGTGGAAGTCTTTTCATTCGGAAAGACGTTCAAGAGAAATTTTGTTCATTCAGAAGAAAGGAGGGAAGGTTCACATCAATTTATCACATAGCTAGCAAAAGCACACTTGGCTAAAACCAGTGCAATCTCATGAGACTGAAATCAGATGACTGAACGAAAAAACATCCGCATAAAAATATTAGTATTATTTCAGAACTGGATCAAATATTTTTCCTTTGCCCACATCTTCAAAAGCAAACATTACTAAATCATTCATGAGCGCAGAACCCCTTCAGCTGCAGGAGAACCGATGCCTGCATGAATTAACCCAGTTCACTCTAATCTGTGATGAGGACACCTCAGCTCTTTTCATAGAGTGAAAAGCACCATCTTGAAATAAATGATCTAATCAGACTTTACAATCACCCAAACTCCATATATCTGTTAGTGCAGTGGATACCTCAGTAATTTCATGGTTTCAGTCTTTTCTCCTTTTTATTTATTAGAGTGATCAGCAAGGCCAAATTAATGTGCTAATTCAATTTGGGTAAGTGATTATTTGAGATGGGATGAATACAGACTTTTTGCAGTTCATACATTAACAAGAACAATTAAATTTAAGTAAACAACATAAATGCAGAGATTGGAGATGGAAACAGCAACAGTTTGTAAAGACATGCTGCACCAGTAATGAGTTGAGTTGGGTTAGATAGATAGATAAATATAAACATTAATTGGGGCACATACACAAGACCAACCTTGATCAGTTTTTGAGGGTTTGCCACCTGTAGTTTCAGGAGAGATCTCAACAATGTCACAAACCATACTCAGGTTTGCCAAGATACCAAGGAATTTTAGTAGAAACATTTGAGGCAAAAATCATTTGATAATGATACCTAGGACTCCATTAAGTCTCTTAGGCTATAGCAACCTCTAAGCAATAACATTTTTAATGGCTTTTGATTGCTTGGGAAAGCACAAATATTACAATTCAGAAACATACTTAGGCTCAATTTTAAAGTACCTATTGTGATTTACAGTGAAGCCCAAGGATAATTCACTTAAATAAATAAATAAATAAAATATACATACTTCATTGCATACACTGCAAACTTATTTCAGCATTTCCTAACTTGACAGGGCTTGATGTGAGTAATGAAAATGTCCCGAGCAGGATTTAAGTATGAAA
The DNA here is from genome assembly GCF_025860055.1 of Xyrauchen texanus. NCBI lineage: Eukaryota > Metazoa > Chordata > Actinopteri > Cypriniformes > Catostomidae > Xyrauchen > Xyrauchen texanus. The sequence continues at coordinate 46,495,410 of NC_068280.1, forward strand.
TCAAGATGCTTATATAAAAGTCTCTAACATATATTTCACTAGTGGATGTAATGAGGAAAACTAGCTTTTTTCTAATACATTTCTACTTCTGGCATAGATATTTTCTGGCAAATAAATGACGGATCCTGGGAATGATTTTAATAACAGCCATCATCTGATGGAGCGTGTCACTTCTGATGCCAAGTAAGCCTCTAAACACGTAGATAAGCTGTAACATAGCTATCCTTTTTTTACCATGGGGATGATGTCAGAAACAATATAATAACCATCTTTTATCCATAATGCAATGGCTTGTCAAATTCATGATTGTTATGATATTTAATAAGCTTATGTATGCAAAAAGGAACAGTTTCAAAATGTATGTGTGCACACTGTAGAGTACAAAAGACTGAGATCACTTGTAAAAATGCTTCTATTTTCTAATAATAAAAATAAAATCAGTACAATTATATTTTCAGCATGAAAATATGTTAAAAGTTGAATTAAATGAAAAGAAAGGTTTACAGCATGTTCTAATGATAGCATCTTAGTATGTAGCATATCCAAGATGTTGCAGAACCTAATGACCATGTTGTCCCAGCATGATTTGAGAATGTTCCACGGAGCATGTCATGTGCTTCAGTGTGAAGTAATGAAATCTGACAAAGGAGATAACGTGGTCAACCATGGTTCTCAATCTTTTCGACCAATGAATTTCCATAACTAGGCTTGGGATCGATGCCGCATTCACATATCGATAATCTGAACATTTCCACAGTGATTATCGACATATATTGGGATTTGTTACAGATATAAATAGGGCTGCTCGCTTTTTCAAACATACTGTATTTCACAACAAAACTGTTGTAAAGTGTGAGCAGCAGAGTGGGTCATGAACCAAACGCATCTAGCGGACACCATGGTGCATTCTAAAATTCTAAACAAATATTATCTATGAAGGTACATACGCACACGCCGGGGGCTCCCTGCCTCCAGAGGCTGCTAAAAATTCTTCAGTGCCACGGAGCTCAACTCCATTAATATTAGTTTTTCATTAAATTTGACCAAAATCATTATCAAAGAACAGATTATTTACTCTAGTCATTACTGGATGATATATTGCGTACATTTTAAGTATCTTTTATAGAGCCTACACAATCTATTTTCAGTTAGTTAAAAGTAGGCCTATGACCTATTCAGAGCTACATACAGGGAAACTGCATAAAAAATGCTGCCATTTCTAACCGTTCAGCTTGCACAGTTATGTAAGTTTCATACGCTAACCTGCAACAATAAATGTAATTTTGTTAATTCCTAAAGTACAAAACCCTTCGTAACTTTGGACTGCCATCAGCTTGTAATGTGTGTGTGATGCCTTGTTCCTGCCGTGACCGGCTTCGGTAAATTTTATGTCGCCCCCTAGTGGTCTCCCAAAGATATTACCTTTGACTACATTGAATGTAATGCAACTGGCAGTGAATTGAAAGCACACAAATTAGACTTCTAATTTAAATGTAGAAATCGATGCTATAAAATAATGTGCCAATCAATATATCTATATTTTATGAAACCCCTAGTTTTTCATGACTTTTCCAGTCATTTGTGTTTTTCGGAAACCAATTTTTAAATATAATTTTGATTCAGACAGATTTGTAAATGAATCTTTTAGACCATTGTGTGAACCATTTCGCTGCAAATAACTGCAAAGATCAGACACAAAAAACGGATTCATTCACAAATCGGACAACGCTTTTTGGTTTGCAAACAAGTTCTATTCTAAAGAAGCAAGAGCAACATTTAGGCGAAGATATATTTTAAGAGAACCTAATAAATTCCAAGGAACAAAAATGTATATTCATTCACCATCAAGATTTCTATCATTCTTTCAAGACTTTAAGATTTTGTCCTTATGTCCTTAAATGACTTTTTCAGGCCAAGAAAACACAATTTCAAAATTCCCTGATATTTCCAGGTTTTCCATAACAGTATATACCCTATCAATTTTACAAATGTGCTTACATTTGCTTTAATTAGAGCATGTATTTGATCTGGCATGAAGCAAGGAAATCTGAACTTCTGTACAAAGGAGTTAACATGATCAATGTCACAAATTTGCTTATTTTATTAACTGTCTACAAATTGTGCAGAATCTTAAATATTTCTTATTTTTAATTGTAACTATCCATCCATCCATCCATCCATCCATCCATCCATCCATCCAAAATATTGAAAAAGCAGCTAATCCAAATTTTAGAAGTGACCCAAAACCTTGCAGGTGCCAAAATTGGTCTCCTCTCTCGCTGGCATATAACTCTCTTTACACCTCAGTTGTCAGGTTCCACAGGTCTGAGCATGAGAAAGCAATAGGTCTGGAAATTCACTCACAATAAAATAAGTCTGTGCTTTCTCTAAAAGCACAGCAGGAGAAGGAGACCATACCCTTGCACTACATGCAGGTTCTGTATGATAGAAGCAGAAGAAGACCAAAACTAAATAGAGCGGCTCATTGGGGTGAACACTGCAGGGTTGTCTAATGGACGATTGAAGGGATTAATATCCTGAGGACCACAGCAGGTGAGAACTTAACATAGGTCCAACCTTAAACTTGCTAGCTTGTCTGTGAGATTCCATGCTGATAAACAACATCTTGTACTGCTCAGTGATTGTGGCCCTTGACTCAGGTGCATTAGTATTAAAGCTCAGTAAAGTTGATACTTGCTTGACAAATAACACATGTATTTCATGCACCTTTGAGGTATGACAGTGTCTTGAGTGTTCTCAAGGTCAGCAAAGCCTTCTCTGCTGGCCAAACATGCCAAATAAATAAATAAAAATTTTTCATCCTTTCATTCTCAATCACCTTTTTGCCTATGTATTTTTAATTGCTCTCCACTCTTAATTAATCTACAAACAAATAGAGAAAAACGAAAAGTTTACACAGTCAGAATTTATCCCTTGATGCTTAAAAGCGAAGTGTGATAACAGTTTCACAAATCACATGCCCAAAGCCAAGCTTGTTAGCAGCACATGAGTCTGAGCGCCACCCCCTCAGGCCTTCAGAATTTCCACAGAATCCCTCAACAGTGCAAATGAATGGCAACTAAAGTTAGATTGTTAGATTCATAAGCCAATCAGATTGATTTATTTGTTCTTGGTGGGTGTGATCTTTAGGATATGTCCCGGTCGAGTCCTTCTAGCTGGCCGTGAGTGACGCAATCATGTAATTCTTGCTGACAAGTCGACTGTCATCACTGCCGCTATCGCCATTGAGAAAGAGTTCCTTATGGATTTACAAACCTGAGATGTTCTGCATGACCGTGTGATTGCTTTATATATTAAACAGGAAAGGAGAACTGATTTTTACTATAAGCAAATTTGTAAGTGCTTTTTGCATTGTTATAGCAACATCAGGAGTTTTCTAAGTGTACATTAGGCTGCTTAAGCATTCAGTGTCCGATCAAGTTTTGAAAATTTGCAGCAATGCTGCATTCCATTCAACTTGGTAAGTCGGATTTTACCAATTCCTACTAGGAAAAGCGCAATGGAACGCATCTATAAATCAGAATTACAACTTGTAGACTCATGCAGAAATTCTGAACTCCAATTTTGCCAAGATGCAGGGGCATGGTGTCACACAAACATGTCGACACTCAGGGAGATATACAAAGTAATGATAAACATTCACTTTATTAATTAATATCGATAAATTAGTTTGTTTCCACATTACATGATATTAAAGCTTGTTTAACAGACATTCGCATAAACAGGTGTATAAAACACTATAATCTCTTTTGATAATAGCACACATGCTAGCGCTGCAGCATTGTTTATCAGTTGGGTTGCTAGGAGACATCTCTAATGAGAGTCAAACCCCTGCTAAGCTAACAGAAGCGCTGCAGTTCTGAATATCGGGGAATGGAATGCATTTATGGTCAAAGATATCAAGCAGGAATATCCCACATCCAACTTGAATGGAACGCAGCATAATCTTTGATTGATTTATTGCAAGCAACATTTAAATTACAAATATTATTAGATAGATTTTTCCAGGTATTATAGACCTCGTTGTTAGATTCATATGAACAATTATAATGTTTGAATGTCTGGACACTGTATATTTTTATGTTTTCCAGAAAATACACATCCACAAGCACACTTATTACATTTTAATGTCTGAACAGCATCAAATAAAACATGGTTGATCACAGGGACTCTTACCTTTGCAATCTGCACACACCAGTTGAGCAGTAACTGGGAGCCAATATTCTCCTGGTGCTCATGTACATAGTCCAGCAGACAGCCGTGGGGCATGAGCTGAGTGACCAGCTGGATAGTTGGACTCAAACAGACCCCCAACAGACGTACTAGATGAGGATGCTCCACGCTGGCCATGATCAGCGCCTCCTAGAGGGCAGAGAGAGAAACAATAGTACTTTGACAAATATATATAAGTTGCCTGGAACATTTAGTCCAACACACTACCACAATTAGACATTAGACAACCTTCAATTTAGTGACCCTTTAAGTTGCAAGTTGATATTAAATTCCGAGAGATGACAGCAGTAGGATTGGCAACTTCTTGCCACATGAATACGGAACCCCCGAGCATTTTTAGCACTTTAATATGGGAGGGGTTCCCCTCAAGGGCCAATAGGCCTTCAGTATGGCATGTCTTTATTCCAGTCAAAATACAGGATGTCCCGGGCTAATACGGTAATGTTGGCAACCCTTGACAGAAGCGCGACATGTTATACGAATTCGTAAATTATTATTTACGAATTATTATAAATACAGTTTTTATGACCTTTTATGATTTTAGTATGATAAAATCAACGATTTACCAGTTTTACACCATGTCAATAAAGTTGTAATATTGGAAATCACTTATCACAGATAAGGTTAGTACATGATTTTATCAAATTAAAATCTAATTAACACGTATTATTCTTATGTCTTGTGGTTATGTCTTGTAAGTTCCATGCTGTAACCTGGATTTTTGCTTTTTTATTTTATTTGATCCATTTTCTCTCAATTTTGCATGCCCAATTCCCAACATTCTCCAGGTCCTCTTGGTGGCAGTTACTCGCCTCAATCCGGTTAGCGAGCAATATTTAGCACGGGAATTCGGCATGCTGTTTCCGGGAGTTCCATTATCCTAGGATCAACCACATTAGCAAACTCAAATACAAGCGCCATCCCCTATATGCCTATGTGATTTTTGCATCGGATTCAGCGTGTTTACCTTTCCCTGAGGTGCAAACGGAACCGCGTTGCGTCAGTAGTGTGAGAGACCTGGGTTTGGATCCTGCATTAAAACCACAAAGTAATCACGTTCGCATGATTAGTGATGTGCGTGATTCGGAGGTTGTATTTTTCCCTCTAACATAAAATTTGTACTCCATTGATGATTAGATTTGGAGTTTGGTTAGGGAGTACAATTTATAAAATACATTCCTCTTCACTATATTACAGCCTCTACAGCTGAAATAAAGCTCCCTTCACAACTTGCTTTTGGCGCCCCTCTGTGGACATTACCAGAAGGTTGTACTAGATCTGTCTCTGTGACGTACTGAGTTGAAAAAATTCTGTCGTGGTGTGTTATTATCCATCATACTTGCTTTCATTTCATAAGTTCTGGGGCTACATAAAGGGGTGTAGCATCCATTATAATGGTATTTATTTGACAGTGGATACATAATAGATTTTTGACTCCCCAAGCAAGTATGGTGAATCGAATAGGTCTAGGGTGAATGTTTTACCTGTTAATTACTGCTGCATTAAAACAAGTCCAGTTTTCAGCTTTAAAAGGAAATAACCATCTGGTTGGGTAAAAAAGTACATTCATACAGTATATGCACAAGTTCACAGAACTTGAATACTCCACTAAAATAACTGAGAATTCTGCTCTTAACGTAATGTTTGTGTTTAGATTAAATGCAAGTATAATTGGCAGAGACAATACGGCACTTTTTTACACTTTCTTTTTGTTCTTATACTTTCTGAGTTTTTATTAACATGCAGTAACACACTCATATAATATAACTGCTGTATGCAGTAATTAAATCAGAGACCACTCTATATACCAATACAATTGGTCAAAAGGGACGCATATTACCAGGTCCATTATGGTGATGGCGCCTGTTCACTTGTGATCAGATCACCTAAAACACATCTTTAATACCAAGGAATAAACAGGGCACACACACACACAGCAGGGGAGTAAGATACATTGTGAAGTCAAAACTGGCGCACATGGTTAAAATACTGCTTTGGCCACTGGGGGCAGTGTTTCACATTTCGGTAAGCACAGGCTGATTTTAGATAAAGAAAAGCCAACCTTCTGTTTCCAATTTCACTATGAGATCAATCTGGGCAGAGGAAGAATATCAGTTGCTTCCGAGACCATCAACCTCTACATCTTTTCTCATAGCTTGCTGACTGTGTTACTGTGGAGACTTTAGCATGGATGGAGGATCACACTATTCACCACGGCATACACACTTTGTCCAACGAGAGCAAATACCACCACATGGCGATCACGAGGAAGGTAACCCACATGACTCTACCCTTACTATCAACTGGCCAATTGTTTGCTTAGGAAGCCTGGATGGAGTCACTCAGCACACCCTAGATTCGAATACACAACCCCAGGTGTTTTGTCAGTATCTTAGCTCACTGAGCTAACCAGCCCCATGCTTCTTTCTTTTTTAATAAACATGATAACCAATATGTTTTTTGGTAATCAATATGCTATAGATTCAACTTAATTTAAACTTATTGAACCCGGAACATTCCTTTGAATGAAAATGGTGATTTGCTACAGCGCCTACAATATACACCTTCTCTTAAACATCAATATACATTTTACCAAGTAGAGCTTTTCTATAAACCAGACTTACTTGACAAAAATTGTGTATAGCATTGGAACTGACAACTGTGGATCTGACAAAACACTCCCTAAAACTTTAGTTAAGCAAAATTATTTTTTTTATAAATTATATACTGTATACTTAAATTATAATAATATATTAATCTAATATGAAATTTAGAACATGTTTTGCCAGTAGTGCTTGTGGTGCTAACAGATATTCAATTAGCCTGGTTTAGTGAAAAGTTAATTCACAGTAAATTCACCCAATTGTCTGTTTTTCCATTGTTATTTTGGAAATAACTGTAAAACTAAGATGCATAAGTTTTCACTGTGAATTACTCACATCCATAAACTCCACATTGGCTTTTTGTCCTGTGCTTTCATTGAGTATCTTTATGGCCACTGGAATCTTCACAGTTTCCCCTTCTGGAACCCAGATTCCCTTAGAAGAAATTGGAAGTCAATTACAGTCTAATTCATATAAATAATTGATGAGGAAATGCCACATACAAACACAAATAATCAGCTTGAATGTAGTACCTTGTAAACAGTCCCAAACGCTCCAGTTCCCAGAATCTTGACCCTCTTAAGCTCAGTTTCCTTCAAAATATGTAATTGAGCCTGGTTGGGTGCTGTACCACTTGGCGTTAATGGCTCCACCAACTGCTCAAAACAACAGAACCAAAAACAAACGTTTATATAGTAACACATTAAAAAGTCAAATATAATCTGCCAACCACGCCATGGCAACATTATGTGCTATTCCATCTGATTTTATTATTGGTATCATGTACAATCATGTTCAATTTTTTATCGGCTTCATCTAGGGATTTGCCTGTTTAAATTCCACTGCATGTTTCCACTTTGCATGTTTCCGTCCAATTCTTAGCTTGTAAGATGAACTCTAGTTCATGGCCTCATAACCTCATGCCTTGACTATTGTAATGCTATAAACAATTATCAGATTTCAATTAATGCAAAACTCAGCAGCCAGAGTCCTCACAAACACCAAGGACTCCACACATATCACACGAATTCCATTTAATTTGCTCTAGTTTGCATCTCATCCCGTATTCAGTTCAGAATACTTCTCTCAACTTTCAAAATTCGTTGTGGCTTTTTACCTCATTATCTATGTGAGCTTCTGCATCCATATGCTTCTGCACATACTCGCTGGTCCTCAGAGTCCAGCTTCCTTTGATTTAAACTCTTCAACATGGGTAGCAGATCTTTAAGTGTTATGGCTACCGAACTCTGGAATTCACTACCAGGGCCTTCGGAATATCTTCTCATTTCTACCTTAAGTCTCAATTAAAAATGAATGATCTTTCACATTATTATCTCTTCATCTCTGTCTATTATTTTCTTGTACTGATCTGTCATTGTTTATCAGTTTCATTTTTTATCCCCCCTTATAAAACAGTCATATACATAAAGTGCATTTACTACTTGTGTAGATGTCATAAGTATTTGTACATAAGAGCAATGGATATATTTAATCGTTTATAATGACTTCTGATATTAATATCTTTGAAGGTGAAGTTTTTTCTGGTCTTTTTAAAGAAAGAAAAACAATTCTGCAACACTAGATTTATCTGAAAAAAAAAACTAAAAAACTAAAAACCAAATGCAGTGCTTTATCAATAAATTTATGCGTTGGGCTAACGCAAACAATAACTGATTGGGTGTTTACCACCGAACTTTGGGCTATGATCGCTAACATATATCAACTCAATTCCATCTCTGATTTTGATGTTTTTACTACAAAGCGGTGATGGGCGTTCTGTTTCCGACAATCTCTGCACAGAGTATACCAATCACAACTGACTGGGTCATCTGACCAATCACCGCAGATTAGCGTCACGCAAAGGAGGGATTTGGAAAAATGAGTCGTTGAACGAATCATTTGGGAGTCAGTGAGCAAATCAGGTAAACATAAATGCATATTATAAGACAACAAAAGTGTTTTTTTGTCATTGCATGCATGTAAAACTGTTGTTGGGGACTCCCAAAACAATATTAGGAACATTTTAAATGCCATAATAGGTGCCCTTTAAGAAAATATAAAAAAAAAATGTTGATAATTATTTTATTTTTTTTCAAGAATTGCAACTAGGAACATTCTTATAATTTATCCAAAGAACTTTCATAATTTTTTCCTTAAGAACATTTTCATGAATCCGGCCCCAGCTTCTTTCCTCGCATCCAGCTCCCACGTTGGTTCGTCCCATTCAGAAGTGATTGCCCTTTTGCCCTATTCCATTCAAAGACAATTACCCCTCACTGTGAGAGCTTCAGTTGCAATTCTTATTAATGACCCTACAGCATGGATAGTGCCCTGCGAAGTCATGATCAGCACCAGTTAGAACATAGCCTGATATGCTTAACAGTTGTAGGGGGAGGGTGCGTTTTCGTTCTAGAAAGCATTTGATTGGACAAGGTTTCTCAACCTCTGTTAGTCTTTTTAGCCACAAGAGAGAAAATGGCGATATTAAATGCCTTTATCTTCTGAAAACTAATTTTGTTAACGTTTCGAAGTACACTAGCATATAGAGGACCTTAAAGCTAATAGATATGGACTAAAAGCAGCAACATTTTTATTTTGATCTCATAGGTTCTTCAATAAACTGAATGCGCCACCTTAAAATTTTTAAAACCCATTTTGAATATTGGCCGATTTTTAGGTCTCACCTCTGTTTCCAGGAAACGGCGTAAAGCTCTTTTCTTCTTGATGCTCTTGCGGCGGAAAAAAATAGCAAATCCGAGTGCCACGATTACGGCCACGAACATTCCCCCAATCACCCCAGCTGCAATCAGAGGAGTCCTGGAGGAAAAGAGATTGTAATTTACTATAAATTGAAACTATGGTTTTTCATTTCAGATTTTTGGTCTTCAGCTTTGTACTGACACCTATTGATGTGGATGAAGATTTACACAAAAGCCCCAAAAAAGCAATGTTTTCAGATAATAATGCCATTGTACAAAAAACCCATTCACTAATAAATTTGTCACTTCTGAATATCACAATACACATAATCACAATAACTTGAAATGTTTTGGTTGTGTGTATTTAATTGGATTTTCAAGGCCTGCAAATCAAAATGGATGTGTAATTTTTACCTGTCCAGCATCCCGATACAATCTTGGATCCGGGGTGCAGTACACCTACAACATAGTGTCATATCATATTGATATTATATCGATACAAAGTCTAGATATACTGTATGTGATACATGCTTTTCATACTGATTACTGGTATGTCTTGGATTAAGGCTATTTTGAATGAAAGGAGATCCTAATAAAAGTTAATACACAAGAGTAATAGAATGCAACAAAGCATTTTATTTATTTTTTTTACAAAAAAAGAAACAAAAGTGAATTTCTGATGTTAATGGTGCAAATAACCTTTCACATATTGTGCTAAATGTGAACCATCTAAAATGCTGATCTACTGAATGACAGTCAATTCCCTAAATCATAATATAATCACACACTTGAGTGTAGCCTGTTATCATCTCAAGAGTTTTGCATATAGAAATAAGGCATGTCAGAGTGCTGAAGTGGTGACTGGATTCAGTAATCACAGAGAACAGAGTTGAAGAACAAACGCATGACAGTAACCAGCGGCGATGACTGTCACCCATGAGATTAAGGAATTGTGAACACTTTGTTATGGTGTCCTACAGCATCGCAAGTGCTTTGATTTGCGAGTCAAGACAGACCAGTGCGAAACAAGGGTTCACACTGGGTGGATGTCTCTAGTGTGTCCAAGTGTAGTATGATATCTCTCAGATCTAAAGGATATGACACAGAAGCCCTGTAGAACTGAACCCAAATTCGCCATCCCATAGGGCAGTTCAGCAAGAAGCATGTAGACTGGGCTGTTTGAACGAATGTCGACATTTATGGAAATCCCACTGAACAAAAGAATGGCCTGGAGGATTTTGGAGACATACACAGGGACTTACCCCTGGGTGCAGTTGGGGTGGCAGGGATGGCACTCGTTGTTGGTCTCAGCATATTTGAAGATGAAGCTGCTAGCTCCCTGGAGACCATCAGGGCATTTCTCCACACAGTTGGGCCCATCTTTGAGATGCAGGCACTTCGTACAGTGCTCTGGACCCTACAACATGCAAATAAAGTGCAACAGGGGTGTGAGTCATTGGGGAAAAAACAAAATATTGTAATTGCGACTTCAAGTCGGATGAAAAGAAATAAACAAGTACTTCTGACTTAAAGAAATATTTTGGCTTCAATACAAGTTCAGCTCAGTCGATAGCATTTGTGGCATAATAATGATTACCGCAAACATTCATTTTGACACGTTCCTCCTTTTTTTAAGAAAAAACAAGCAAAAATCGAGGTAACAGTTGGACACTTACAATGGAAGTGAATGTGGCCAATCTGTAAATTTAAAAATACTATTCAAATCTACTTTTCTTTGTAAAGTTATAGCCAATTTTACAACTTCGTTGCCATGATGATGTAACATCAGCAAATTCTTGAATGACCTAAATGATGATTTAAACAACTTTACAGCTCAATTGATACCCACGTTTTATCATGATTTTACAGTACATATCGCAATTGCAAGATTATATCATTAAGTTGTGACTTTATATCTCATAATTTTGGTGTTATGTCTCGGAATTGTGAAATTATATCTAGTATATCTACGAAAAATAAGGTTAAAATTACTAGATATAAACATGCAAATACGAGCTTAAAAGTGGCAATCACAGTCACAAATGTGAGATATAAAGCCATAATTATCTTTTATATTCTTTTATTTCATGGCGGGATCTGGCTTCCAAAGATTTCAAGCATCATCCAAACATCTCCTCCAAAATATCAGATTCTCCTCACAAAAGCATGTTTGTGACTGTAAATTAAACTGCTAATTTAAAAAAACAGGAGGCCAAGATCCATTATCAGTTCAATTCTACTGAAGAAAAATTATATATATATATATATATATATATATATATATATATATATATATATATATAATAAAATAATTGTTATATGCTTATACATATGTATACTGTATGTTTCTCTGGGATATCAATTACATTTTACACTGCAGATTTTGCCATATTCATATACAGTACCATGGTATTTACAGTTGAAGTCAGAAGGTTTCATACACCTTAGCCAAATACATTTAAACTCAGTTTTTCAAAATTCCTGACATTCCATTCTTGGGTCAGTTAGGAACACTAATTTATATTAAGAATGTGAAATGTCAGTATAACAGTAGAGAGAATTATTTATTTCAGCTTTTATTTATTTCTACACATTCCTAGTGGGTCAGAAGTTTACATACACTTGGTTAGTATTTGGTAGCATTGCCTTTAAATTGTTTAACTTGGGTCAAACCTTTTGGGTAGTCTTTTACAAGCTTCTAACAATTTGCTGGTATTTTGGCCCATTCCTCCAGACAGAACTGGTGCAACTGAGTCAGGTTTGTAGGCCTCCTTGCTCGCACATGCTTTTTTAGTTCTGCCCACAAATTTTCTATCAGATTGAGGTCAGGGCTTGACCTTGTTTTCCTTAAGCCATTTTGCCATAACTTTGGAGGTATTCATGGGGTCATTGTCCATTTGTGACCGAGCTTTAACTTCCTAACTAATGTTTTTGAGATGTTGCTTCAATATATCCACATAATTTTCCTTCCTGATGATGCCATCAATTTTGTGATGTGCACCAGTCCCTCCTGCAGCAAAGCACCCCCACAACATGATGCTGCCACCCCCATGCCTCAGGGTTGGGATGGTATTCTTCGGCTTGCAAGCCTCACCCTTTTTCCTCCAAACATAACGATGGCCATTATGGCCATTTTGTTTCATTATACCAGAGGACATTTCTACAGGAAATACGACCTTTGTCCCCATGTGCTCTTGCAAAAAGTCATCAGGCTTTTTTATGGTGGTTTTGGAGCAGTGGCTTCTTCCTTGCTGATCAGCCTTTCAGGTTATGTTGATATAGGACTCATTTTACTGTGGATGTAGATACTTGTTGTGACAGGGCGGAGGGCGGGGCCGGGTCGTGATTTTACATACCTAGCCCCTTTTCAGGCTAATCAAGCCTCCGAGAGGGATAAAGGCCGACTGCGGATGGTGGTGTGACAGAGAGCGTTTACGGGCAGCTGTCTGTCCTATGTGTGTGTTTGTGTATTTTTGGTTTAGTTTTATATTAAATATAATTTATATTGTCAAGCCGGTTCTCACCTCCTCCTTTCCCTTAGCCCGCCTTACACTTGTCTACCCATTTACTCCAGCATCTTCACAAGGTCCTTTGATGTTGTTCTGGGATTGATTTGCACTTTTTCATACCAAACTACGTTCATCTCTAGGAGACAGAATGCGTCTCCTTCCTGAGCAGTATGATGGCTGAGTGGTCCCATGGTGTTTATACTTGCGTACTATTGTTTGTACAGATGAACGTGGTACCTTCAGGCATTTAGTAATTGCTCCCAAGGATAAACCAGACTTGTGAAAGTCCACATTTTGTCTGAGGTCTTGGCTGATTTTTTTTCATTTTCCCATGATGTCAAGCAAAGAGGCACTGAGTTTGAAGGTAGGCCTTAAAATACTTCCAAAGGAACACCTCCAATTGACTCCAATTAGCCAGTTAGCCTATCAGTAGCTAATTGGCTTATTGCCTAAAGGATTGACATGATTTTCTGCTGCTTAAAAGCCCAATTAACTTATGGCGTGTAAACTTCTGACCCACTGGAATTGTGATGTAGTCAATTATAAGTGAAAAAATCTGTCTGTTAACAGCTGTTGGAAAAATTACTTGTGTCATGCGCAAAGTAGATGTCCTAAATGACTTGCCAAAACTATAGTTTGATAATATGAAATCTGTGGAGTGGTTAAAAGAGATTTAATGACTTCAACCAAAGTGTATGTAAACTTCTGACTTCAACTGTATATGGTACTCAACATACTTCAAATGATACCATGGTATATGACAAAACACATAGCATTAACTTGGTCCAAAAAAAAAAGGTAATACCATGATCATTTTAGTACTTTTTGTAAGTGTACCACAAGTTTTATTTAATTAACATAATATCAACATCATAAATAAACAAATTTATACATATTTGATCTAAGCAATCGCATGTTCAGACATGGGTGTCACATGGTTGGGCAAGTTCTTACATTCTCTGACAGCTCTGATTTTGCTAATTACGCAGCTCAGGAATTGAGATAGACAGGCAGGTTATCATAAGAATCCGACAGCTTTGTACATCTACTTTCAAAGCCTAAACTATTCCACTTTTATTTTGAACATTTACAGGCAAAACTTAGGTAGACTATTAACGGTATTTCATCAAACACCCTTACTGTCTAAAAAATGTAACAATTGTCAAGTGTCTCTGATTTGAACATCGTAAGAGTGTTGGAGTTGTTTAAACTGGGGAAATATGAATGGGTATTTATAATGGAATTGCTTGCTTTACTTACAGAGCCATGGCAGGTTAGAGTATTATCTTCTGTCTTTTCACACTGGCCATCACACTCCACACACGCAGAACCATTGGCAAACTCTCGAATATCACTGAAACATAAAAACAAAAGGTTAATCACCATTATAGACATGCAGAGGAAAGAAAATGAACAAATATACATACTTCCTAAAAAGCTTTTTCTTACTGGCTTATCCAATGTGTGCTAGTGTTGTGCACATGCCTGTTTACATGTTGATGTCACAGGCAATATGCTAACAGCATATTGATATGTTTGTAAACTCATTGACAGAATGTTCATAATTCAAACTTTTGGCAGGGCAGAGGGCGGGGCCGTGTCGTGATTCCACACACCCGGCCCCTAATGGTGCCGAAACCCGGGAAGGAAGAGGGATGCACTGTAGTGGAGTTCTCGCCACTAACATCCACCCCAAAGGAGCAGCCACAGCCATCCGCCGGATGGAGGAGCCAGGCCACCTGGAAGTGGAGGAATGGCTGCTGACTGTGAGGGGAGGAGGGGCTCCCAACTAACCGCCTGGAGTGGTAACCACTGCCAGGGGCAGGGAAGACCCCTACCATCCACCAAAAACATGGCAGGGCATTTTGTCTGCCAGGGGCCAGAGGACTGCCTCTGATCCGCCCGGGGAGGCGTGGGTGTCGTCCATTAGAGGGTGGAGGAGTGGCCGAGGACAAAGCTATGGCGTATCGGAGAACCAGCGAGTAAGTGTTTTTTTTCTCTCTCTCTCTCTCTCTCTCTCCCACTGCTGCTCCTTGTTGGCCTTTTCCCTCTCTTTTTAAATGTTTTGTCCCCTGCTGGCAGACGGGCCTAGGGAAAGGGGTGGGGGGTGGGTGGTGGGGGGGGGGGGTGTACGTCATGCCGGGGGCTCCCCAGCCTGAGAGAACAGGGGAGGAATGTGGCAGGGTGGATGGCAGGGCCGGGTCGTGATTCCACACACTCAGCCCCTAATCAGGCTGATTAGCCCAAGAGGGATAAGGGCCGACTGGAGACGGCAGTGCGGCAGAGAGAGAGATTTACGATCAGCTGCCCGACACCTGTGTGTGTGTGTTTGTCTTTTTGGTTCAGTTTTATATTAAACTATTATTAATATAATCATGCCGGTTCTCGTCTCCTCCTTTTCTCTTTAATCCCTTTACAAAAATGTATCCAGCAGTGAAACTAAATGGATATTAAAGCTAAACTAAATAATTAATACTAAAATGATGCATACTAAATTGTGAATGGTTTTCTCTTTTACATCTAATGGCTTTGTGAATTGAATTGTGGTCCGTTTGGTCCTGTCTGCCTTGCATATATTTAACTGGTTTGTAATGACAACAGCAAAGCAGCTCTTATGCAGCATTTTAATTACATAGAACCAAAGCCTAAAACCTACAGTAAACTTACACAAAAATGTAGCACTATTAAATTGCTGCTTTACAAGAACTGGTATTTTCTTCAGGAAATGCACATCTAAACCTATAAAAAAAAAAAAATTGTACAGTGTACATAATACATTGTCTTGTATAGATCCATGTATTCCTTATTTTAACATGCCAATCAACCAAAAGCATTTCACTGATAACAGATTACGTATTCTTTAACACCCGCACACATACAGCAGGTTTTGTTTTGTCTCCTACTCATCCACCATGTCGTCTTGAACGATGACCAGCTGTGGCACAGACACAATATTCACACATTGCAGTGAACTTGGCTAATGTGCCAGTCGGATGAGGAAGATCCATGAAAAAATAATGGCATTTTAATTGGAAAAATCTTTCTCGACACTGGTCTAAGAGGCAAGAAAAAACAGTCCTCTTTAAATTTTATCTAAGCAGATGGCGGCTCAGATTGTGGAAGATACGGCAGAAGAGCTGCCTAGCGGAGCCATCAATTCCCTTTCCTTTGTTCATTTCCATCAGCCTGTGGTTCAGAGGGAGATTTTGAGAGACGGTTCCAAACAGGAAAAGATGGTGCCTTGTCAATAACAGAATAGGATCAAAGTAATCTCTCAGATTTTACAAAGATTTTTTGGAAATCGAGTATACAAGCATTTATGCAAGATTAGAAAAGAAACAAAGTTTGAAGTTTCTCACACTAAAGAAGTATATAATAATGTGGACGGGTGTTATTGTGATATCCCAAACCAACTTAACTTCCTTATTAAATAGGAGGTAGAATTATTATATTATAAATATATACAATAAATACATATAATGTGTATTGCCTGAGGCCCCCTTGTAGTGTTAGATTCGTATTTTTTAGATTCGTATTTTTTCTTGCAGCAAAAATTATTGTAATTTAGTTTTGATGACCATTTTCCACCCTCTTTTTGACACTTTTAATTATATGGCCCGTTTTTGGCTGCTGGTCCTTAAAAAAAAGCCCCCCCTTTACATTGTAAATATCGCAATGGGTTTGCTGTTGGTCCAGTATAGTTTTTAGTTGCCTCATTCTCCAAAAACAGCCTCTTTGCAAATCCTGCTTTAAAGTCTGAAAGTTACAGTATGTTTTCAAAATCGAGACAAATTTAATCTCTCATATGACCCCTTTAAGAAATGGTGTAATACCAGTCCTGATCTTCACAATCGTACATGCTGAGTCAACTCAAGTAAAGTTAAATTAACTCAAATACAATTGCTGAAGTACGTACACTCTCAGAAAAAAACTTTCTGTTTTAGGGCCCTCACTGGGGTGGTACCCTCAAGGGGACCTGTTTTGTACCTCAAGTTAAAATAATTTACTCATTTTGGGTACATAATTGTACCATATTGTGTACCTTAAGTATACAAATACAGTATATACCCAAATAAAAGGTTACCAACCCAGCAGTGTTGGGTAAGTTACTTAAAAAATGTTATCCACTACAAATTATTAATTATTTCTCTAAAATTGTAATCAGATAATTTACTAATTACTCCATTGAAAAAGTAAGCATATTACTCAACAAATTTAAAATAACATCAATCTTTCTTCTTGTTTATTGTTACAGAGAAGACATACACTCAGCACATCACATTTCTCTTTCACAGTGACTCGTTAGGGGGCCATAATTCATGAATTATACATAAATAATATATTAGAAATACACGTAAAACTCTAAAATGTATTTCAATGTAATTGTAATCTCCTCCAAAATCTGATTACAATATTTTAAAATGTAATGCAAAACTAAAATATGTTTACAAAACAAATTACAAAATTTTGGACAAAAAGTAATTAGATTACAGTAACTAATTACTTTGTAATTGGATTACACCCAATACTGCACCCCAGCGATGGCTTTTTACCTTAAACGCTCCCTTTTTTTCTGAGCGTGTACATAACTACAATAACATTTTGGAAATTAATGTCAGTAAATTAATCCGAAATTCTAACCAATTATTCCAAGTAAAAATATATTTAACTTCTGAATTTATAGTTGACAGCTAACTGAGAATTCATAGACACACCACTATAATAAGTGATTTAAAGCACAATTGATTGATCAAATTGTAATGAGACTTTTGCTCCTTCTTTAAAATTTGACACTCCCCCACAGCTGATTGTTGTTTGGAATTAAATTATATTTTTATGCCATGGGGAATCCTATTCAGGTGTTGGTCAGAGTTGGGAGTTGCCACTGTTTAATGACTACGTACAGCAGAAAAGCAGTGCCAAACAAAGAGCTCATCTCTGAAACTCCCAGCGGACTAAAATGTAAATTTGATGTCAGATGACTGTTTCCTCTTTGTCATTCACAGATGGCAGTGTGTTCTGAGAACACTTGGGACCGTCCAAGTAACAATTAGCTAGATTTTGGCCTGTGCAATATGACTGACCAGACAGTGTTGGCTTGTAACTTTAGATGAAATCCATCCTTCTTACTTTTTAATCTTTTTTTTTTCACATCCCCTAGGCAGACGTTTGTACATGATTGTGTTTAGAAAGAGACGAGGAGGTAAGTGCAATCTAAATGACAGATAGTCATGATAAAATAATACTGCAGTAACCGTGGCAACAGCCAGTAATCTAGTGATGTACACATCAAAATCGTGAAATATAGATTTTATTTCAAGGCTTTTTGCCACTTTCTATTGACAAACATAGTTGAGAGAGAACAGGAAACCAAGGGGAGAGAGAGGCGAAACGGCTGGAGACAGGCTGTACACAAACCTGGGCCTCCCACATAAAAGGGGTACCAACAATTACAATTCTCTCATTATTTACTCACCCTCATGCCATCTCAGATGTGTATGACTTTCTTTCTTCAGGAATATCTCAGCTCTGTTGGTCCATATCCTGTAATGCAAGTGAATGGTGGCAAGAAATTCTAATGTCCAAAAAGCATATAAATGCAGCATAAAAGTATTATATATGATTCCAGTGGTTAAATCAATGGCCGAGAAACTGATCAATATTCAAATAATTTTTTACTCTAAATTCTCCTCCCTGCCCAGTATGTGGCTATATCCACAAAGAATGTTAATCACCAAAAACAAAAGAATAAGTATGTGAAAGTGAAAGTGGAGATTTATAGTAAAAAGGACTTACATATTGATCTGTTTCTATCCATATCACATCACTTCTGAAGATATGGATTTAACCACTGGAGTTGTATGGATTACTTTTTTGCTGCATTTATATGCTTTTTGGACCTTTAAAAATCTGGCCACCATTCACTTGCATTGCATGCACTTACCGAGCTGAGATATTCTTCTAAAAAACTTTGTATGAGTTCAGCAGGAGAAAGAAAGTCATACACATCTGGAATGGTATGACCGTAAGTAAATGATAAGAGAATTTTCATTTTTGGGTGAACTATCCCTTTAACACCACTTATCAATTCATCAAATATAATAAAAAGAAGACTGATCACTATTTAGTATGCAGATATTATGATGACTTTATCTCTACTGTTTAGATTTTGAATACTAAACATTCTAATGATGAAAAATGATGGGAGATTGTTTAACAAACTTTAATCTTCAGTTTCTAAAAGAGTACAATTGATGGTACACCTAAGGGCGAAATCATCTACAGTACAAAACAAAGTTTGAATCAGATTGATCACAATGCAAATTCAGGATATTTCCAGTTGAAAGTTATGCTGCTGAAATTGGTCTGTGCATACTGAAGTTCAAACCACTGCCCCCAGTGGCCAAAGCTGGAAGTGTTGTTGAACGTATGGGCACGTTTGCCTGTCCTTAGAGTGGCGCCAAAAGCGAGAAGTATTTAGTTATAAATTATGTAAGACAGTCAACGGGAACACTAAACCAAGCCATCGGTGGAGTGAAAATGTCATTTTAGAGCAAAAATGCAATCTCAGAATCGCACTCACCATTGTTTATGTGCACGTGATTACTGCCTGGTACCCACGGGACCAGAAACTTGATCTCAGAGGTTGCCCGTGCAAAACGCTATCAGCAGCAATAGAGGGAAATGTATTCACACTTTAATTCGGCTGAATGGGATTGATTTCAGGGTATATGATCTTTCGGAAGGCACATATTGATTTACCTTGTGATCGTGTTGTTTAAGTAGAGGAATATCAATACCTACATTTCTAAATTTCAACATAAAACTATGTTTTCAACAGTGTTTCCTTTTTTTCATTATGCACAGATAGTTTAAGATTAGTTTGGTCTCCATCCCTTGTTCACTCACCCATAAAAAAGATTACAGGACTTGACACAGGTCCTTCCTCGGCTAAAGTATTTACAAGACAGACACTGGTTTGGACCAGGACCCCAACAACCGGCCTCTGAACATAGCGGATCACACACCATGCTTTGCTGGGCTGTGAAACACATATAGTAAACAGAAATCCATTTACACACATAGAACAAACAGGATGGAGGTTAAGAGGTTAGATATTGCTTTGTGACTTAATTTTTTTTTTAATATTTCTAAACAAACACTACCACTGCATCAAAACAAAAACCCTGCTTTGAATAAACCAAGTCACTTTTAGTCAACTGGGTCCATCAACTGCTAAAGAAAAGCTCAGTGTCTGGATACACTAGGTATCTGTCTGGGCTGTTGGACAATTCAGGGATATCAGTCTACTTTGATCAGCAGTATGTAAAGGAGGCAAATGAATGAGCCAGCTAACAGCACCGTTGAACCCACACACCACAGACTTATTATCACAGTAATTACATCAAGCACTGCTTGGCGGTGCGGCACTGTGGGAAGTGTTCACTGACTGTCAACATCTCCATCAGCCCCTTACAGAAAAGTCTGCACCCTTGATGACATGAGTTAATTCAGTCCAATTCTTATCTTATGTAAGATATTGCCCAGTAAGATGCTTGCCTTTATGTTCAGTATATGTCCCAAAGGTAATGAATATGAAAATTCAAGGACTGGCAGACTTATCTGACTGGTCTATTATGAATGCTCAGATATCTATGATGGTAACCGGGTTTACATATTTACTATTCATTTAGCTGTTACAAGATGAATCTTATAAATCTGTCAGGAGCATGACAACAAAATCAAAAGAAAAAAACATAAAATTGCATTTTGGATAAAACAAATTAATAAAATGTTTAGGACGATTAAGATACTTTGCATTGTTATATTATTTGTACGACAATTAAGCACATTTTTCATCTAATTCTCTACTGAAATGCTAAAAAAAAAAAAAAAGAAAGAAAAAAAAATTCTCATTACTGAGATAAAAACAATGAATGAAAGGAAAGATATTAATTAAAAAGAAAATGTGAAAAAAAATATCAATTACAGTAGTATTTGATTAACAGAATTTAATTTATGATGACTTGAATATAAAAAGATATATATTTAGACATGATTGTACATATATATCATAATAATTAGTACAATTAATTGTCATAATAATTAAAGGGATATTTCACCCAAAAATTAAAATTCAGCAGAACACAAGATTTTTAGAAGAGTATCTCAGCACTGTAGGTCCTTAGAATGCAAGTGAATGGGTACCAACAGGTTAAAGCTCCAAAAAGCGCATAAAGGCAACATAAAAGTAATCCATTTGACTCCAGTTGTTAATTCTATATAATCAAAAGCGATTTGATAGCTGTGGGTGAGGTAAGTCCTTTTTACCATAAATTCTCCTCCCTGCTCAGCAGGTGGTGATATGCACGACAAATGCGAGTCACCAAAAACAAAAGAGGAAGAATGTGAAAGTGAAACTGGTGATTTATAGTAAAAAAGAACTTAAATATTGATCTGTGTCTCACCCTATCAGATCTCTCCTGAAGATATGGATTTAACAACGGGAGTAGTTTGGATTACTTTTATGCTGCCTTTATGTGCTTTTGGAGCTTCAAAGTTTTGGCATACATTCCCTTGCATTGTATGGACCAATAGAGCTTCGAAGAAAGTCGTACACATCTGGGATGGTAAATGATGAGAGAATTTTCATTTTTTATTTATTTCAATTCTTTTAATTGCGAAACAATGCAAAAAAAGCTTAATGGTCCTAAAAATAGGCTTTATTTTTTCAAACATTTTCAAACTTAGCATGGTAGTATAGCCGAAGTAAAAAACAAAGACACTTACTACACTCTCTGGGGTCTCTGTTGTTTTTGATGAGCACTCTCTGGGTGCTTGTGCGAAACAGGCCCGTCCAGTTCACTGTATTGTAGAAGCAGAGTTGACTATTATTGGTGATGTAGACGTTACCTGCGCTGATCTCTCTCAAAGACTGGAACTGCAGTGAAGAGATCCAGCGCTGTTTCAGGATCAGCAGAGAAATACCACTGACAAAACATAGAGATGAGTATCAGTTCTTGAAGAGTTCCAAAGACGTTGATTTCAATTTGTCTTTAAACAAATTGGCATTCAAAAAAAGAAACAGAAATACATGGCCCAAAATTACCATGGTTTTACCATGTTTATTCGAACATTATATACATGAATCATGGTAAAACCATGTTATACTTTTAAGTACCTGGGAGTACCATGTAAATATCATGGTATATAAATATTGTTCAATATATACAATATATACAGTATATACATTATATATTGTACATGGTATTACCATGTTATCCATAACTTTGTAACTGAACTGCCGCTGCAATTTTTGAAAGGGAAGTAAAATATTTTTTTAAATTGTATAATTGCAATTTTTCAATCGTCTTTCAGGAAAAACATTGTTTTTTATAATTTTTTGTTATATATAAAAAAAACAAGATTGAATCAACTCATAATCAACTTTCAGTATATATAAGGAGAAAAATGAAGTGGACACCATTATTAAGGTTTATTACCATAATCAACATCAGAGTGGTAAGTTTTGCTTTTGGTAAGATGTTGAGCCAAACAAACAATCTTTCAGAGTCAACTGCATTAAAGATATGAATTGAAATGTATGTGACAAGGCAGAGGGCAGGGCCGGGCCATGACTAAGCACGCCCGGCCCCCAATCGGCTGATGACAGAGAGAAGTGCAGCGGAATGTGGCAGCTCGAGAGAGAGAGAGAACCACATGCAGCTGCCGTGTGTCTTTTTGTTTCATTAAATATTACTTTGACCGTTCAGCTTGTTCCCGCCTCCTCCTTTCCCATTTTAACCTTGTTACATTGGTGCCGAAGCCTGGGGAGGAGGAGGGATGCGCTGTCGTGGAGTCCTTGCCACTGCCGTCTGCCCAAAGGAGCAGCAACGGCCCACCGTCGGGGGACAGAGGAGTCACTGCCGGCCACCTGGACGCAGAGGCTAAACAGCCGAGGAGAGGGATAAGTGCAGTGAGATGCAGCAGTTCGAGAGAGAGAGAGCCACACGGCAGCAGCACACTCCTCCTCGTCACACTCCTCCCTCCTTTGCGTCAGGCTGGGGAACCCCCATGGGGTTGCTGCCCTTCCAGCCCTGCCTGCCGGCAGACTCATAAGGGGAGAAAAAAAAATAAGAGGAGAGGGAAAGGGCATGGGAATGCGGAGGGAATGCGGAGTGACAGTGAGAGAGAAAAAGAAATTTGCTCGCTGGTTCCCAGACACGTCGTCGCCTGGTCCTCGATCACTCCTCCACCCTCCGGCGGATGACAGCCGCACCTCACCGGGTGGACCAGAGCAAGTCCTCCAACCCCTGACGAATGGAACGCCCCTCCGCATTCTGGCGGCCAGTAGGGAGCCCCTACGCATATGGCAGTGGCTCCACCGTTCAAGGCGGCCGGCAGCAAGCCCCTCCTCCTTCCCAGGTTTTGGCACCAATGTAAAAAGTTTAAAATGGGAAAGGAGGAGGCTGGAACCGGCTGAACATTCAAAGTAATATTTGAATTATATAAAAAGAGACAAAACATAAACATACACATGGCAACTACACGTGGCTCTCTCTCTCTCTCTCGAACTGCCACATCCCGTGGCACTTATCCCGCTCCTCGGCTGATTAGCCCGATTGGGGGCTGGCCATGCATAGTCACAATGTATTATTGGATATCTGTACCAATGAATATTTACATGATATATATATATATATATATATATATATATATATATATATATATATATATATATATATATATATGTGTTTTACCTATAAAGCGTTCTTCCTCCAATGGTGACAAGGTTGGAAAAGATACCAAGATCTGTCATGTTCTCTGGCCAAGACTGGATGTTCACGTAACCTTTGGAGGGAATTAACAAACGTGTCTTAAAACCTTTTATTTTCTGAGGAAAGTGTGAGTAATGCCTGTCTGTGCAAAACTCCAATAAGATGCAAGATTTTTCCAGCTATTTTATTGGCCACCAAGTTAAAATCATATATGATTACTTAGAAAAGTAAAAGCACAGATCTTCTTAACATGTCACATGAATTGTTCAAATAATAGCAACGCTCTGCCAAGAAAGTACTAGAAGCAATATTTTTTAATAACCTTCCATCACAAAATGCAGATGTGAAATGTAGTTGATGCTTTAATGAATTTTTTTTTGCTCTCACAGATGTTCTCGTCCAAAGACAATAACTCTAATTTTAAGTTCATGCTCCACCCCCATTGTTTCATTGAATATCTTGGCCTCTGAGTGGACTAAAAGCTCAATAAAGATGTCATAAACAATCTGAGATACTCCTCATTGTGATGAAATAAAACATTTTATCACCAATAGTCGATGACATATTTTTTCGATGATTTGTTTAGCATGCTTTTCCTGCTGGACTGCATAATTTGTTCTAGACATCTTCGATATAACATTGGATTATTCTCACAAGCAAGCTCCCAGACAAGTGAAACATGGCTCATTAACTCTAGGTGGCACTTATTTGTGATGCAGATGATCAGCTCTTATTTTGTTATCTTAGGTACATAAATGCAATATTGATGGTATTCTATGAAAAGTTCAGATTCTAAGCTTTCAAATGATACCCTGTATGCCTCATTTATGTATCCGGGTATTTTAACGTTTTAAGCATAAACGTATTTTGTGGTATAGCACCCCCACTCCCCCCTCCTCAGTTTAAGATGTATTTATCTGATTGCTTGACATCACACATGTTCTTCAAACAGAGACATTGCATTCAGATGCATTTTACTGTATGCATGTAGATGTTGCTTTACCAAATTATCATATGACTTCTCACCTGTGATCTCTCTGACTGTGCGGAATACATTTAGTCGGTCAGGATCCAGAGCTCCGATGCCATGATACATGTCTCTGTTTTACAAAGAGTACAAAGACAACAAGAGTTATAGAGTGAAAGCTCCTGTGGCTCAGCTGGTAAAGCATGAAAACACAAAAGGTCATGGGTTCAAATCCTAGAAAATGCAAATACTGATAGAATGTATTCCTTAAACACACTATAAGTTGCTTTGGATAAAAGCATCTACCAAGTGTAAATATAATGTGAATGGATAGAGTGCCAAAGTGGATTTGTAAACAATTTAGCCCTTTTTGGATAAATGTAGTTGCCATGTCGCACTGATGTGTTTTCAAGGTTGCATTTCAAGTACATATGCTTTGACTTTCTTGAGAACACCAACCTTTTTTGATATGTTTATATCAGAGCAGCCCTCTGCCACTCTTTAAAATTTCATGAAATATTCCTACTCATCACTGACCCCCTGTAAACTAAACTAACTGAAAATACATATTAGGAAAATACATTGATTTTATACATAAAATAAATCAAAACTCTGTTATATTTTAGCATCTTCAAAGTAGTCACCCTTAGCCTAGAATTTGCAGGCATGTACTCTTGACATTTTCTTAAACAACTTCTTGAGGTATCACCCTGGGAACATTCACAGTGCTGTGGAAAATGTAAGTGAACCCCATATGCGAATGGCATAAAAAAAATAAAGCTAATTAGAGTCCGGAGTTGGCAAACCTGACATACAATTAACCAAACAAGATCGGATGAGTGAATTAGAGATACTTTGACATATAAAAAGCACTTGAGTTGCTATTGACAACTAAGAATTATTGCTTTGCATAAATCTGGAAAGGGTTACAAAGTTATCTTGAAGAGCTTAGATTTTCATCTTTCAACAGTTAGACAAATTGTCTATAAATGGAGACGATTTAGGACTGTGGCTACCTTCCCTAGAAGTGGCCCTCCAGCCAAGATAAATAAAAGGGCACACAGCAGAATGCTCAATAAGTTAAAAAAGGACCCTAGAGTGACAGCTAAATACTTAAAGGAATCATTGGAGCTAGTTAAAACCTCTGTTCATGAGTCAACTATACAGAAAACATTAAACAGGCATGGTGTCCATGGTAAGACACCACGAAGGAAGTCGCTGCTTTCCAACAAAAACATTGCTGCGTGCTTGAAGTTTTCCAAAGACCACCTTGACACTCTACAATGCTACTGGGACATTTTTTTAAGGACTGATGAATCTAAGGTTGATTTTTTTTGGGAAGAACACACAGCACTATGTATGGCTTCAAAAGCGCACCGCATACCAACATGAAAACATCATCCCAGCGGTAAAGAAAGTTGGAGGGAGCATCATAATTTGGGGCTGCTTTGCTACTACAGGGCCTGGACCACTTGCCATCATCAAGGGAAAAATGGATTCCCATGTTTATCAAGATATCCTACAGGATAATGTCAGTGTGGTTGTGCGCTAACTGAAGTTTAGTAGAAGTTGGGTGATGCCGCAGGGCAAATACCCTAAACATCGAAGTAAATCCACTACAGAATGGCTTAAAAAAAAAGAAAATCCACCTTAAGAGCCTAGACCTTAACCTAATAAAGATGCTGTGGAATGACCTCAAGAGAGCTGTTCACACCAGGCATCATAAGAATGTCTGAGCTGAAGCAGTTCTGTAAGAAAGAATGTTCCAAAATTCCTTCTGAACATTGTGCAGATCTAATCCACCCGCAGCTACTGAAAAGGCTTGGTTGAGGTTATTGCTGCCAAAAGAAAATCGACCAGTTATTAAATCCAAAGGATCACTAACTTTTTCCACAGCACTGTAAATGTTTAATGGGATGTTTTCAATAAAAACATGAAAGATTATAATTTTTTGTGTGTTGTTAGCATAAGCTAACCAGCTAATACCAAAGGGTTCACAAACTTTTTCTTTCCACTGTAAAAACCCTGCTTTTTTAAGATATTGCTCTCAATGTAAAGATTTTTTAGATGCCCTGAGTAAAACTGGGTCAAACTCATTTGAATATGAACGAGCATGGAGCAAGTTCGGAGATCACAAGTCTACCAATATTTTCTTCTCAAAACGCAGTGTACAATGTCAGCTTTATACCTCAGAACTTAACTTAAATGCTTGCTTTAACACCAAGAGGAACTGACAAACACAGACTGCAGATTTTTAGGGTTCATAGCTGTTCAAAGAGAAACCCAAAAAGTCTTTTGGGACTATCTGATACTGTCAGCCTGAAATACTTAAACATTTTCTCACCCTTTGATGCCTGTGATGAGGAAGATGAGGTTGCCGTTGATCTTGGTGCAATTGACAAACTTCTCAATGTTGCTGGAATCTACAGTTTGAGCTGTCTGAAGACTGCCAGTACCTATACCATCACACACTGAACAGTACACACAACAAGATTAACAAACATACATTTCTAAAATGTTTTAGAGTAATTTTAAACATTATTTGCTCTTTGGTAAAGAGATGTGAAGTATGTTAAATCGGTTCTTTACTTTTCGGACAGATGTCAGTGCACGGGATGCACATCTTGATGTGATTTTCCTCCACCTCCATCTTGTTGCTCGGACAGGCTCTGACACAAGAGCTGTGATCCACCACAAAGTTGTCTGTGTTGCCAGACAGCAGAAAATATCACAGTTTTAATGAGACAGCTAAATAATCACAGTCTGAGGTGAAGATAGATAATACCTCATGAAATTATTGAATACCTCAATTCATTATTTTTCCTCAGTAGAGTGTAGTACACATTCTTGTCAGCATTTTCACACATTAGTACAGTTACTACAAGAAAGTATTTTTAATTGCTGCATAATACTAATGATGCCATTTTCCAGGCAACCTTACTCACGTGGGCATTTCTTGACACAGAAAGCTCCATAGGTGTATTTGGCTTTGTGATTGTGCTCGAGCTGGAAGGTTGTTGGATTGTAGACAAATGGCTGAGGACACTGTGTCACACAAGCCCCGCTGTCATTAAAGTTTGTACAAGCCTGAGAACAAAGAAAATGTTAT
Source organism: Xyrauchen texanus (assembly GCF_025860055.1). Taxonomy (NCBI): domain Eukaryota; kingdom Metazoa; phylum Chordata; class Actinopteri; order Cypriniformes; family Catostomidae; genus Xyrauchen; species Xyrauchen texanus. Next base: position 46,523,329 of record NC_068280.1, read on the forward strand.
GGAAGTATGTGCTAAATCATAAACGTAAAATATGACTATAATAAAGTGAAGCGCTCTTTTCGAGGCAACTGTATGTGACGGAAGTTTGTAACATACACTGTATTACCATCCGATTAGGCTTTAATCATAACCTAAACTTTAAAATCTCACTGTATCATAGAGAATGAGGAATATGGAATATGGAAAGGAATATGTGACATACGAAGCAGTCCGTGTCTTTAGGTCCAAAACAGCCTCCTGCACATTCACGATGGCAGCAGTTACTGACATACGGACCAAAACAACGACCGTCACACTGCTCTGCACAAACCGTCTTTGTCACTGTAAACACAAAGACAATTTGAAAGAGATAGTTTACACAATTTAAATTCCGTCATCCTTGACTCAACTTAATGTCATTTAAAACCAATACGTTTTTTAATGAATACAAAAGGAGATGTTAATCAGAATGTACAGGGTGCTCTTTTCCATAGAGATAAAGCAGTGTCCCTCATACTTAAGAAATGACAAAAGAACAACAACATAAAAGTACAATAAAACATAGTCCATATAACTTGTACGATCTATTACAAGTCTTCTTAAGCCATGCTGGAATTCAAGCCATTGTTTCATTGAAAATCTTGCTTTTCTTACTGGTCAGTATCTACTTTCATTGTATGGAAAAGAGCAGTCTGGATGAGAAGATGATGAAAGAGTCTTAGGGTTATAAATCCCTATATATACAGTAAGTGAGACTCTCACCACATTTTTGGAGTTTACTTTTCTGTAAATATGTCAGAAGTCACCAAGACAAAGACAAAAACCTTAAAACTATTATTTCTCAGAGATACTCTACCACCCCCATCACTTTTGACACTCTATAGAGCTGGCTTCTGTTAAATTATCCCTAATTATGTGGTGAAAACTGAACCTGCCATTCCCTGTCTTCACTCTCTCCCTCCCTCCTTTTGTGTCTGCCACCCACTCATGAGTGCATCACCACAGGTTGTGTCACAAGACAACCAATGGAGATTACAGAGTCCTTGCAAGAGTTATCATTCTTGAGGGGTCTGGAATAATTTACAAAACATAAAACACGTCTTAAAACTTTCTGGACTTTATAATAAGTGCAATGTAAAGTATGATGATGTATGAGTGAACATGTACAGTTCTTTAAAAAGTACCCTGGGCATGATATTTTGGATATGGTAGTATCATGTATATATATATATATATATATATATATATATATATATATATATATATATATACATATACATACAGGGTTGGGGAGTAACGAAATACATGTAACTGGAATACGTATTTAAAATGCAAAATATAAGTAACTGTTTTCCACTACAGTTACAATTTATATCATTGGTAATTAGAATAGTTCAATTCAAAAATTATTTTGATTACTGAAGAGATTACTTTGTATTTTATTGTAATTTGTTTTATTTAATATTTAGTCCTTTCAGATGAAAAACATTTATACATATAAATGATGCGATCCAAAGTGCATTTGAACAGCAGTGAAACACTTTCTTATGATGTGTTACATTCATACGAGCAGACAGAGAATTAAGTTTGATGTAAGTTTGGAGCAGAAGAAATATAAATAAACCTTGTGTAAATTGTTAGCTTTACGCTAAGCTAAAATGCTATTTCTAGCCATTTTACATGCACTTGTTACCAGATACGATCATATTTTTTTATCAAGGAAATTCATGTTCGATCATAATTGTATTTTTCTAGTAAGACCTTTGATATTAGGTAAAAGTCCTATTTTTTTATTGTTTTCCTGTAAAAATGTCAAAAAATCCTTAAAACAAGATCAATTAAAGGATCTTCGGTTAATGTTCATATCAACCATCAGAATGGGTAAAAAATGCGATCTCGTGATTTGGATCGTGGCATGATTGTTGATGGCAATTTTTTTTTAAAACATCCAGTGAGTGGCAGTTCTGTGGATGGAAATGCCTTGTTGATGAGAGAGGTCAACAGAGAATGGCCAGACTGGTTCAAACTGACAAAGTCTACGGTAACTCAGATAACCTCTCTGTACAATTGTGGTAAGAAGAATTCTATTCTGAGATGTGGGTTGACAATGTTTCGTTGGAACGAGGGGGACCTACACAATATTAGGCGGGTAGTTTTAATGGTGTGGCTGATCGATGTATATATATACTGTATATATAAATATTAGGGCTGTCGATTTAACACGTTAATTCAGTGCGATTAATTTTATAAAAATAACGTGTTAAAAAAATTTACGCAATTAATCTCAATGCCCCCGGACCATAATAAGGAAGATTCCTAAGAAATGCAAGCTTGTAGTACCACCTGTTTAACCCAGAGGGCAGTAAGTGAAACTTCAGCTGTGTGGTAACGTGCAGTTTATACAGTGAAGAAAACAACCATCTACAACACAAACATTCGTTACGTTCTTGCGTTGATGGAGCGGAAATCCGAACTAAGAGATCTTAAGCTGTGTTCTAAGTATTAAACTATATTTAACACAGTGACCTAAAACATTTATGCACCCGAGACGCTTCACAAGCATGTCTGACGCAGGTGTAAATTGAAGGGTCCTTAAACAAGCCCTCATAATAAATCTCGAACTGATTGACAAATTCACTTGTGAAATGCATTGCTGTGAACTGTATGCCAATGATTGACTTATGATCAATAATATGGAAGTAAACAATACATTGTATTCTAAAGCCGCTTTTGTATTGTCTTATCAATTATTAACTCTTCTGCTACAAGAATGTAATACATTTTAATTATCTGAATATTTTGTATTTATATAAATATATATATATATACACTCACCTAAAGGATTATTAGGAACACCATACTAATACTGTGTTTGACCCCCTTTCGCCTTCAGAACTGCCTTAATTCTACGTGGCATTGATTCAACAAGGTGCTGAAAGCATTCTTTAGAAATGTTGGCCCATATTGATAGGATAGCATCTTGCAGTTGATGGAGATTTGTGGGATGCACATCCAGGGCACTAAGCTCCGTTCCACCACATCCCAAAGATGCTCTATTGGGTTGAGATCTGGTGACTGTGGGGGCCATTTTAGTACATTGAACTCATTGTCATGTTCAAGAAACCAATTTGAAATGATTCAAGCTTTGTGACATGGTGCATTATCCTGCTGGAAGTAGCCATCAGAGGATGGGTACATGGTGGCCATAAAGGGATGGACATGGTCAGAAACAATGCTCAGGTAGGCCGTGGCATTTAAACGATGCCCAATTGGCACTAAGGGGTCTAAAGTGTGCCAAGAAAACATCCCCCACACCATTACACCACCACCACCAGCCTGCACAGTGGTAACAAGGCATGATGGATTCATGTTCTCATTCTGTTTACGCCAAATTCTGACTCTACCATCTGAATGTCTCAACAAAAATCGAGACTCATCAGACCAGGCAACATTTTTCCAGTCTTCAACTGTCCAATTTTGGTGAGCTCTTGCAAATTGTAGCCTCTTTTTCCTATTTGTAGTGGAGATGAGTGGTACCCGGTGGGGTCTTCTGCTGTTGTAGCCCATCCACCTCAAGGTTGTGCGTGTTGTGGCTTCACAAATGCTTTGCTGCATACCTTGGTTGTAACGAGTGGTTATTTCAGGCAAAGTTGCTCTTCTATCAGCTTGAATCAGTCGGCCCATTCTCCTCTGACCTCTAGCATCAACAAGGCATTTTCGCCTACAGGACTGCCACATACTGGATGTTTTTCCCTTTTCACACCATTCTTTGTAAACCCTAGAAATGGTTGTGCGTGAAAATCCCAGTAACTGAGCAGATTGTGAAATACTCAGACCGGCCCGTCTGGCACCAACAACCATGCCACACTCAAAATTGCTTAAATCACCTTTCTTTCCCATTCTGACATTCAGTTTGGAGTTCAAGAGATTGTCTTGACCAGGACCACACCCCTAAATGCATTGAAGCAACTGCCATGTGATTGGTTGATTAGATAATTGCATTAATGAGAAATTGAACAGGTGTTCCTAATAATCCTTTAGGTGAGTGTATATATATCATTTTTAATAGTTTAAAGAGAACTTTGTATAATTATTTCATCTTCATATATTGAATTACTGTTATATGAGGCCTTTCTCAGCATATATTTTCATATGATATTAAATTAATAAAAGTTTTATTAATTGTTATAAATTCGATACATTTTTTAATCGATTGACAGCCGTAATAAATATATATATATCATCACTCATCACTTTATGAATGAATATCTATAAATACCTATTTCACTGCAAGTGAAAAGATAAACTAAGTGATAGAGACTCACAGCTTTGGCACTGATCTTCCTGTGGTCCCCAACAGCGGCCATTACAGAAACGGTGACACCTTCTGCCTGCAGAACACATGCTCATGTTAATTCTATACAACACTAGTTTACAATGGGATTTGTTTTTAATATCACATTCCCAATCAGTTCTGTCACTGATTAGATTTAATTGACTGATATGAAATGACTTAGTAAGTGTGAATGAGAGTGACCCAGAGCAACAATTTAACTTCAGCAATGAGTGATTATTTATTGTAACCCAATATAGTCAGGTTTATTCAGTAATCTAACAAATTTCCCTTGACTTGCAAAATAGCAGTTAATTTAGATTGACTTGTTTAGATGTTGTTAGAAGTTAATTTAGAAATATTTTTTATGTTAATTGACAAATCAATTATTATTATTTTTTTATGTGAATTATGATGTATTATTTTAAATCAAATGAATCCTAAATACTTGAGAACATATTTTAAGCATAATGATTATTCATGAAACTATCCTTAATTGTTCCATGGCCTGCAATTTGCCAGGGGCTGCAGCAGAATATGGCCTCTTTATGGTTGATAAAAATGAGACTAGGAATTTGGAAATGTAACATTCTAAGCGGTAAAAAGATACATTTGTAACTTTCTGCATCAGCTTTTTCAACTGCTGCAAATGTCATATTCTTAGTCACTATTTAAAAACCCTAAAAACTTATTATGAATTATGTATCTTGTTTTATAACCCCTGTCAGTTTTTAATAAACATGTCAGTACAAAAAGTATAAATGTTATAATGTCGTTTCATAGTGATGCCTTAAACTCCAGTTGGGAGAAAAAGGAAGAACACTAAGAATATCTGCAGGCAGAACTGATCAGGGATAAGCCCTGAAGCTATTCAGTAAGCACAATCACAGTACAATTTGAATTTAACTGTAAGACTGTTCTAGGTGGGGATCAAACCCACGACCTATGGAACTATATTCCAGAATTTACACACTGTGCCACTCAGTTGACACATCTCAGACATGGCAAAGAGACATCTAGAGTTTTAATTAATCTTTTTTTTTATTGTTATTTTTCATTTAGATACTCACATGTGTTACCACTATTGTTAGAGGGTACAACCAGAAGTTCAGATCGGGGGTTCTTGATGATGTCTTGCCAGTGGATGGTATCGGCATGGCACAAGAATTTGTTCTGATCCACATATACTCCTCCATTCAGGATTTCTAAAACAGACAAAACATGAAAAGAAGACACATTTGAGATAGAACAAATAGAGAATGGGTGATAAGCTATTACCTTTTTAGACATTTTGCCTATATGACAGCATAGCTATTTTTTAATAAACACTTTAATGTGCATAAAAAAAGCCATACAGGTTATTTTAAGGTCATCTTAAGGGTGCATCTTCGCCTTGCTGTATGAAAAAAGTTTATACATCTAAAAGTAATAAATCTATATTTATGCTCTAGAGTCTAAAAATATCTAATGTATAATATACTATGGCACTGTCTGGTTCATACCATTGCACAGCCATCTCATTAATGGATCCATAACTGCTTTATTTAAATGGGTTAGCATATACATTAATTCACTCTTTAAAAGAAACAAATATGAAAGCTAATGAAGCAATACTATTATTCAGAAGCTGCTCCCCTTCATAAGCAACAAATGTAGCTTTATAAGTTACATGGGAAGAACGTTCTGATAAAACATCTCAGTATTAAGGGGTAGCCTCTTAAAAAGGGTGAAAAAATTCAAAGTTGTCCTATGTAATTTCTCAAATGTTCTCTAAGTACACATACTGTATTTTGCAGACTGTTACTGAAAATGTGTATTTCTATTCATAAATATCGAAGATCTAGGGCTCAGAAATCTAATTCCAGCTAAGTTAACAAAGGAACATGTTTTTGTTTTTCACTCTCTTTGTCAGAGATATTTAAATGTTCTCTCAACACTTGCAAGGCAGTGAAATTCGAGTGTGCCAGGGGACCTTTGACTTTGAATAGAGCAACAGACCATATAGATACATTTTTAAAGAGTCACTTTTGACATTCACAGCTGGAAATCTTGTCTGCTCGAGAAACACTGCATACTATTAATTTTTCTCTGATGAATTTCTCCATACATAATTCCTGAGCTAAGAAGAAGAACAAGCTTGAATCCCTTTGACAACAAATTTCATAAATCTGTAGTTTAAATGAGAATACTGGAATGACTTAAGAAAGTTTGAATGATAAATGAAGTGGCTTTGAAATAAAATAAAAATGAATGAAATGTAAATGCAAATGTAATGGGGGCAAAGTCAATCAAATTGTCTAAAATAATATATGATGAAGTCATTTGAAGGGCAAGCACTCATAGCACATATCAAGGCCCTTATCAGCAGATGAAATTGAATGACATTATGGGACCCCATTTAACATTAAGTGTCTGGTTCCACCTTTAAATATAACTCAACCAATTCAATGGCAGACATAAACTGAGGGCCAAGCTGAGCAGAGCTCTCCATTGCTTTATTATATAAAGTCTCCTTATTATAAAAAATATAGTTGTTTAACTTGTGAACTATGAGAACATTGTATTTTGTTAACAACTAAACATGTTACAACAACGAGCAAGTCATAAAAACATATATAAGCATTATATAATAAACATAATAATACTTATTTTATATTTATTAAATATTTTTATATATGAAGTGACACATATATAAAGTTTCATAATTTTCTAATTATATACAAGTTAATTAATGATCTGTATAAACAAATTTTTGTATATATAATAATCATTATACACTCAAAACATATATAATTGTAGTCTATTTTTTGGATTTACACATTTAAATTTAATAAAACAATTCAATCAAATTGAATTGTGTAATCTTTTACTAACTTAAATGAAGGAAACAAGCTTGGAATAATAACTACAGTCTTGACCAACACAAAATAGATATTGTTTGCAAGCTTAGAAGCTCTACTTTACAATACATGCAGGCATTATGACCAAAACTGAACAACTGCTTTGAAATTTGCAGACAAATCAGAAATGTTCCATTTGGATAATTTATTAAAATGTTTGCACTATACAAATTACTGTAATCAGTAAAAATATCAAACTCATCAAATAGCCATGTGTCACATGTTATTGGAAAGCTCTCAATGAGTGGAATGCAGCCAGTCTATATGTTTTACTCAAAGACAAAAATATAGCGAGTAATAGCTAAGTATATGTCTTTGACATACATGTTATACTTAAACCGGTGTTGCTCATATGTCACATTTGCATTATAACTTCACAAAAAAATAAACTGAACACTTAGATGAGGCGATTATCTTTCAAACGAGCTACAAAAAAGGTAATAGAATGCATAGATCATTAGATAATCCACACAACGCACAATGTGCACACAGCATCTGGCATCTTGCAGTATGGCTGAAAACACGTTAGCTTTCCTGGATCTGATGACATAATTGGAAATTATGTAGTGTCTTGTAATGCTAAACCAATCGGTTTGGGTTCAGTTCAGAGAAAAAAAATCATCCATATTTGGGCAGAGAGACATGGGATTGCTGACTGTTATATATGGCCACCAGGAGATGGTGCCAAGTACATGACACACACTCAATGAGGAAGAATCATCAAGTCAAATGGCACTCATACTGTGAAATCTCATTGTTAAAATCATGTCTGCATGCTATGCAAACTTTTAGTCATTGTTGTATTTGTATGAGTAATTAGCTCTTATGTACAAAATATTATGTGTTATATGTTTGGAGAGACTTTTGGACACTTATAGGCGTTTTTGAACACAAGGATAAATGTTGTAATGCTATAACTTGTTATTGTTTTGTTGTATAAGCACATTTTTGTTTGTTACATTTACAGAAATTCTTGAGAAAAAAAAAGAATTCTAAGCAAACTTGTTTACACCTATATATGTCAAATCAGAAAAATAAGAAAAAAACATTTTGGCTCAAGTTGTTTTGTTGTTGCTGTTGTTGTTGATTTTCTGCAGTTTTTTAGGCTGAGAAATATCCAAATGTATCATAATTTATAGCATTAATACAATTTTAAAACTTGTCTTAACAATCATACCAAATACTTGATCCTCCTTTTTCATGTTTCATTTTTAGTTTTTATTTTATTTTATTATTTTTGTCAATGAAACAGGAAATATTTAAAAACACCCTCAGACCTTAAAGGGTTAAAATATTACTTTTTATTTTATTTTATTTTGTTAAATATTAGTCAGTGCAGTTTGATGGAAATGAGCGTATACATATATATAAATGTTTTTACAAATATATATTTGAAATTGTATCTAAATTTTCTGTCTATTTTAAGGCCATCAAACTAAATGAATAAATAAATAACATTCAAGTTGAAATTGATGCGCAGCTCTGCCATAACCAAGTAATGTTTATTAGACCATATTTATAAGAAAATATGGATCATTATCTTTTTTTATTGGGGAGCCTTCACTATCAGTCTGTTTAGGTGTCCTGTTTTATAATAAAATACACACTTAACATTGTTTTCTTTAGATATGACACCAAATGTAATCGGTTTGCATATGAGAAGTGAAATTTAATAATAAAGCCAAATTAAAATGTCAAAGCCAAAAGCACACGAGAAAGCCATTTAACAATCCTAATTTCATCTGTCTCATCATTTTACATGGAAAAATCCTCTCCAAATGGAAGACAAAAATCAATGAGATGCAAATGAGACTGGAACACCTAAGAAAAGTGACATTAGATATGAGAGCTCTGACATCATCTGCTTGCAAATGCTTTTTGGGGCCACTCTACAGTCTTCGCAAATCAACTCATATAAAAGAGGTCTACATCGAGCTCCTTATTCAAAATATGCTTTAAATCTGGATTAAATGGCTTTATTTAGCAATTTTGAATATTCATTTTCTAGTTCATAGGCATCTACACATCTGCCTTTCAGTTGTTCTCGTTAAATGTATTTATTTATTATTATTATTAAAGAGGGTTCATTATTTGGGTTATAGTTTTGAAAGCAACAAGTCTGAATGAGTACATGAGGAGACTTCCTAATATCCTCCTCAGAGGCTTCTGAGTAGTATCATGATTCACAGTCCTCCATTGCTGCTGCTCTCCACCATTTAGCCACCCATCTATATTCAAAATTTTTCTAATTATTCAACCACACAGGGAGAAGAGCTTGGCTTGCGGAGATAGCACAGAGCCCAGAAATCACACCCAGCAACACAACAGCAGCAGGGTCTCAGGAGACCAGACTGGGAGGGTTGCTGGAGTGATGATATGGCTGCCGCCTCACAGAGGGCGAAAAAAAAAAACTAAACTGAGCTTGACAAAGCATCCTATTTTCTTTTCTTACCTTTTTTTTTTTTTTTAGTAATATCTAAACATTATTGGTGCAACAAGATATAATGGATCCTCAAGGAACTCATAATCTCAAGATCTTATTGAAGAGTAGTAGCTTAATGTGACCATATGCTACATAATGTTTGCTACAGCAGTAATAAATACATTATATGTAAATACATTTGGCATAAGTTGCCTCCAGGATGCTTGAGTGTTGGTTGTCAGGGCATTGCTGGTTGCTAGTGTGTTCTGGGTGGTTGCTTAAAGGCACAAGTTAAAAATAAATATCGCTGAATTCACAGTGAGATCAGTCTGTATTTGTGATTAAACTTGATTTTTTTTGGCTTCTGCAATGATCCTTTGTTTTTTTGAGCTTGTCTGATTTTAGCTACCTGAGGAAATGTTATTAAAGGGCCAGTTCACCCAAAAAATGAAAATTCGATCATAATTTACTCACCTTTAAGCCATCCCAGATGTATATGACTTTCCTTCTTCAGCAGAACTGAATTGAAGATTTTTATTTAGCACATTTCAGATCTGTTTGTCCATATAATGCAAGTAAACAGGTGCCATTAGACTGCTGGCTATTTGAGGATCCAAAAGGCATATTTAGCAGCATAAAAGTAATCCACACGACTCTAGTCCATCAATGAATGTCTTCTGAAGCAAACCGATAGTTTGGTGTAAGAAACAAATCGATAATTAAAATGTTTTTAACTTGAAATCTTTGCTTCTGGCCAGGGTTGTATTTGTGTTTGAAATTATCTAACTCTCACATGACATTCGTTCCTGTTTTATACAGAGTGCGCCCTTCCAACTTCTAGCTTGAACACGCATTTGCGCTTTGTCACTGATGCGTCAACTGCTGGCACGTTGCAAGCTGGAAAGTTAATATAATTTTAATTATCGATTACATTTTTTTACACAAACCTATCGATTTGCTTAAGAAGACATTAATTGATCGACTGGAGTCATGTGGATTACTTTTATGCTGCCTAAATATGCCTTTTTGACCTTCAAATAGCCAGAAGTCTAATGGCACCTGTTTACTTGCATTATATGGACAAAAATAGCTGATGTGTGCTTATAAAAATCTTCAGTTCAGTTATACTGAAGAAGCAAAGTCAAACACATATGGGATGGCTTAAAGGTAAGTACATAACGAGAGGATTTTCATTGGGTGAACTAACACTTTTTTGTTTTTTGATTGGTATTCTAAAAACAACTCTTGAATATATACTCACTGAGCACTTTTAGGAACACCTACTCATGTACTTATTCATGCGACTGTCAGATCAGCCAATCGTGTGGCAGCATTGCAGTGCATAAAATCATCCAGATATGGGTCAGGAGCTTCAGTTAATGATCACAACAACCATCAGAATACGGGAAAAAAATTATCTCATTGATTTAAATTGTGGCATGGTTTTTGTTGCCAGATGGGCTGGTTTGAGTATTTCTGTATCTGCTGATCTCCTGGGATTTTCATTCACAACAGTCGATAGAGTCTCAGAATGGTGCCAAAAACCAGATAACATCCAGTGAGCAGCAGTTTTGTGGACGGAAATGCCTTGTTAATGAGAGAGGTCAATGGCGAATAAGATGACACCTAAGGTAACTCAGATAACCACTCTTTACAATTATAGTGAGCAGAATAGCAACTCGGAATGCACAACATGTCAGACCACGTCGGGCACTAATTAGGAACATAGTGTTGTGTATTTTGTCATGTTACATTGGCTGATTTGTAATTTGTTTTCAGTGTATGTCTCACTAAATGTATTATTTTTGCTCTTAATTTCTAACAGACATTGCAGAATAAGCAGTAATTGAGAAGCTGTGTGCAAAAAAAAAAAAAAAGACACTGGAAATATATGGGTTAATATTTATGTTATTTCTTAATTTAAATGTATAATTTTTAAAGTAAATAATTTACCCTCCTTTCCCTGACTTACACTGATTCGTAGCCTCAAGATGTTCTGACATTGAGCTCAGATTCATGGGGGAATGTTTTTCAAAAAGTAAAGCTACATTTGAAGCTGTGAGATGCTGTGTAGTTTAAGCAATTTGCTGCATAATGATGATATTATATTCATTATTAATGGAGCTGTTTCCTCTCCCAGGCTTCTAAGCAACAGAGCAGTGACATGGTATTAGTTCTAGTCTCATTTCATTTAAGCCTTTTTACTTGTGAACCCTAAATTTTCAAAATGGGCTTCCCAGCATGAGTTATTTTTATTGCAAATTATGATTATATTACGATATTGGATGATATATTCTCAAATATAATACATAACTACAATTACATTAAGTTAAGTTCTCAAATTGTATTGCAATGATTGCTTACAATGCTTAAAATCCCTACACTCTAGTAATGCTGTTATGAATCAGGAGTCATATGGAGATAATGATTCCAATCAACTTTATTTTAGTCTCCTTAAGCTTAATGCTTTAAAAGGCTCATGCCATGATTTTTTAGATATCAAAATCTTTATATGCACATGTTTTAACCTTTGTAATCTAGTTTAGGGCATATTAGGTTTTCTGATTGTCAAACAGTAATAAACATGTTATGTGCTTGGTTACATAATTTTTGATTGATTACAAAAAGCTTCTCTTGCATCAGGACAATCCATTTTATACAGAAACGTTATACATATTTTACATTATTGAAAGCATTCAATAACAAGTTCTTGTGCATTTTCTTACCTTGCTATATGTGTAAAATGTAGTGTAGGCCCTATACTATGTGTTATTGCATGTACAGTACTGTATATGGATACACTCACAGAGCACTTTATTAGGAACACTATGGTCCAGAACTGCCGCTCGCTGGATGTTTTTTGTTTTGGCTCCATTCTAAGTAAACTCTAGAGACTTTTGTGCTCGAAAATCCCAGAAGATCAGCAGTTACAGAAATTCTCAAACCAGCCTGTCTTGCACCAACAATCATGTCACAGTCGAGATTACTGATATCCCCCCATTATGCATTCCACTGCTGCCACATGATTGGCTGATTAGATAATCACATGAATAAGTAGGTGTACAGGTGTTCCTATAAAGTGCTCAGTGAGTATAGAATTATATAAATAGATGCATGTGAATCTATAGATTTTTTCCGAACTGTTGTATCATCTGCCAGGCAATACTTCTAAGTAGAAAAGTAATCTTTTAAAGCACAAATCTCCTCAAGATTTGAGGGATCACTCATAGCCTTAGCAAGAACCACTAAATATATGCACACATCATGCTAAATAAGTGCTGGCTAAATATATATATCCAACACAGCCATGTCTGTTTACATTGCTAAGCAACAAAGAGGTCACATACCAGACTAAAGATAAAAACAAGCAGACTGATCTCACAGTGACATCGGAAAAAGTAGGTTGACTATTTTTAGCTAAAATCGGTCTGTGCTTTCCGTATTTCGAAACACTGCCCCCAGTGGCCAAAGCGGGAAGTGTTGCCAGGCTTATGAGCACGTGTGAGCTCCATTTTCCAGAAGAAATGCATAAGGAGCGTTGCCAAAAGCCAGTTAAAAACAAAACAAAATTTCTGCTGTACAGGATGTAATTCAAGAATGAAAATTGGTAACAAATATGGAGTAATCTAAATATCAGCTACTTTCAGAGAGTGATTTACCCTTTTCGTCTCCTTTACATATTCTAACCAATATCAGACTTTCTGAAAGAGAGCATCTTTTTGTAGCCAAGAAGGCCATCATTACACTTCCTGTATGGCTCACCAAAGCTCTATTCCTCCTAAAACGTTTGTTTCCTACAATTTCTTGGTGCCAACTACCTGTCAATATCCATATTTATGATAGCAATTCACATCAATGAATGTTCCAGATCCTAATAATTCAGGAGCTGCAAGGAACTTCAAAGATCAAGTGTTTTAAAATATTTAATATTTACTGAAAATGCTGCAAACCTCCCGTTCATGTCAAGACGTTAAATGACAAACATCAAAGATTAGAACTGATTACTGCAACCTACTCTACTGAGGAGTCTAACTGTTGATCAGGCCTGGTCCTGCGGGGGTGCTTGAGGGTGCTAAGCACCCTCAAATGAACCTTAGAGCACCTTCTATTGCAGACCAGGGCAAACTACTGCCTGCGGGTCAATTTAACATGAATGTTTTTTTATTAGATCTTTCATTTGTCTGGCTTTGGGTCAGGCTGGGAATCGGCTCCAATAAGAATCGGTTCCTCGATTCTGAAGCGTCTGGAATCAAGAATTGACTCGAAACAGAATCTATCTCCTGCGATTCTGTAGAGTTCTTACATTCTAATATATAAACCTCTTTCTAAACAAAAAATCATGAATGGTAATAGACCATTTCAATGTAGGTTAAATGGTGCTTTTAAGATTATATGTTGTAGTTCTATAAAATACAGGCACATCTACTTAAACTTCCATCAAATTTATCTCATGGGATTGAAGCATCGCACTTTGGTGTGTGCATTTAGGCCCTGATTTAATCTTAGAATGGAACTATTAATAGTAGGCCCAAATGCCATTTATGGTATTATAAATAGTGCAAAGTGCGCTTTGTAGTGAGCTATTTATTAACTTTAGCATTCTTTAATCGTGTGAGCCATCACATGCAAATTTATCCATTCAATTATAAAAACTGTCAGACATACATGTATATTCCATAAATATCTATGACATGGAATGTTTGTGATATCTGCTAAATCTCTGGCCAGACCAACAAGAGCAACAGGATGTCCACCAAGAAGATGGGAACTTGTAGTGTTTGGGAACTTATTAAACATTTGTGCACTGAAGACGCAAGTTTGTTAAGTTTAGAAAGTGGAATTTTCTCCCAATCATTTAGCTGCACAATTGTACTGGGTGTTCATTGCCGTATGGTGTGCTTCATAATGCGCCACACATTCTCAATTGGAGACAGATCGGGACTGCAGGCATGCCAAACCCATACTCTCTGCTCACACAGCCATGCACTTGAAATCCGGGCAGTGTGTGGTTTGAAGTTGAACTGTTGGAAAATGCAGGGACGTCCCTGGAAAAGACGGTGGTGGATGGCAATACATGTTGCTGCAATATTTATTTACATATCTGTCTGCATTCACTGTGTTCTCACAGACCTGTGAGTTACCCATGCCATTGGTACTGACACACCCCTGGCTCATACAGACACTGGCTATTGGACCTGATGCTAATAACAGCTTGGATAACCCAATTTGTTTTTAAAAAAAAATTAGATATAAATATATATATATATATGAAATGTGGACTCTTCAGACTAAAAAACACAGTTCCACTGTTCTACTTTCCATCTAAGATGAGACCGAGCCCAGAGAATTTGGCAGCGCTTCTGGACAGTGTTGATGTAGGGCTTCTGCTTTGCAAAGGAAAGTCTTAACTTGCATCTGTGTATGTAGCATCGAGTGGTGCTGACTAACAAAGGTTTACTAAAGTTATCCCAAGCCCATGTTCATGATATCCATTACAAATGAATGCTGTTTTTAAGACAGTGACATCTGAGGGATCAGAGATCACGTGCATACAGAAATGGGTTTTCGTCTTGCCCTTTACTCACCGAGATTTGACCAGAGTCCTCAAATCTTTTAACTATATTGTGCAATATAGAGGGTGGAATGCCCAAAATCCTTCCAATTTGTCTTTGGGGAACATTGTTCTCAAAGTGCTTGATTATTTGCTGAAGCATCTCTTGGCAAACTGACAAGTCTCAAATGAGCCTTGCTTTTGAAGGACTAGGCTGTTTTTGGAGACTCCCTATATACTTTGACACAATTGACACCTGTATAACATCACCTGTTTCACATCGCCTTGTTATTTCAACTCGTCAAATTGTTATTAGTCTTAAATTGCCACTGTCTCAACTTTTTTGGAGAGTGCTGCAATCAACTTATTTGAAATTACTGTACACTTAAAAAAAAAAAAATGAAATTCACAAGGAAAAACATAATATAATGTGTATTTGTAGTGCTTTCAATATAGCAAAGGTTGAACAGTTTACAAATCAGTCCTTTTTGTTTTTATTAGCATTTTTCATTCTGTCCCAACTTTTTCGGAATTGGTGTTGTATATGGAGTGAAAGATACAGACTGGGTCTGGCAAATGGGGCTATGGTGAAGCTGTGTGGTGCTGCATGGCAACAAACATACAATTTTCAAGTTGCTTTTCAGTGACAGAGAAGCTAAAAACTTCACAATCTGAGTTTAAAAATATATATATATATAATATCCCATTTGATGACCAAAAATTACTCACTCATTTTCTAACATGTGTATTGAATTCGTCCAGTAGTTTAACATGGAGAAATTATATACTGTATGTGTGATTAAAAATAGTATGTATGGAATGAAATACAAACCTTTATTGTTTTGCAGTGGTGATGACCCAACATCACATACACTACAACAGTCAAGTAACTAAAGCTGGCTATGTTAAGATTTTCTCAATACACAAGATGATAGCCATAATAATAAAAGCCAAACATGACACAAAACACATCCTTTATTTAAATCCTCAGACAATTCTACAGAGAGGCCTTCTCAGACACTGACGACCACACCTGGAGTTGCAAGTTCAAATGCAGGGCGTGCTGAGTGACTCCAGTTAGGCTTCCTAAGCAACCAATTGGCTCAGATGCTAGGGTGGGTAGAGTCGCATTGGGTTAACCTCCTTGTGGCCACCATAATGTGGTTCTCGCTATTGGTGGTGCGTGTGGTCAGTTGTGCGTGGATGTCATAGAGAATAGCGTGAAGCCTCCAAAAGCACAAGGTCTCTACGGTAGCACGCTCAACAAACCACATGATAAGATGCGTGGAAGAGGCAACTGAGATTGATCCTCCGCCACCCAGATTGAGGCGAGTCACTAGACTACCACGAGGACCTAGAGTGCACTGGGAATTGGACATTCCAAATTGGGAGAAAAAGGGGATATTCTCCCCTAACCCAAAAAAAATCTAATTTTTTCCATGCCACAGCATGATAACTATGAAAAAAAAAAATAATCTAACTAAGCTGTGCCCTACTACTGTCACAAATCATTGATGAAACTTTCATGAAACGAAATTTAGATGATTATTAGCCACCAAGGTGTTTCTATTCATTCCTCAGGTGCATCAAAAGCAGGTGTGTTAATGATCTAACAAATACAGTATCTACATGTGTATCAAATGCTGAACAATGGCTGATTTACAAAGAATCCTACAGCTTGAGCATAGAAGGCTACGCAGAAGTCAGGAAGTGTATGTAAATGCCTACATATAGACACATTTCTCCCCACTTGACCCTCGATCTGATGACAACATCATATGAAAATTCTGGATCCAAGGACCAAGATCCTTGAATTGCTGCAGGTTGCGCCTTAAGTCCAGTTCTTAGATGCACTGCATTGTTGTGCTGTGGGAAGTTTTATGGAGGTGTTTGGTGATGGCCTGTGGCTCACATGTCTTAGGTCAGCAAGGCTGTGAAAGCAGTAACACCTTCGCTGTTACAGCTTATGAACACCACGCTGACTTTCCCCAAATCTCCTCAAAAATTTCAGTCAAAACATCGCATTTGTTCAACTTCCTGAATAGGAAGAGGGGGTCATGCTGGTGTTAATGATGATGAAGATGCTGCTGCTACTGATGATGGTGATCCACTGAACCCACATCAAGGCAGAACGCATCCTACAGGAGCAGAAGTCAGAGAACATTTAATTCAGAATTATTATTATTTTTTTACTTTTTTCATTTTTAAATACAGTTTGGTTGTTGTATTGTAGTTTTAATTTATTTTAGATTTTTTTTAGTCACAACGCAATTCCTAAAGTTACATTTCTGTTCTTCTACAGTTTTTAAGATTGTACTATAATCCTTAGATGTATAATAAAGAATGAGTAAGTGACCCAGTTTTTACTGATAGTGTATATAAAAGTGTAATATTTTGAACTATGTAAATGAAGAATTTTACACTTACATATTTCTTTTCTGACACTATACTCAAAGTATTGCAGATATGTTGCATATACTGTATGTACAGTACGGATAACCTTTTAAATCAGTGAAAACCATTAAAGGGTTAGTTCACCCAAAAAGGTGTATGACATAGGCGTAGCGTAAGCTCCGGTGAGAAGTGATGAACAAGGAAGCGCAGAGGATAGAGCAAAACAAAATGCCAGTCAGGAATTAGATGAAAACAACAAGAAAAGTATTTTTAAAGAAAATTGTCAGAGAATTTCAATATAAGAGAAGAGGATATTGAGTTTTTGCCCAGCTCTATTTGTTTGAACCGGAGTTCACCAACCAGGAACTCCGGGAGATGGAGGAGGCTGCAGCAGTGGTACAAACAAAAGAATCTGGTAGACGGAGTGTACAGGGCATGTGGTGGTGCTCATGTAGGAAATGTAAGGTTATGCCAACAGAGGCTGAGAGTGGAATGACTGGATAGATGCATAAATGCACCATTTTAAGACTAATACAAATCTACAGTATAGCTAAAACTACTAAACACTTTTCGCCTTTTCCTTTGCTGTAAACAATGCACGCTTCTGCATTCGTCACCTCTCACCGGAGCGTACGCCAAGCCTACATCATACGCCGGAACTCGACTCTCTTGTGAATATGTGGACGGCCGTTACCGGAAGCCAGTGATTATTGTTTATAAATTTATAAATATAGATATTTTTTGACATTTTTTCGTTTCACTTCAGAAGGCCTTTATTAACCCCCTGGAGCATTTTTGATGGATGCGCTTTTTTGGGCTTCAAAATCTAAGGTATCATTCACTGCCATTATAAAGCTTGGAAGAGCCAGGATATTTTTTAATATAACTCCGATTTTGTTTGGCTCAAAGAAGAAAGTCATTTACACCTAGGATGGCTTGAGGGTGACTAAATTATGGGATCATTTTCATTTTTGGGTGAACTAACACTTTAACATGCATATTGTATTACATATATAGTCATATGTGAAATGTTTTATCTGAAAATGTAGTAACAAAAATATTCGCTTGTAAATAATAAAATAACTCACCTTTTCAACATGAAAACGAAGCCAATCCTGTGTTCCAAACGTCATAAATAATGCCTTCGGAGGGCACTTCGAATGGAGAACAATTGTGACAGTCACGCTGGAAAATGTTCCAATAAAAATAACTTTGAGCACCACAACTTTAAGCCTTTCAAAGCTCTCAGTGTGGATGGTGAAGTCTCTGAAATGAATAGGGCATAGGGGTGATAACTCTGAATAGAACACACCCCAACTGTGGCGACATCAATGACATCGACAACACAAACCAACAAGGAGCTATGCTTATAACCACAGGTGAACTGCGGTTTCGGGAAAAGCCAAATCGTTGAACAATGTTGGTAACAACAAAACTTGCGATCATAGTTTGCTAACGATACTTTTGGGAAACCATTTTGGTGAGATCAGCCAATTTACTGACAGAATAACTAGGTTTTGAAGCATGAATTAAATGTACTATATTTTGCAGACATTCAATAGAAAATGTGCCAAAGCACTGAGAAAAACTGTAATATACTCAAGGTTGCCAGATAATAGATGCAACACCACAATCAGAGATTTATACTTGCACAAATTGGAAATATTTTGCCTTATGTCATACTTAATTTATAAAAAATAAATAAATAAAAGAAAAACAGAATAGAGTGCTCAATAGTGCAATATTATGCTCAAAGAAAAGTGTGATGCAGCCACTCCGTGTCCATTAGCGAGGCTCCGAGTGCTGTTTAGTGCCAAGTCTGCGAGCAATCCTTTTCAGTGATGAACTTTAGAAAAATCCAAATAGATCTACGTATCATACGCACGGGGAAGGGACACACAAGCAAAACCAAGTGAGAGAGGATAATGTGTGTTCTTTGTGTTATTTGTAAAATGCTGAAGTCCCTCACACCAGTAGGCCTATGTGAATGTTACTCTGGCAGTAATCATTTATCAGTGTCATGCAGCCTGTTATACTCAGTTGTGTGCTGAATGTGATGCCAAACAAACCATTGACGAGAGCCACATCATCACACATGAGCATGTGAACAGGTTGATAATGTTTTGAGAACAAAACAACTTTGTCCACTTTGCAGCAAACTTTAAAATAAGCCTTTAGAACCTATAATTTCCAAATATTGTATTTTACTATTAAAACAGACTCCTGATGTAGAGTGTTAAATTGAATACTAAATTACCACTGCATTGATGTTTGGTAAAACAAATAATTAATAATTATAATCTGCCTTTAATCAGTTTTACTAACACATGATAGAAAAGTATCAGCAAAACTTCAAGCAAATCGCAGAATGGTCCCATCATTATACACTTCAGAAAAGTTTGCATTAAGTAATTGCACACCCCTACTCAATTGAATATGTAAGACTAATACTGTAAATTAAATCCCAGTAAACACACAAATCCCTGCATTTTGTGAAAAAAAAAAAGCTATATATATATATATATATATATATATATATATATATACACACACACCTTATTTTAGTAGCATTTAAACATGATTTAATCCATACATTTTTTTTTAAATTACAATATATCTCCACTTTATAAAGAGCACTATCACTATTTTCAGAAGCAAAATAGGTCATGATTTTACACACCCGGCCCCTTATCAGGCTAATCAAGCCTCCGAGAGGGATAAAGGCTGACTGAGGATGGTGGTGGGACAGAGAGAGAACGTTTACCGGCAGCTGTCCATCCTATGTGTTTGTTTGTGTCTTTTTATTAAATAAAATGTTGTTTATATTGTCAAGCTGGTTCTCACCTCCTCCTTTCCATTTAACTGCTTTTCAACAATGTTTAGGAAAATGTAAAACAATATTTTAATTAAATCTTAATGATTTCCATTGTGTTTTCAGCTTTAATTTATGTATAAGAAGGAAGAAGAAAAAAAAGGAATAAATGGATATCCAATTGATTATAAAAGGAGACTTATTTGTCACAATGTGCACTTCATTAGAAGGCTGAGGTTAGATTAGGAGCCCTACCTTGAACTCAGAGATCAGACGAGCATTAAATGAGCAGCCAAGGCTACCTGAAGGAAGACTGAAACCTGGGCTGATTTAAAAACTCCAGCTTTACTGATGTGTGGAATTGAGGGGGATTTTTACAGCAATGCCACTGATTTAATCAAGCTCAGAACATATGTGAACATGCATAAAGATGAGGATTCAAATTAAGAGATAGAGATGTGTAACCAGCAAAGATTTGTAATGTAATTGCTTGCAGCAGTGTGGAGAACAGGGCTTTAAAATCACTTTGGTGATAAAGACATATTAAAGCAGAATGTCTTGTAAAAGCTTTTGTACACATTGTATTCTCATATAACATATGTTTGCCATGTGGATTGCATTGAAATGAATATGTGATTGTTGTTACGGAACATATAGCAATACATAAATAAATACATGAACATAAATGTGTTTTATACTCACTGACAATGTTCTGAACTGGCTAAAATGCTTAAACATTCAATTGGGAGCATAGGAAAACTAAAGGTCTTTTAGAGGTTATGTAATTAGGGGTTTGAACTAACCCCTAACCATCAGTATTAAACTTTGTTGCATTACTCGGTCCATAATATTTTTGCTATAGACGTGTATATATATAATATATATATAAAAAAAAAAACAAATTCCCATACACTTACATTGCCATATCCAAGCCATCTAGGGACCAGAATATAATTGGGGTGGGCTCTTTTTACCTAAGCCAGTAAGCAATCACCTAGCAACACCCTAGCCACTTAGCATAGCAGCAACATGGCAACTACCCTTCATAACTTAGCATTGTAGCAGCAACTTCTGCATGGATAAGCACCACTCACATTTTCTTTTGAATGTAAATATCTATTATTATTTTTTTTTAATGAGCTGTAATGAAAACTAGATAAATCCTATTTGTTTTTTAGTTATGTTATTAGTCCTCCCTCATTTTCACATCTCCTGGTGTACTCAATTGTTTCATTTTAGACAAAATGCAAAGTAATTATTTAATGTGATGAGGATTGATCCAACTAATGCCTCTGTTGTTTACCAAGCATTTGGGTGTACACACAGCCAGCAGATGGAGAGAGAAATAACATGGTCTCTTTAGACTCTGGCACTGTTTCAAATGGAAAACAACATGATAGAGGAGGACCAATCTAAAGCCTGCGGATGCGTGAATTTTTTAAAAATGTACTAAAGGGGGGAAACTTTTTATTTACATCCCTGCAGATTTTGGCTCTGGTAAACATGCACAAATATATTCTAGACGGATATTTATTTGCTTGAGTCTTTGCCAGTGTTTCTACAGTATGTCCAACCTGTCCATCATTTCAAGGATAAGTCAAGGATACAAATTAATTTCAATAACACTTCCTGAAACCTAAGCTACATCAGGAACCAAGGCTAATTAGCCTGAAAAAGCACCAGCTAACAGGTGGACAGTAGCTTTCCTTTCACACTTGCAGTCCCTATTAGTATGAAACTCATTGGATGCTTCTGATTTCTCTCAACTTTTCATCAAAACAACTATGCAAACTTGCTTTCAAGCTATTTGTTATTAGACACATACCATACAGGCCCTAAAGAGCACCTAAAGAGTCCTCTCTCATCAAGGCGTTTCTGTCCGCAGAACTGCTGCTCACTTTATCAGGGGCAGTGGCAGGATTTTTTCACAGGGGGGCCGGGCAGGGTACCGTGATCAGTCTGTGGTGGTGGTGTTGCGGGTAAACATTAGAGACTGATGTGCTTGAAAATCCCAAGATAACAGTAGTTGCAGAAATACTCAAACCAGCCGGTCTGGCACCAACTACCATGCCACTGTTGAAATCACTGAGATAAATTTGTTTCCCCATTCTTATGGTTGATGTGAACATTAACTGAAGGTCCTCATCCATATCTGCATTTTATGCATTGCACTGCTGCCACACAATTGGCTGTTTAGATAATCACATAAATAAGTCGGTGTAAAGGTGTTCCTAATAAAGTGCTTAGTGAGTGTATATGCAGTATCTGTGTGTGTGCACTTATATGTATATGCTGTGACGTTTTAGCATACATTCCACAAATCTAAGTTTGTTATGTATATATATAATGATTTAAACTTTTGACTTTCCAAATCTAATGTTTTTTTGACCAAATTAATGAACAAAACTGTTCTGTCTCCATGATTTTATTTCTTTAATCTTCCCATTCCATCAAAATGATGGATAATGATCAATTGTAACGCAATCTCTGAAAGAGACACTGTAAAACATTGAGACGAAGCACAACATACATCTAGCGCGTATTTACATAGGAACACAATTTAAAAACAGCATGTACAGACACAAAACACGTTCAGTGTGAACAGCCCCTACGACAACTGACAACCTCATTATGCGGGCCACAGAAAATTTAAATCGGGTCGGATTTGGCCCATGGGCTGCCAGTTGAGTAGCCCTGCATTAAAGAGACAGTTTGTTCAAAAATGACAAATCTTTCATCATCAATTAATGTAATTTGAACCTTGTTTGATTTATTTATGCATTTTATAGAAATAAAAAAAAGAGTTTTATAGCATTTAAAACACTATTTATGGTGTATATGCTATTCTGTTCTCTGAAACAACAGTTGATGATGTGCAGTGACTGTCATTCTTACAAAAAGGACAAAAAGTACCAAAAAAACATGCTATTTCCAAATGTCTATATTATGACATAAAATAGCTTTGTGTGAGCAACAGACCGTTATTTCACTTGACAGCCTTTCTATGTTTGGGAAAAGGAAATAATGGAAAAGATATGGAAAAGAGCAACAAAGACAACATGCTAACAACATCCAGAGTTTGAGTGGCATAAGGGTGAGTAAAGAGGGCGAGTGTGATAAGATGTACATCTTTAGGTGAACTTTCATTATTTTTATATATTAAGTGTGATGTCAAAAGAAACAAACCTTTGTGTTGAGAGGAAGGGTGTCTGAAACGAGCTTTGGGGCAATAATTTTTTTGCATGATCTTTCATCCATGATCTTCCCATGTATGAGATTACAGCGGCGGTCGCATATATAATGAAGTTCAATCGACTATGAAGCTTACTAATTAAAAACATAAGTGCTGGAATTTGTTACAGGAAACCAACATTGAGGTCAAAAAGAATTTTTGCAGTTGTGTGACACGTAAAAAAAGGACTAATGTAGAGATTTGAAGATTGCACTAGCAAAGACGAAATGTTGTAAGGAAAGTAATTGCAAATTGATTGTTATTGACATCTAGATATTTGAAAATTAGATTTTTAGAAATTAGCAAACAGCATCGCAAAGTTGTGTGGTTAAAATAAAGCTCTCCACCTGTGATTGAAAAGCATAGTTCCTCATTAGTTTGCTGTTTGGACATCATTCGACTTTGCTGAGGGTTTTATATCTTTCATTCTATATACAGTATATACAGTTTTGTACAAAATGTTTAAGGGGGATGGTGTAATCCAAAGTTTTTTTTACTCTCTCTGGACAGTACTTTTTTAATTTAAGCCCCAGATACAATATCAATATAACTTTAAACTCAGAAGTTGAAAATATGCTCATCATAGAAGAGGTGTATTCAAGTAAATGGTTTGTGTGAACTACATTTTTAATGTATTTTTAATGTAATAGATCAGGACAAATATGAGCGTCACTTCATTGACCCTTAAGACAAATGGCCATAATATACACCTGTTACCCTCCGTAATTGTATTTTATTATTCATTTTGTGAAAAGAATCCATGTTATGATCATGAAAAAGTTTTTTTTTCTAGATCGCTCATTTACTCCAGTCTACTATTTGACCATGTTTGAAAGTGCGTGAAACATTTGAAAACTTGTGGCGCAAGTTTCATGTAAACACTAGGAAGGACAAGTCAACCATTCACAAACTCTGACATACCTGCTAGTGTTTTCATAAAACCGGCATGTTTTTTTTTGCAGTGGAGAGAGAGCTTGCGCATTCAAGGAAGCCAGATTGCAAGACTAAAGCGTCGCCCTGACAGCATACATCCAATCTCTACAAGTGTCCAGATCTGATTGGAGGATTTCACCAATAGAAATCTGGCAACCTCACATGTCAAAATCTAATTCAAATGAAATCTTAAATATTTTACTTGCATGATTAGTTCTATGTAATACATGATACAATTGATCTAAATGGGATGGTAAGGGGAGATGGTGGTTTTACAAGGGGATGATTTTTGGTATTTCTTGCAACAACAGAGATGGCATCCCCTCGCATCCCATCTCAACTCGAGCCCTGAGTATATACTTTATTCTGTCAAGACTTTGTCCACGTTTGCATGAACTTGAGAAAACTGCTTATTCCAGGATTTTGCAGAAAGCAGTGTTCTCAAATGTAATACAGCATTTTAAGGGATTAATGGCTGTTCAGAGAAATCGCTTTAACACCCACAGCATCTGTTGGAGGACATGGCTTATGTGTACATGTTAACACAAGTGGCATTCTTAAAGTTTTTTAAAGAGTGCATATGTACGGAATGTGCTCAAGTGTGTCGGGGGAACCCCAGCGTCTGATGTAAAGGGAAACCCCACTATTGCAGTGCAATGTATCTGTCACATTTACAAGTGCATGCAGATTTCGTGTTTTCAGCGGCTTCCACGTATTAAACCCTACTAGGCTGTTCAGTCATTTTTTACCATTTATTTTTTTTTTATATAAAAATGGTTTCCTCAATCTGAGAGGTTAAAAACTTGATGACTTTATTTAGATATGAAAAATAATATTGGACTTCGTTCAATGATTCTAAGTGGTCATAATAAAAAAATGCAACACCTTGGCTGTTAGCAGTCAAAATTGACAGACCATAGGAAATGAATGGGAAAGACCCTAACACAGAGCACTTTTTTGTATGTGTTGAATACAATGTATATATAGGCCACGATGCTGAATGAACACATACAGAAATGAAGATGTGAGACTATAAAAGATAGATTCACACTCAGTCACCCCCAGTACACACACACACACACACACAGTCACACATAGTTTCATATGCATACAGACATGGAAACTTTCCCACAGCTCTGAGTTATAAATGTGGCCTCTGGGGCATTGCTCACAGTTCATTCATGCTCACGGTCAAAAATGGCCGCAAACAGCCAAGGTGTTGACCTTTTTTTTTTTTACAGTTTAGGTGGGTTAAACATCTTTCTGGAGTACATGTTAAAGAGCAGTTTTAACGTTAAATGTTAAATTTGACATCCGCAGAAGTTATTACTCCACCCTCTGCATAATGTCATTAACAACAGCTCTGTATAGTTGAACCAACGTGATCGAACAATGGATGTACCACATAGTTCCTATATTATGGTTTCGGAAAAGAGTTGTGACTAGCTTGTTAATTTCTCACATGATGCATCGAACCAAATGTATGGTGGTTAAACATTGAGTTTAAAACATAGTCCTGTCTGGTGGTCATGATGGCTATCTGTCTCACTGTCACTTCTTTAACCCCTTTGGGTCACAAAAAGGTCTTTGCGCTAAATAAACATACTTAGAAATACTCTGTGTGTGTGTGTGTGTGTGTGTGTGTGTGTTAACAGAGGGAGTAGAAAAAATATAGAATAATAATAATAATTTTGCCTAGAGCAATAGTCTCACACACAGCAGTAGCTTAACTATCAAATCAAGCATGTCCCTTTTGAATGGGTCAAAAGGTTATATGGCTTCTTGTACTTATTATGTTTTTGTCAACTCTCAAGAAAACCTTGAAGCACCACTCTAATATATATGATAAACAAACTTGTTTAGGAGTTAACATACAGTACATTAACATCTATTATTATTTCAGGTAAAGTAATGTGATTAGCGTTATTCAGTTAAGGGGGAATCTCACCAAATCTGACAAGGACATATCTAATTAATTTACCCCAAATAGATATTATATTTGTATTTAAATATAGGGCTATTTAGATTTTTTGCTTATGAGATTATTTTCATGACATGACAGTTAGGTTTATTTCACCTCAGTTCTTATTACAGTAATGTGAATCTTAAAGTGATATGAAAAAAAGAAAAATCAATGAATTATTTATAAATTGTAAAGTATTTATACATCATGCTTGTGTTTGTTTAACTGCCTTTAATAATTGGATTACATTGTATTACAGAAATGTCACTTAACAGTCCTTACAGTACTTGGGGATGTAATGCGAATTACAATTGAGAATAATAGGAGGGAATATAAAAAAAATATATATGCTGATTTAAATATAAAGAAAAGTCATTGTATTGCAGTCATTTGACTGTTTTTATTTTTTATATATTTATTTATTTTTTAGCAATCTTACTGTTTTTTTTATTATTATTATAATTAATTTATTTAGTAATTTGGGCGATGGGGGTGCCTATTTGTCATAAAAATAATGCTTTCTATTCCATGGTGTCTGCTGTGGATCCACAAACCTTTTCCATCCTGTGTACTTTTCAATGATGTGATGGGAATTTGTTGCAGATAACAAGAGAGAGGTGCACAGACAGCCAAAGATACCTGTCAGGTTCTTGAGACCAAGTTGTCTAAGACCAAAGTAGCCGTCTCGTCTGTAGTTGAGAAAGATGGCCAGTGCGTAACGTCCCTCATACAGTTTAGTGCCGCGGATGATCCGCAGGTTTTCCAGTGGAAGATAGTCAAACTGGTTCAGAGCCACCAACACGTAACCTGTCACCTCTCGGATAGACTGCAGAGATAGAGGGGGGGGGAAATCATCATTATTTAAAAATAAATAGTACAGTATATGCAACATTTAAAGCAGGCATGAAGGTTAAGTCTGCATCTGTACAATATTGCTCAGGATGTATTCATACTTTACATATAAATTAATTTTTTATAGCCCTTTTGGAACAGATTTGTCCTCTTATTTCAAATTCACAAATACTTTCTGCCTGTGATCATTATGGCCATTGAATAGAGCCAAAAGTACAACTAGTGAGACAGCCATCATATAATTTGAGTAATAATGGCCCAAGAGAACGCTGGACCCTCCCTCTCCAACCACAATCAATCATCCTGACATCCAATCGCTGTTTCATACTGCAAATCATTAGCAGCCACAAAGGACAGATCTATTTCATGCAAAAGAAGTAAATGAGATATAGCTGTATTGATCACACACACTGCTACTGTCATCATGGATATTCATCTGAAGAGCTGAGCCAGCAAGTACTGACAGCTGTCACCTGCCAGTCAGGTAAACTGGAAGTTCACATTGAAACAGCCTTGAAGTGACACTTAGTCAAAAGTATTATCATGCTTTATTATCATGTACCATGGTATCACACGCACAATCATGCGATATGGCCTTACATCAGCGCAGCTGTGATTACCTACGGCACTTGGTGGCCGAATCACAGCAGTGCTGATATCGCCATATCGCGATATGCTCATCTGATATTGCTTAAAAATGTAAGATTTTGTGTTTATATACAGTACATATATACATATTCATACTGTATGTATTCTAAATTATTTTAGTCTGAATATATACCTATACATCGAAATATATACTTGTATATCCAAACATAAAAACATAAAAATACAATTCTGAATATATAATTATAAATCTGGAATATATTGTTTTAAAAATTAATATATAGTAATAAATCTGAATATATATATATATATACACACTTGTATAGTCTTAAATTGTGAATATAGAAAAAAATCTGAATAAATACTTATATATCTAAAAATATAGTCCTAAATCCTGAAAACATAATAAATCTAAATATATACCTTGTAAATACTTGAAAAAAAGTTATATCTCCTGAATATATACGTAGCTATAAATCTGAATATACAGTTAAAATTCTGAATATATTATTATAGATCCTGAATATAAAAATGTAACTCTGAATAGTTGTAAATATCAATGTATAAATCATTAATATATATTAATTATATTAATAAAGTATGAGAATATTATATAAATATGATAATATTGACATTTTAATTTGGAGAAAAGACTTCACATAAATCACTAATAATTTTGAGTATTTTTGAGTGTGTTTTGAACTAGTTGTTTGGAATCAACCAGTTCAAGAGAAAATAAACATTTCTCATTTGGACTTGATTCAAAACCACTTGGTTACTGAAACATACATTAGCCCATGTGACAACTTCCCTGTGTGACAACAGCTTGATCACACTGGAAGTTGATATGCTGTTACTGAATGTTCCTACAACATGGCATCGGCCATATCATACTGAGCTACTGACAAGTGCCATCACGCATGTTGTGTCAGCAGCACAGGAGTGATCAGGAAGAATGCTCTTGTTTTGATAATGAGTGATGACCATGATTCAGAGGTTCCGTTTTCCCTCTACGATTACATTTTTACTCTACTGCTGGTTAGATTTAGGCGTTTGGGTGTAGAGTTAGTACAATTTCACTTTATAACATTCTCCACAGCTAAAACAACTAGCTTTACCACTCATTTTGGCACCCCTCTGTGGGCATTACACCCAGAAACTGGAGCTCACATGTGAACTTGCATTCTAAAACACTTCCCGCTTCAGCCACTGGGGCAGTGCTTTGAATTTCGGTATGTACAGACTGGGTTTAGCTTAATAAAAGTCAACCTACTCTTTCAAAATTCACTGTGAGATCAGTCTGGTGACAACTAGTCCCAGTCTCCCCTAAATAAAAATGTATTTCATTTTACCATCAAAATGATACCAGGCCACCTTCATGCCCTTTAAATAATTTTTTTATTGTCTGGGGTTTTGTAACACCCCTTCCACATACATAAAAGAGCCTCTCATCCCAAACAAAAATGACACTGCAATGACACAATAGGTCAAAATCCATATTGTGAAAAACAAACTGATTCCAGATCACTTTAACTCAAATTGCATTAATGAACAATGCAATCAAATACAGTTTTGCATTCCACCTGTATTTCTCCAAAAGGTATCATTAGAAATTTGCATAAATTTGTACATTTTTCAAAGTTAGACAAGGATACTTAATGTTGTAGGGGAAACAAACCCTGTCACAAAGTCTGAATTTATTAATTCATCTTTATCCTAATCATGCTGGCATTTCAGTGTCGCCAGCAAACAATCCTGCCAGTATGAGTCACTCTCACTGCCTGGAAACACGGTGGACTCGGTTACACAAGTGTTTGTGCATTAGGCTGCCGGGCACAAATTGAACACACCAAACTTTTTTTTTTTCAAACAATTCACTTTAAATGGATACTTTTGTAGTATTTTATTTATTTCCATTTTTTTTCTCGTGAAGTCCACTTATTATGTTAGTCAAGGTTTTCTGCACCAAAAACAGTCGAGCGCTGTGGCCGAGCGCTCGTCTTGGGAGAGAGGAATTGGTAAGGGTTTTCACCTCAGATGAATTGCTGCTAATTGTGATTTCTATGTTCACAGCAAGAGGCTGGGAGATAAGACGCTGCCTAAAACCCCAGAGAGGCAGAGAGAGAGAGCTTCACACACCCTGAGAGAGTGTTGTTCTAATGAATATAGTGTGTGAGTGTGCTGCTGGAAAGCATAGTTTGAGTTTTGTAAAATACAATACCTTTTTGAGTTGGATCTATTGCCTCCAACTTCCTCATTTCCCTCTTCCATGAATGAAATGTATTACTCTGGTTCCGAAACCCAGGATTTAGAGGAAGAGGATACGTTCCCATGGAGTCGACACCACTGGAAGAAGTCTTCCGGTCCCTCACCAGCATCTACCAAGGCCTGGAAGAACATTGCATGAGTGAGGTCAGCCACCCGTTTGCCTTTGCCCAGCAGCTCCATGATGCCTGCCGCTGGTGGGTGCTGGTCAAGGAGGACAGTGATGCTGATTATGGTGGTGCTAGAGCAGTTCGTCTCCCAGTTGCTGAAGGGGGTGGGTCCAATGCCACCGACCGGCTTCGCTGGATGAAGTGGTCCAGCTGGTGAGTTTTGTAAAATAAAAAAACCTTTCTCCTTTCCCTCCTCCACGAACAAACCTTATTACACAGTTGTATTTTAGTTTTACATGACCATTCCCATGGTCTATCTAACCTGCTTTTCTGCTGCTGCTCCCTTAAGATTTCTATATGTAAATGACCTCTTTGATGATTGTCTATCCTTCGTGAAGTCCTTCCTTCACCTTAGGTGTAGTTCTCACTGTCATTCATCAGGACGGGCTAAGAGGCCATCCATTAAAACAGTATAGTAATAGGGGCAGTCATATGATAATAACCCACTTTGGAGTGGAAGGGGGCTTTGCGTTTTGAACTTTTGAGTTTGTAAGTGGGTTAAAGGGAAAGGAGGAGGCGAGAACCGGCTTAACAATATAAATAATATTTTACTAAATAAAACACACACACAAACACATACAGGGCAGCTGCCCGGAATTCTCCCTCTCTCTCAAACTGTATCCACCGGCCGCCTTTATCCCTCGTGCACCCCATCAGGCTGATTGGGGACCGGGCGTGCATCGTTCCAGCCTGGCCCCGCGCTCCTCCACTTTATAGAGGTTTAAAGTAACCTACATCAAACTCAAAAGAGCAGAGAAAATCCTGTTTTCCATGACATGTTTACAAGGTCACAAGTTCTGGGTAGATTAGATGGTAAGCGAACAATCAGTACTCATAGTCAACGTGTTGAATGGAGGAGAAATGGGCAGAAGTAAGACCTGAGTGAATTTGACAAGGGCCAAATTGTTATGGCCAGACGACATCACTGAAACGGCAAGGATTGTGGGGTGCTCACGGTCAGCAGTGGTGAGTCCCTACCAACAATGGTACAAGGAGGGACAAACCACAAACTGGCAACTGGGTGTTGGGTGCCAAAGGCTCATCGACGTGTGAGGGCAACGAAGGTTTTGAGTATGGGGCTGCGTAGCCGCAGACCGGTCAGAGTGCCCACGATGACCCCTGTTCACCATCAAAAGCACCTACAAATCTTAATGGTCCTTAAAATAGGCTTAATTTTCTTTATGCAACATATAATGTCTTGACCCAGATGAGCCAGCAGTGCTAACAATTTAGCACCAGCGCTCAGAAAACTAAATCTGAGAGAGCAGCAATCATATATTTGCATTCCAGCCTTAGAGAAAAATATATAAATGTCAATGCTAAATGTAATCTATTTGCTCCACTTTATGCAGCAGGTGACACCCCAGCACATGTGCTTCATCAAAACAAGCTGTGACAGGGTAGATATTAAAAATCCATGGAGAAAAACAATTCACAACTGTAATATCATTGAAAACGACAAAGGCGGTTTTGCTGTTGTAACCTTAAGATGTCTATACAGTATGTAAATGACCTAGTCCCTTATTTTGGGACTTTGTGGGACAACAAATAGCTTTTTTAACCCATATAGCATTAAATGGCTTCTGTCATAATTATGTTTTCTTAATTCTGTAAGCAGTGTTCAATTAAAACCAGAAGCTAGACAAAAAGAGTAGGTCTTAAGGGGGTCGCACACCGAACGAGAAGCGCAGCGCCGCGCCGCGTCTAGAACAACTCACAGGTATCGCACACCGGACGCGCACATTCTATTCGCGCGAGCTCAATTTTGAATCAACTCCTGGTAGAAGTCTAGAAGAGCTGCACGATGGGTGAGTTTTAACTTGATGTATTATTTATTTTTTATGTTAATTTAATAGCTGATGTTTGATCGTTAATCGAGTAAAAGTGTCTATCACGTTGTTAAGTCTGTTATTTTGTTGTAACGTTATCCGTTGTCTTGGCAACTATGTTACATACAATAGTATTTATTTAGCTAGCGTTTAGCTAACCCGAGTGACAACGTTAACCAAACAAGTTATTTGTTATATTCTTTATTATTATATACGTAACTGACGATATGTTATGTAAGAGTGTATGGTTAGTATGGTAGAGTATTGAAAAATGGCACAACAGGGGAAAATGAAAGATTTAAAAGGGCTATGTTTGTTATATATTTTTTCCAATATGACTTTATTCAAGCTGTTAAATTAGGAATGTTAAACTAAATGTATATTGCAGCACAGGGTGAAGTCAGTATGTATATTAACGACGATTTGAGACAAATAAATGTACATTTAATATACAACTATGTAAATGGCGCTCTGTGGCGCGGCAGGGTTTTGAACAAGGTCCTGAGCCGTAGCTGGGCGCCGCGGACAGACGCCGAATGGCGCCGGCGGTGTGTGTACACTCATAGAGAATAATGTGTTAGAATTTTAAAGACATGGCGCTGCGCGGCGCGGCGCGTTCGGTGTGCGACCCCCTTTAGAAAGCACTTTCCGATATTCAAATCAACAACAACAAAATTTGGCCAGCGTTAAAAAAATCATTTGTATTCACAGTGATGTCATAATTAGGCTACAATGTAATGTTATTCTACTGCTGTTTGCTGTAGTTTTGCAAAAAAATAAATAAAAATTGTTCACTCTTCTACTGCAACTGAAGACCAACTGGAATTTGTTTAAAGCTTATTTAAAAAAACTGAACTCACAGAAAAAGACTTGGAATTTGCAGAGGATCTGCCAAGAAACTAAAGATTGAAGTACATATAAAAGGTTGCTTCAAACAATAATGAATGTACAATAGATGTGTTTTTAATTGGTGCCTTAAACGGTCAGCATTTCCCTTGTGATGCTGGGAAAGATGGAGCCTTATTCAGGTAAATGATGATCGTTCAATTATAATTCACTTTTATAGTCATACCTTTCGATATAATGGTAATCATGGGAATTCCTGGTGCCTGTAATTGCTCTGTGGAAATTATTTCACCTCCGAGACCTTGTCA
This sequence comes from Xyrauchen texanus, assembly GCF_025860055.1. Taxonomy (NCBI): domain Eukaryota; kingdom Metazoa; phylum Chordata; class Actinopteri; order Cypriniformes; family Catostomidae; genus Xyrauchen; species Xyrauchen texanus. Next base: position 46,556,724 of record NC_068280.1, read on the forward strand.
CAGCGCTGTGTCTAATGAGATCTAATAAGAAACAGCAGAGCCAAAAATGGGAAACAACAGTCGCTTTCTAAAATAGGGCAGAACTTATTACTAACTGCTGATATGTGATCAATTTTGCCTTTTACTTTCAGAAATGTTAAGATTAAGTGCAATCAGGTCAGAAACCAGCACTAATAAAGCCCAAATAAAATGAATGCCTTTATTTTGATTTTTACATAAGTTATTGGTGATGTCCAACTTACCAGGACAACATTCTAGTTCTGTTTCAAAACCTAGTGAACTGCCCAACATTCTTGTGCTAAAGAATGCATTCTTACACTTAAAAAAGCTGAATGCAACACAATGAACAAAACAGAACACAGGTCTCGAGATGTGTTTTTAAATTTGAAGTTATTTTTTAACTCAGCGCGTCTATAAAACATGGCGCTCCTGTGCAAGATGCTGATAAAATAGCGAGTGGTGGCATAACGGTGAAAGAGATCCGTCTAGTGTATGTTAACATAGAACAATTGAGAAACAGTTCAGATGGACACAAAAACACGCTCTGTGTGAACAGCCCCTTAGGTAGCATTATAACTAAAATACAACCTCATTAGTCACTGATTTCATAGTCACTATTGCTATTGCTCATACTTAGTGGTAGGGAGATGTTATACATGTGAATAGGAGGAAACTACATATGCACTACATATGATGGCTGTAGTCCCATATATCAGATACAGGAGCTAATTCTTTTTTTAATAGAGGCACCACAATACTAGGGCTGGGTGATGATACAGATTTCCAGCTTTGATTCCAATTCACAAGATCAAAAATGTATTCTGATAAATAGGTAATAATTAATAGTAATTTCAGTAATAATGTAAATTTTGCTTAAATTTGAAAAATTCTTTCTCAGCTACTGCTGTTAATTACAACAACAAGGGATCGTATACTTGTTTAAATAACGACAATATTAATTTTAATAATATTATTTTAGCATCAGTATTTCAATGTATTTTATTTTGCGTATTTTTTTGTTGTTGTTGTTACATGCTTATTGTTTACATGCAAAATATGTACCATTTACAAGTATTTACATTAGAGGTCGCCCAATAGTAGATTTTGTCGATACTGATAACTAAGGTGTTGGAAAAGTCGATAACAGATGAATTGGCCAATAGTTTTTTAAATAGTTTTAAATAATGATTTATAGACATTCCTTACTATGACACAGAGGCTACAAAGTAAATAAAATCTCAGATATTGTTTTTTGCTCAACCAAAATACCAATAATAACCAGAAAAAATTAAGATATGGTGCATAATGCGAGACCTTTAACTATAGACAAACCTAACAAACCTGGGACACTTATTTTAAAATTATGGAGACTTGGCTCCGTTACAATGCTTAATATTTAAATATTTACTAATTTAAGCTTTTTATAGCCTATATATTCACCAGATTAAATGTTTTCTATACGACACTTTACCAGATGAGCTTTAATGAGGAATAAGTTTTATTATTATTCATAAAAGTTAGAGACACGATATATGTGCTGACGCAAACTTCCATATAGTCACATTTTTTGTTGCATGTCCTCGCTTTCATTTAGAAACTTGATTAATGAATCAAAATATACATTGAAGTGATGATAAAAATATGTATAAATATTGTCAATAATGAAAGATTGAAGAACCCGGAGGAAAAGAAAAAAAAATACATTGATACGTAAAACAAGAACGTAGAATTACATTTTTATTTTTGTTGTTTTTGATCAACAACTAACAGTAAAGAACAGAAAGAATATTAAAAGAGACATTATTTAATGACAAATTAATCTTGTCTTTGGACACAATTACACGGAAGTCAAACCAAACTTTTAAAAAATTACAGAACTTTTCGTCAATCACTGGCAAGTGGAATCAGAAAATGTATCAGCCAGTGGCTAATCAGAGATTCATTTTATAAAATTTTTGGGCAGACATTTGCAAGTGATTTTTTTGCATTGTAGAGGGTTACTCAGTAAATGATTGATCTTTTTAACATCATTGATGTGACACAACACAGTTGCTTGGGCTGAAAAGCGTCAAAAAAACATTCTAAATGACACGCAGACAAGCACGTACATAGAGCTGTGAGCTCGAGTAATATACGTAGAACAGGGCATCCATTTCCTCTACGCTACTCGACGCGCCAGACTCTTCTAGTGTAGACAGCATCATTGATAAGAATGTGAAAGATATGCTTTTGACACGATGCAATTCACCCTTTACGTCTGGTGTAGACAGGGTGTTAGAATCTATATCAAAGTTGTTCAAATGAAGATTGAACTTAATCGGAAAATACATATTTTTACACAGCCCTGCACAAATTGATCAAACCCCTTACTATAAGTATTAGACCACATCAATGCTAATACTTTTTTGGTTGAAAACACATTTAATTTGCTACGTTAACACCTCTCATCCACACTAGAACTAAGTTTTCCTTCACTGAAAACCAAGATTAACCGAGGAATTACTCTCTATTACTGCACATTTTTGAAAACATTGTACTTTGTGAACTGAAAATGGAATTTTCAAACATTTTCAGAATAGTTTGGATGTGGCTTTGATTTTGCTATATTTACACCTCTTATCCACGCTAGAACGGCATTTTCCTCCATTTAAATATTTCAAAAATGATCTCTATTTCTGCATACTTTGGATCACTATTAGTGTGGACGTGGTGAATAACTCATCCCACACTATTTGTGCTACAGATATGAATTATACCTTAAATTATGTGGTCTGTTGAGGTTAAATTGTCATTACTTTTCTTTGTAATGAGAATTACGATTTTCATTAGGCAGACTTAAAATGGGTGAAAAATCCAATAGACTTGCATTGAAATAGGGACCCAAGCACATACTGCTAAGCTAACGAACCGATTCTCTAATAAAGACAAGAAATATAAGACACAAACAAATAAAAATGTGAAATAGTTAATTTTAATTACATGGAGCTATTTAATTTTCAATATAAAATATAAATAAAACAGTTACATTTAAATTTACATTTCCATTGTCCTCACTGTGAAGGATACAAAATTAGGTTTCACATGAGGCAGCATTACTTTGCTCCATACTATTTGGAACTTCTTGTGCATCGAGAGCGAGACACTGAATAATGATGTCTAGGTAGGCAGCCCACAAGAGTTTGGAGCAGAGCCAATTTGCAACCACGTCACCAAGTATCAGCACTAATAGTACAGGACAAGCTGCTGGACTGCAGTTGCCAGCAGCATTTCAAACATCCACTCACCTTAGCCATACACCCATCTGTTTACCCACTATTAAGGACACAACTGCCCACCACTGCAGGGCATTGGATACATAACTCTAAGTCATGTATTGTGGTTCATCTTGATCCTATACCGTATGTGGCCTGTGCATTATCACAAACTGAGAGTTTAACAAGCCTTAGCTGGTATTTGAATATTTGCTGCAGGATAAACATCCTTACAATGATACAAATATTACTCAGTATTGCTCCTACTGTTATATTTTCCCCTGCCTTGAAACTGCTGTAGGTATACAAAATAACAGGAAAAGTAATAATAATAATAATAATAATAATATGCTAGGAAATCCTTAGCTGGGTAGCAATAAAGGTCCATCCATAGGGTTTCTTTTCTTTCTTTCTTTTGAACATAACTCTTGGACAATTACATTTATAGTAAAACTAATTTGTAGAGACTGTACTTCACCAGTGCTTCTATAATTTATATATTAAAGATATACTTGCCGTCACTTGACGCCGGAAAGGCGTTTGATATTGTAGAATGGGATTATCTTTTTAAGATTTTGGAAATATAGGTCCTTCTCAAAAAATTAGCATATTGTGATAAAGTTCATTATTTTCCATAATGTAATGATAAAAATTAAACTTTCATATATTTTAGATTCATTGCACACCAACTGAAATATTTCAGGTCTTTTATTGTTTTAATACTGATGATTTTGGCATAAAGCTCATGAAAACCCAAAATTCCTATCTCAAAAAATTAGCATATTTCATCCGACCAATAAAATAAGTGTTTTTAATACAAAAAAAGTCAACCTTCAAATAATTATGTTCAGTTATGCACTCAATACTTGGTCGGGAATCCTTTTGCAGAAATGACTGCTTCAATGCGGCGTGGCGTGGAGGCAATCAGCCTGTGGCACTGCTGAGGTGTTATGGAGGCCCAGGATGCTTCGATAGCGGCCTTAAGCTCATCCAGAGTGTTGGGTCTTGCGTCTCTCAACTTTCTCTTCACAATATCCCACAGATTCTCTATGGGGTTCAGGTCAGCAGAGTTGGCAGGCCAATTGAGCACAGTAATACCATGGTCAGTAAACCATTTACTAGTGGTTTTGGCACTGTGAGCAGGTGCCAGGTCGTGCTGAAAAATGAAATCTTCATCTCCATAAAGCTTTTCAGCAGATGGAAGCTCCTGATAGCTAGCTGCATTGACCCTGCCCTTGATAAAACACAGTGGACCAACACCAGCAGCTGACATGGCACCCCAGACCATCACTGACTGTGGGTACTTGACACTGGACTTCAGGCATTTTGGCATTTCCTTCTCCCCAGTCTTCCTCCAGACTCTGGCACCTTGATTTCCGAATGACATGCAAAATTTGCTTTCATCTGAAAAAAGTACTTTGGACCACTGAGCAACAGTCCAGTGCTGCTTCTCTGTAGCCCAGGTCAGGCCCTTCTGCCGCTGTTTCTGGTGCCTGTGCACAGTGGCTCTGGATGTTTCTACTCCAGACTCAGTCCACTGCTTCCGCAGGTCCCCCAAGGTCTGGAATCGGTCCTTCTCCACAATCTTCCTCAGGGTCCGGTCACCTCTTCTCGTTGTGCAGCGTTTTTTTGCCACACTTTTTCCTTCCCACAGACTTCCCACTGAGGTGCCTTGATACAGCACTCTGGGAACAGCCTATTTGTTCAGAAATTTCTTTCTGTGTCTTACCCTCTTGCTTGAGGGTGTCAATGATGGCCTTCTGGACAGCAGTCAGGTCGGCAGTCTTACCCATGATTGCGGTTTTGAGTAATGAAACAGGCTGGGAGTTTTTAAAAGCCTCAGGAATCTTTTGCAGGTGTTTAGAGTTAATTAGTTGATTCAGATGATTAGGTTAATAGCTTGTTTAGAGACCCTTTTCATGATATGCTAATTTTTTGAGATGTTGAGGGTTTTCATGAGCTGTATGCCAAAATCATCAGTATTAAAACAATAAAAGACCTGAAATATTTCAGTTGGTGTGCAATGAATCTAAAATACATGAAAGTTTAATTTTTATCATTACATTATGGAAAATAATGAACTTTATCACAATATGCTAATTTTTTTAGAAGGACCTGTATACAGGTTCGAGAATACTTTTATTGAATGAATCAAGTTACTTTATATACACCCGGTAGCAGCGGTACAAACAAATTGATTATTTTCAGATAATTTTATCTGGATAGGGTCACCCGGCAGGGTTGCCCTCTTTCCCCATCATTGTTCTGTCTTGCCCTGGAACCATTAACAGCCACGATAAGAAAGGAGGATGATTTTCCAGGGGTGATGGCGGGAGGTGTGGAGCATTAGCTTCTAATTTACGCAGATTACATTTTATTATTTGTCTCTGACCCCATTAGATCTATGCCTTGCCTCCACAGAATTTTTAATTCATTTTCTAAGTTCAGGATACAGAGTTAATTGGTCTAAATCCGAAGCTTTGGCTCTGACAGCATACTGCCCGATAACGGCTTTTCAGCCGGGTGCCTTTCAGTGGCCCAAACAGGAATTTTGGTATATTGTTCCCAGCAAATTTGTGTGTTTTAGTTAGAGTTAACCTTTAATAAAAAGCTTTGAGCAATGTGGGCAGGTGGGCTTCGTTACATTTATCGATGATTGTAAAGGTTAATATTATTAAATGAATTGTATTCCAAAATTCAACTACCTGCTACAATCTCTCCCTATAGATGTCCCCCTCTCTTATTTCAAGCAATTTGATAGCATATCGAAGTCCTTCATTTGGAATGGGAAATGTCCCAGATTACATTTCAGTAAGTTACATAGGCCAATTGACAAAGGTGGACCAGGCCTACCCAAGATTTTGTTTTATTATTATGCTTTCAGTCTCAGACATTTGGCTCATTGGTCGCTTCCACCTGAGAGAGGCCCTCCCTTGTTTTGTATTGAACAAGAATTTCTTGCCACTATTTTGCCATTGCAAAGCCTTTCTATAATACTAACCGGGGAAGTTAAATTACAACCCATTATCTCGCATTTACACTCGTATGGACAAAATAGATCTCAATAGATTATGGGAGAAAGATTAAAACTTGGTATTGGAGGAGGGAGTGTGGGATAGGACTCTAAAAAATGTCAAGTCTGCATCAAAAGACGCAATTCAAGATTTTACATGGATTCTCTTGGACCCTCTCTAGATTGTATAGGCTTGGTATTAAAGACACACCCAACTGCTGGAAATGGGGGACATAACCCATGTCTTTTGGGTGTGTTAAGATCCAGGAGTTTTTGATGAAGGTTCAGAGTTTTGTGTGTGATGTATTGGGCACTCGGGTTTAATTTTGCCCAAGACTCCTTAAAAGAGTTGTGTCATAACCGCCAAATAGATTATTTTAAGGGGTTGGAGGTCAGCTGGAGTGCCCTCATTTTAGGAGCTGTGCTCGGAGATGGGTAGGGTGGCAGCCTTTGAAGAAGGGTTATTTAGAAGAATAGGGAAATTGAATTTGTTTGTGGAGAAATGGGGAGCATATCTGAGCTTGCCGAATGTGTGATTATTATTATTAAAATGTTTTGTGTGTATGTGTCTATAATCATGTACAACAACTGGGATGTTATTGGGGGCCAGGTTGGGGATTGGGAGGGGTGATAGTGGATAGTACAATGTGAATAGCTTCTGTGCTAACTCATCTGGTAGTGTTTCACTTTGGACTCGGAAGGCCACAGTTCGTGCTAGCCAAACACGCAAGCTGACACATGAGACGAAAGTGCCATAGAAGCCACACAGAATTACGTAGTTTCTTCAGAATATTAGCTTCTCATGTTTTCATGTTTCATCAGTTAGATTAAGATGGTTAAGGGTAAGGATGTCTGTTTTGTTCACCTCTCATTTTAATTTAATACATAATTGGTTAGGTTTGGTATGTTTTACTTCTTTAAAACCTCCATCTAATATCAACCTTAAAAACATTGTCTGATTTTTTGCTTTGCAAAAATGTTGCCATGGTCACATAATTTTCATGAGATCATGCTAAAATCTACGTGTGTCGATCAGTTTATGCTTAAACCATCTATGACAGTATCTTGATAAAGGAAAACCATGTATTAAGCATAACTGGTTTAAGGTCATGCATGTAAACTTGCAAATTTTGCAATTTTTTGCCACTTAGTGCTGTTTAGTGCCCCTACTGGCACATAAATTACATATTACACCTAATTGTATTTCAATAAATCAGTGTAGAATGAGGGGCTTTCCATGCAGATATACTGTGTACGCATGCAAATAAGCAGAGTCAGTCGAAATTAGCATAGTAAAGCATATTCACAGTTGTGGTTTATCCATTTAAAATAATTTTATTTTTAAATATATTTATTTAAAATATATGTATTTTTAAAACTAAGTTGCAGATGTGACATTAGGAAATGTCAAAATAGAACTAAATGGGAAACGTCTTGCAATGGAATACAAACTAATTTTCCTAACACTAATATGAACTCCTTTTGAATCATAACAACAATCATAACGGAACAACAGACAAACTTTCACCAATATTCAAGCAATGTGTTTAGAAATATCAAAAGATTACTACAACTCAAACATGTTTACACTGTTAATGCTGTAACAAAGAGCTAAGGAGGTCCTGAACAATTCAGTAATTTAAAGCCTGCAGTAACACTTGGCCCTAAGCTGAAACTATCTGCCTTTACCTAAAGTATCACAGTGAGAGAGTGATAATGAGACAGTACTGTTCGCCCATCACAATGATTAATACTTCCTCCAGAAGACCTACTCTGTGCTGTATATTACTAAAACATTAAAATTTTCACTGCTCTAAAAAATAAAAATTGAAAATAGATGTTAACGCAGAATACGTTTCTATTTAAAAAAGACTAACAGCTTAAAATATGATTAGAATATGATATATAATTATGCTCTTTGAAAGCTTAATTTTAATCTCAAATATAAAGGCACACACCTCTGAGGAGATCAGTGAACAGAAGAATCACCTCTCATATGAATGCTTTTGATTAATGACCAGTTCCTGCCTACACTCTGCACAGGAACACAATTTAATTTTATGGGATTTTAACTTAGGGAAAAGCGTTGAAACATATATGAAAGAGCAGAAAAGAATACATTGAAGTCAATATTAAGTGCAAATGGCAAATCTTTTGTAGAGCGGGACCTGATTTTATTCTTCAGAAATTGATTGGATTGCAAAAAGTGGCTGTTAGCAGAAGGCAGTTGGGGGAGGGCGAGAAAATAAGTCTCATGAATATTACGTGACTATTGTGACATTTTTACAAATAGAAATTATTTGGCTGCAGTTTCCCAGTGAAATGTACAGCTGGGGGTGCCAAAAGTCCGTGAAATGGTGTCATAATCATACAAGGTTTTTAAGGTGAATATTAGATGGATGTTTTAATGAGTAATACCAGCCTGATTTTATAAAATGTACATGACAGTGGCAGTGTTTTTGCCAACCAAAATTACATGCTTCAATACACTTTTGGCTGTATATTTGGGGGTGCAAATATCGATGATGTCGTAATCAGACAAGGTTTTTAAAGTGAATATTAGATGGAGGTTTATTTGAGTAAAACCTCCCTAACCTAAAACTTTAACCTTTATCTAACCAATAGTGTTTTAAAAGCAAATTTGACAGGAAGCAACCATGTCATTTCGTTTAGCTTCAGTGGCACTTTTGCTCCACTTTACTTTTGTTTTGAGCATCCTTGGCTGGGATCGGTCTCTGAGTCGAAAGTCCATCTATGGGGTGATCTACCGCAGAAGCTAGTCACATTGGATTAGGTGTGTAAATGTAGAGATGTCTATAATACAAGCGTTAAAATGTGTTGTTTTTTAATGTGTAATAGTACAAGCATTTCGATATCATAAAATAGCAGGGTGTAAGTAATAGAGCAAAAAATATGTGTTTATGAAGTCATAATCAGCCATTGTAGTTGTGATTTGTGTGAAAGTTAATAAAACACTCAGTTGTTGTAGCGCCTCTGGTGTTAATTTCACCAGGAAATGTCTCGGTTACGTGGAACCAAGGAACGTAGGAACGTAACCCTGGTTCCCTGAGTGGGAATGAGACTCTGCGAATGAACACTATGGGACACCATCTGAGTGTCACATGGGCTGAAGCCCTTAAACAATCACTTAAATTTATTGGCTGATGGCACTTAAACGACACCCATAGGAAGCTATGCCACAGGCTCCATAAAGGCGGTTGCTTTCATGCCATCAAGTCTTCTGCAGGAACGCATGAGCCTAGGAAGCTGCTATAAAGTATGGTCAGCTATGCAGCATCTCGTTCCCACTCAGGGAACCAGGGTTGATTTCCACGTGACCGAGACATTCCCTATTATCAGAACTCAAGCTGTGTATGAACGCTATGGGAACTATATACATTCATGCCATGGGTACAGTAGCAGCCAACTGTCTAAGAGCATGTGGCAAGCATATAGTGGTGCACAAGCAAGCTAAAGCATACTAATAAAAAGAAGGAATTATGAGTTTACTCCTGTTCCAACAGAGAAAACCTGGGAAGCAGGAGTCAAACCCTCGTCAAGAGAGGACCACTCTGCCACCATACAAATGTCCTTTATGGACACACGTCTATCCTTGAATATCTGAAGATGAAGGTAAACCCCGCACTTCGTAACCACTTGAAATTACATCAATAAGCCAATGAGACAATCTTTGCTTGGACACCAAAACACCCCTGTTTCGGCCATCAAAGCACACAAACAACTGTTTTGACTTACGACACTGGCTAGTATTGGCAACATAAACTCGCAACGCCCAAACTGGGCAAAGCATACGCAACCTTTCATGCTCCTCCAACTCAAATGAAGGAGGATAGAAAGCCTGAAAATTGAAGTGAAATTATGTTGAAATAACCTTAGGTAAATAGCCCAAATGAGGTCTTAACCCTCCATCTCCTGCAAAACAATATAGCACTGTAACCATAGGGCAGTAAACTGGATTTTCACTTCACGTTGTACACCAAGAAGCAAAAATATGCCAGCTGAACATATAAAGCCTCCTAGTTGATGGAGCTCTAGTATTTAGAATTGTATCAACCACAGCAGAGGATAATCCATCCTGCTGAGGGGCCATATCCATAACTTCCACAAGTCCAGCCGGGGGTGCCAAATGCTGCCCAGTGCAGCAAACTGATCAGTAGAAAAATTTAAAGATGCGATGTCAGCCACTGATGCACCAATGCATCGATGCTCAGTGGTGATAAATGCATCAGTGTTTGAAGTCCCTTTGTGGAGTTTATCCATCACTGAAAAGTTCTCGCATGCAAAATACAGAACCCTCTTGTCTAGGTTTACATAAAGCCCTAGATTGCTCAATTGGCTGAGAACGACTTCTCGATGCTGGGCAGGCAAAGTCTCTGCGTGGGCAAATTATAATTCAATTACAGGCAATTATAAAATGGAGTCACTCTGAATTTATTTATAGCAGAGAACATTGAGGGACTTAAGAGCAAGCAGGCTCACCTTAATGGCCCCAGCATTCTTTATGGGGGGACAACATGTGTTGCTTATGTTCACGGTATTTTGTGTACACTTGTGCTTGAAGAGCATTGAATTTTTGTAAATGTTTTGAAACATTTGGTCATGGAGACAGAGGGTGATTTCGGGAAGAATTGTTTTATTTTCACTTCCCAGCAAGCTGCGGGAGAAAACTGAACCATATTTTGGTCCCATGAGAAGTGGGAGAAGTCCCATGGTAGGTCCTACCCAATAGGGGTGGAGGCTCTACGAACATGGTGAATGGGGCAGAGGGGCTTCTGCCCAAGGAAGACGCAGTTTACCAACAGGTAAACGTTTTTCAGCAGAAAATACATGGCAAGGGATTACCTACGGGGAACCAGTGCATGCAGAGCACCTGTCCAATAAGGGGCTTAGTTAGCACAAGTACTGAGCCGGCAGCGAGTTACTCTGCAAACTCACCTACCACAGGGCTAGGAGGAAGTCAACAAGGGAACATATTTGTGAATGCTACTAGGAATCAACAACGCATATCTTCAGCTCAAGGGAGGTGAAAGGTGCTAAGGACCCGGACTTACCTGTTCTTTCCTGCTAAGCCACGGGATGAAACCGGCTCAACCCGGAGATTATAGAACCTCGAAAAGGTGTTGGGTGTAGCCCAGCCCACTGCCCTGCAAATGTCTGTTAGAGAGGCGCCACTGGTCAGAACCCAGGAGGCTGCCACACTCCTGGTAGAATGGGCTTGTAGCCCTGCCAGGGGCGGCACATGCTGAGCTTGGTAAGCGATAGCTATGGCGTCAATGACCTAGTGAGCGATCCCCTGCTTGGAGACAGTGCTTCCTTTCCACTGTCCACCAAAGCAGACAGAGAGCTGCTCAGAGACTCTAAAGCTCTAGGTGTGATCCAAATAGAAAGTGCACACTGGACACAACAACGTCAGGCTGGAACGAGGCGTGTTCTGGAGGTATTCAACATCCTGCGCATCTCAGGATCCTGATGATCAGTTCGTGTTTTCCTAAAGACTTACCGGCCCCTGTGTCGTGGTGTGCTGCTCTAGCGGCTACGCACACCTTCAAGGTGGAGGGGGACAGCCGCCTCTCCAACCTCTCCTGCAGAATGGAAAGCACCGAGCTGACTACGCACCTCTGGGGGTCTTCGCGTTCCAGTAAGAACACCAATTAGAGAACAGACGCCACTTCAAGGCATACCGGCGCCTCGCATTAGAGGGTGCCCTCGCCTGAGTTACCGTGTCTACCATGGCGAGTGTTAGGACATCTTCCATTTCCCGTCCAGGGACCCGCCATACATGGAGGTTCCAGAGGTTTGGTTATGGGTGTCAGATTGTGCCCCTTCCCTGAGAGAGAAGGCGCTTCCTCAGGGAAATTTGCCATGAGGGGCTGACGCAAGGAGCGTGAGGTCCAAGAACCAAGTCTGGGTGGGCCAGTAGGGTGCTACTAGGATGACCTGCTCCATGACTTTGCACAGGGTCTGTGCAAACAGACTCATTGGGGGAAATGCATATCTGCGTAGTCCAGGAGGCCAGCAGTGTGCCAGCGCGTCTATACCAAGGGGTGCCTCAGTCAGGGCGTACAAAAGCTGGCATTGGGAGGATTCTGGTGAGGCAAACAGGTCTACCTGTGCCTGCCCGTATCAACTCCAGACTTAGCTGGACCACCTGAGGGTTTAGTCTCAACTCTCCCTTGTGGGTAACCTATCATGACAGCGCATCCACTGTAGTGTTGAGGTCGCCTGGGATGTGAGTGGCTCGCAGCGACTTGAGGAGTCGCCAGGCGAGTTGTGACATACAACGGGAGCGTAAACTGTGCTGACGGTTGATATGTGCCAGCGTTGATTTGTTGTCCAGACCAACACGTGCTTGCCCTGGATCAACGGCCAGAGTCTCCACAGGGAGAGCAGTATTGCCAACAAATCTTGGCAGTTGATGTGACAACTTAGCCGCAGGCCCATCCAGGAGCCGGCAGCTGCGTGCCATTGCATACAGCGCCCCAGTCCGTCATGTAGGTGTCGGTCGTAACCACGACACACCTGGACCTGTTCTAGGGGAACACCTGCCCGTAGAAATGAGAGGTCGTTCCAAGGGCTGAAAAGGCAGTGACTGATCAGCGTGATGGCCACGTGATTTGTCCAGCGGCGCAATGCCCATCTTGGACCTCGAGTCCGGAGCCAGTGCTGAAGCGGCCTCATATGCATCAACCCGAGCAGAGTGGCAACCGCCAAGGATGCCATATGCCCCAGGAGCCTCTGAAATAATTTCAGTGGAACCGCCATCTTCTGTCTGAACGCCTTCAAACAGGTCAGCACCGACTGGGCATGCTCGTTTGTGAGGAACACCATCTTCGAGACTGAGTCCAACTCCAGACCGAGAAAAGAGATGCTCTGAACCAGGAGGAGCTTGCTCTTTTCCCAGTTGACCCGAAGCCCTAGCCGGCTGAGGTGTGAGAGCACCAGGTCCCTGTGCACACACAACACATCTCGAGAGTGAGCTATGATTAGCCAGTCGTCGAGGTAGTTGAGAATGTGAATACCCATTTCCCTTAACGGGGCAAGGGCAGCCTCTGTGGCCTTCGTGAAGGCTCGAGGGGACAAGGACAGGCTGAAAGGGAAGACTTTGTACTGGTACACCCGACCCTCGAATGCAAACCGCAGGAAGTGTGTCGAGGTGAGAATCGAGAAGTATGTGTCCTTCGGGTCTACCGCCGCAAACTGTCAGCATTTTGAATGGGAGACTGTGTAAAGCCTGGTTCAGTACTCGCGGGTCCAAGATTGGCTGCAACCCACCGCATATTTTTTGGTACAATGAAGTATGGGCTGTAAAACCCTCTCTTCATGTCGGCCGGAGGGACAGGCTCTGTCGCCATCCACTATTGGTCCTATTGTGGTTCCCGAATCGCCCCAGTGCTCGCCGCACTGGCCTCATACCCATAGGTTGGAGGACTGAGGCAGGGAGCCGCTGGGGTGGCTTGCTTTCTAACGAACGCGAGCTGCGACCGCAACATCGCCATGGTCATGTCATCGCAATGAGGACATAAAGCATCCACGAAAGATGTCTCAGCGTGGGCAGTACCCAGGCACGAAAGACAGCGAATGTGGCCGTCTGAAGGCAAGATATATTGACCAAATCCAGGAATAACACACAATTGGAAGGGCATCTTTAAAAAGATGCGTCTTTAAAAAGACATTCTGATGTGTGCCGCTCTTTTAGAATATACTCTTTTAGAAAGGAAAATAGTCTTATAGAATACACTCTAAATTATCTGTTGAAGCGCCCAGGGGTGATCTCTGCAGTGCACCCGTGCAGAGAAGGGAGAAAGCTGCTGTAATGTGCCATAAAGATCCAGCAGAGGAGAATGGAAGCTGTGGGAAATCAGCTCACTTATTTCTCAATTAAATAGCGACGGCTCGACTCCGAAGAGAAAATCTGAATTAGTGGAATGCACGCTGCCTCCTTTACACCCATTTGTCCTGGAGAGTGGCACGTAAATTCCACTCGCCAATTACCATTGGCCTTTTATAAAAGATCAAATGGAGTTTCGGGCTCCCAAGAGTGACCCCTGGTGTCACTACATCGACACAATGTCGAGTGAGTGACAGATAGTGTACTTCAGTTGCAGACTCTACCCAGCTCGACAGGGCCAGAGAAACCACCGGGTTTCCAGCTGAGTTCAGGTCAGTTTTTCAAGTATGGCATCATTAACGGTCCGGTTCAGGTTTGTAATTAATGAAAAAATAAACAGGCCTACCTAGCTTGTTTCGTGCACACGCTCTCAATTACAGACCTGCGCGAATGGACAAGTTAGGTGCTGTTCACACAAACGTGTTTTTGAGCACATCTGCTCTGTATTCCCATTGTTGACCTATGTAATCATGTGCTTGAAGGACATCTTAGACTGTTGCACAGCGTCTTGCTGCTTCTTGTACAGGACCACCAAATTTTTTAGAC